>NW_027315790.1:10890586-11383086 GCF_026437365.1 Eucyclogobius newberryi
GCACTATTTATGTAAATTCAACTGTAAATTTTGTGTACATAGTAAGCCTATTTTTATTTTCATCCTATAGTAGATTTAAATTGTTTTTCTTTAAGGTATGCCCTGTTGATTTTTTTGAATAATATTGTTTTATTAATGTTGTTTTATGTTGCACTGAATCACCAAAGCAAGTTCCTATGTTTGTGAATTATGTTACTTGAAAATGGCAATAAACCTTTTCTGCTTCTGACACTGAGACACTATTATGTCAAGCCAACAGAAATGTGTTAAAACATGTTTTTAAATTAATTTGTTGAGGTTTAATCACCAGAAAAATGTGAAATGTCTGTGTGCAAATATCACATTATACCCTTATTTAAAAAAGAAGAAAAAAATGTCCAAAAGGTTGATGTGTTGCCCAGCTCTACCCATATTCCACACTTAACCTGTGCTGTACCTTTAGGCCAAACACTTCACCTATGTTGCCATTATAAACTGTAATTTTTAGCAATTAAAACACCTCCAATGAAAGAATTGCTGGTAGAAAGATGCATTTACTAACATACTGTGGAACATTCCAAGCAAAGCGACCACAATTCCTCGGAGAAAAGCGCTTGGCGATCTGATCTGTCCACCAGAAAAGTTACAGCTTCAAGTGTAATCTTTTAATTTGTATTTGCTTTGAATTTAATGTTTGTCACTGTTCCTATCCACAGGCTGACTCTGTCCCTTTTAGACGCATCAGTTGAATCTGAGGTTGTTATAATATTTCCATTCTAAAATATGAGCCTTTTCTTTTCTCTTTTGATCACTGGAGTATGATGTGGTGGTTTTGGGTTTCGGGCAGGTTACATCAGATTGCACTGGATGAGGATGAGACCATTTGTGACGAGATAATAAGGATTGAAAAAGAAGACTTGTCCTTCCTGATGTTTCCTCTTCCTGTTTTGTCCATCTCTCACTTCCGGCTCTCTGTCTGTCCTATTGAAACACTGGGTTTTTCATGATTCTTCAGTGTGTTTCGCGGTAAATCTAATGGCGATTCAGGGACGTGCTGTCTATAGTGACTTTCCAAACATGCCCTGCAGCGATTAGTCGACTTAAAGAGGGTGCGGTAGTGCTGCAAAATATCTAAAAAAAAAAAAATCAGTCCATGCCTAAAAGATTGTGTTAACTAATAATAGTTTTGGTCGACTAAGGCTAAACAAGGAAAGGCCATAGACGAAGCGAACGAAATGTTTAAATTGTGTGTTTGAGTAAATAACGTTCTTTCAATCTTGTTATGAAATACAATTTATTTTATCATCTGCCTGGAATAAAAAAAGATTTGCTTATTCTTTTTTTTCTTTTTGGAATCGAAAAGTGATTGCAAAAGCTTTAACAAATAAAACAATTAGCCAGTCTTCAGAAATAATGCTTTATATTGATAAATACATCATCAGAAGTCTGTTTTGGGCAAACAAAAATGAATTAACAAAGAAACAATGTAAGTAGAGAAAAGCAAATATCCAAAATAAGTGTGCCTTTGTTTTGTACGTCAAACTTCCTCAGCTTCCACAGTTAAAAATGTGTTTAGTATATATTATTTGCACGGCAAACTTGTCTCAAAAGTGATTATTATAATTCCACTCGCTCGGAGAATAATCTAACATTTTCACCTTAAATGCTGCAAACAATAGCAATATTTTCTTACCAACAGTATCCCCTCTGTGTGAACATATGTTGCTGTGTTTCATTCATCACCCCCTCATTGACTTATCATTGAGTGTCCTCCAAATCACCATTCAGTTTATCAAGTCTTCCACAAAACATCTCTGCTTTCCTTTTGTATCGCAGACTCCCACTCCCCTTTGCACCCTCATCACCTCCGATGGTCCTTCCCACACAAAACATCCTTGCGCCCCATTAAATCCCACTGAACATCTCGCCCTCATCAGCATTGTGTGACTATTCAGAGGTCTTTTATTTGCGTGTTTGGAATCAGGGCACATTTATTAACTACTATATGGGAAATTTTGTTTTAATGGTGTGAATCGGAGGAAAGGACAAGTTTGGACTTCACGGTGTTGACAAGTTGGCTTGTTTAAAAAGTAAAAAATTCCCAAGCATGTATCGAGCGAGTAATTTTACACAGCACGACTTCTAATACAGCTGAAAATGTTGGTGCGGGTTTGTCTCTAGTTTTAACAAAAGACTTGAAATAACATGCAATACTATTATAACCAACCAGTGAAATTATAGCTATTACAAAACATCGACCGCTCGGAACAATCATCAGTATTTGCAGCAGTTTCGCAAGCCCTTTGTTGGCGGATTATGTGTTTTTGCAACTCATACACTTAAGTATCTGTTTGGATGTGGCAGCTATTACATGTCTTATTTCGTTGAGAAATAAGATCAGTAAAAGTGGGACCAGCTCCAGGTAGTTTGGGACAAAGGAGTGGAAACAAATTAGCTTAAAAGAGGCTGTAGCTTCCTGCGCTGGAAAAGAAAAATTACAGAAAAAAGCTTGCTCTTATTTTTGCTATTGTTTTTTGGAAGATCAGTGAAAACTCAGAATAAACATAATATTAGATAGAATTATAAACATTTGCAGAAATATTTGTGCTACGAATGATAAAGTTAATTAGCAACTTAATACTTCACCACAACTTCCATCAAAATGCTCTAACAATGTTTCCCACATACAAAAATGAACAGCTTTAACAACCTTTACGATTATCATTGAATTAAAAAGATGCAAAACTGTGTAATTTAACTGAATAAAAAAATAAGTAGATGTTGAGTTATTATTGGTGCCTTTCAATATAGTCACCCTTGACTCCTGCATCGGAGATATTGACAAAAAAACAATTTTTTGTAATATCCTGATGCCAAGGACTGTGAAATTAACCACGAAAGTGCAGAAATAATACCTTTTTTCCTACTTTGGAAGATAAACACTGGAGGTTTGTTTTACTTGTATTCACAATCAACTATTTTGATATATATATGATATTTTCAATGTTGCTTTATACATCTGTCGTCATATTGCTCTTCTCCGTTGTACATTCTTGCTCCGGTGTTGAAAGTGCTCTGTAGATTGCGTGTATTTGAACCGCAGTAAATATGAAACTCTGGTGCGTCGCAGGGGAGCTGCTGGTGCGTCTGCTGGTGCTTCTGCTGGTGCTTCTGCTGTTGTTTATCCACGCACACCTCCATTCAGGCTCATTTGTCTCCATCTCAGCCCCATGTTTCGCTCTGTCCTCCATTACTGCCATTTTAAGTGGCTCACTGGGGAACACTACTCTGTACATGCTTTTGTCTCCTCGCCTCCTGCAGACAAACAATGGTAAATTACAGTTTTGTGAGTGGATTTTTGGTTATGTTTTCTTTACCATTGCAGAGTGAGCGTGCCTTGGTAGGATGCGTGTGTGTGCATGTGTGTGTGTGTGTGTGTGTGTGTGTGTGTAGATGCCTGGGAGCTGACAAGGAGCAAAAGCTGAGACATATGTTAATCAGATGTTGCGATGATGGCGGAACAGAAGGAGAAGGGAAGAGAGCAGTGGAGAGGTGAAAATAGAGGAATAGATTGGAAAGATACAAACACAAAGCAAAGGCGCATGAGGGATAGATGAGAATAGTCAAGCAGTAATGCATTGTGGGAAATGTGAAATCCACCGCTGAGAATGGATCCACTCCATTAGTTTAACTGAATGGACCTGCTATTACTGTGAGGTCACTGAGCAGAAAGATACATTTTTCATTTGAGACATGACGCACAAGCAATTCCTATAATGTGATTTTCGTATTCAAAGAATATGGCACATTATAAAGCATTTCATATATTTTTCCGTGCTATTTGTTGTTCTTTGTCTATTCTGAGTTGTTTGCTTTGCTACTGTATTCGGAAGAGCTTATTGATACTTTATTTACAGGCCGACAGCTAGGATTTTCTTATTCGTTTGTGGATGTCATGTCAAATTTTAGGGTTACGATTATTGTGATCATAGCAAAAAGTGAAAAGAGAAAACAGTGAACTCTTTCCACATAGTCACCATTCCTCTATGTAACTCAGAAATCTACTTTTCTTAATGATAAAGTAAAGTGAATATGAACTGCCAGAGTATAAAGTGAACTGAAATCATGCTTTTACTTTTATGTTGACATTTTGCCTAGTTCTCTTTCATTTAATATTACTTACATCTATATTGTTATTAAGCTCTCCCACTTTGCACATCTGCCTTTGACTATTTCAGATTTATTTGCTAAATTCTTTGAGCAATTTACTTTCCCACAAACAATGGGGAAACTGAATTCACTGCATAACTACCGTGGTGTGAACGTAAATGAAACGGCAATAAAAGCAGAGACGTTTTACTGTGGCTGTGCAGCGATGAGAGTGGAGCAGGAAATAGTACGAAGCGTAGAAATGTGGGACAGTTGGGCTCGAGAGGGTTCATGGGAGGCCAGCAAAGCGCCAGACGACTGCTCTAAATGGATTTTCCTTGTTTGTGATGGGGGCTCGTCTTCACGCCGCCGCTGCCAGAGCATGTGGCGAGGGTCTGCGGAGATAGGCTGGAGGTAGAGGGATGGCGAGGCTGTAGAGTTGTAAAGAGGAGCTGAGTGTTGGAGAGAACGGACTGAAGTGACAGAGTGAGCCAGGAGTAGAACTCAGCAGACGAGGTCGATTAAATGAGAGAGAGAAAAGCCGTGTGAGTGAAAGTAACGAGAAGTTTACAGCTGATATGCAAGTCTACGGGTTTGTTATCGAGCAATAAAAGAGCGTAAAAGATATCGACAACACTCATCAACATAATATAATCCGTACTTATAATCCAACATAATCCGTATTGCAAGAAACTCAATATTATATCGCAATAGCAGCACTCAAAAGAAATAGTAGTAGTAGTAGTTCTTGTTGTGAAAAGGGCATATTGCAGTGTTTTTAGTTTACTTCTTAGTTTGACACAGTTTTGTAACCTTATTTACAGCATCCAGAATTATATTGTTTTTGTTTTTTAAACTTTTTCATATGGATTTAGTGTCAGTAAATTCAATTCATTCCCTCAACCATTGAAAAGAGAGATAATATTTAATTCCATTCACAGTACACATTTTCTTGTGAAATAAGAAAATTGCAGTGTCTGAACATTGTGGTCAGAGCCATCCCGAAGCCTCACTGTGTCCTGCCTTGGCCCTTACTCCTTCACTGGTCCACTCCAAATGAGGAGCAGATGAGAGTGTGCTTCACCAGAGGCTCCTCTCTGTAAAGACACTGACCTGCTCCGACTCGGCTTTGAAGTGAATTCCACACTCTGAACCCTTATTACCTTTCCTCATCTCTCTTCCTTCATCCTTTTTATTTGCTTTTCTCCATGTTCCCAAGCCTCACTCCGATCCTCCTGATCCACTCCTCGGGTTTATTCCTTCTGTGTTTGAAGTACAAACTCATGCACACTCCATATTGATATATTTGTGCATGCTGCTGTATATGAGTGTACCTATTTCCTGCCTCCATCTGATGCAGAGAAATGAACAAAGTAGATTGGGACCATCTGTCTTGTTTGCTGCCAGGTAACCTCAAAAGGACCTTTCAACTTATACCAGATTTTAGTCTTTCTCTGAAAAATATAAATCAAGATTTCTACTGCAAATTTCTCCAGTTTTGCCAGCAGTTTGTGAAGTAGGGCACATAGAGAAATTAAGATATATTGAGTAAGATCCAGTGTGTCTGGAAGTATGATGGGAGTATTGTAAAGCAGAGAACAAGGGCAGGAGAAGTAGAGAGAGTTCGGGGCAGATGGGGAGCTGTCATTGGCCGGCTGTGTCCATATGTGAGCATGTGCGTGTCTTTTAAAGCATGCTTCTGCTGCATGTTTGTGTGTGCCCTTGCTGTCATGTGTGCAGCCATGCGTGTGTACGCGTGTGTGCGCGCGCGTGTGTGTGGATGCCCTCTGCTCACTGCAGGAGCTGCTCTCCCAGATGGCCCTGGCACACACACTCAGGCCTGGCAGAGTTGGCACAGTGACGCAGTGCACAGTTGGCAGCAGCAGCACCATGCTCTCCCCTATGCACCGGGGCGAGAGTACCTGCTGCCAGTGCACTAGCTCATTGACTGACTGGCAGCCGGTCGGCCACCTGCCTCTTTCACTTGGGAAAGTTTGTCTGGTGCAGAAAGAGTCCTTTTAAAGTAGCCGTATCTCCAAACACCGAGGCTGTCACTTCCCCACATCAGTCCTTCAGCGCTGAAACACTTCCACTGAACACAGCTGCGTGGTAATTACATTCTGTTAGTCTCATTGTTCCACTCTGAGTTTTCATGTCTTAATTTCATTGTCAAATCATTAAACAACAATGTGTCTTAACACACTTCTATGATCATGCTGATCTATAGGCCTCTGCTGGCAGGTTACCAGCACTGGAGGCTTTCCAGGCGAACGCCTTGATGTTTTCGCTCAGTGAGAAACACAAGGCTGAGTGGCACAGGGGAAAGAGTGCTGTGGCGTAGGGCACTGGGATTGTAGGAGCAGTGTGGACGTGCCATGGCTCCAACAGGAAGTGTGAGCTAACACAGATGTGTGTGTGGAAGTGTGCCGCGAGGAAGCAGCTGTGACTACAGCGTGTGCCAGGCCCACAACACTTAAGACCAGGCAAGACACGCTGTTTGTGTCTCTATTCTGCAGCATATGTGTGTGTTAGTGTGTGAGCGAGGGAGCGAGGGAGGGAAGGGGATTTTGGCCACCCATCTGCGCCGGGCTATTTTGCTACTGTTTCTGCAGGCACACAGACACACAGCGCTGTGCCAGCCAAGCTGTTCACGAGCTGGCGCTGGCACGGCTCCAGAGAGAGTGGTGGCATCCATCTGTGGCAGCCACAGAGCTCAGTCTGTGTGGGACACATACACTACGCTCATAGTAGTACTTTCACGAAGAAGAGAGGACACCAAGCCTACTGCATGTGACCAGGGGGAAAAGTTCACTCTGAAATGCGTTTCATTTTTCTAACTGATTATTTATTGGATCCTGGAAATTCACTTTGTAAACATTTGAAATCAAAGAGCTTTTTGTACAGCTATGTGGTTTTGGTATCTTGTGCAAACATTTATGTTTGAAGTCCTACCTGCTCCAACTCACAGCCAAACTGCATCATTTGCTTACTATACTGTGGATTTCTGATTACACATTTGTTCTGTTATTATAACTTCCTCTAAACTCCTGTTGTGTGTTGATGTTTTCAGTGACGGACTCACTAAACAGAGAAAAGGTGTAAAGTTGAGATGATGTGTCCCTTATGTGTTTGTGCCCTCGTCTGCTGTTGCTGCCTGCAGACACATCCCCCTCTCCTCCATTAGGAAACCCTGGTCCTCTCCGGTGGACACCGTCAGACCTGGAAGTGGCCCGATGCGAGGTCACACAACTCAGCCCTCCAGATGGGACTCACCCGCTCTTTAAACATATTCTCCCGCAGGGCAGAGGGAGAGAGGGGAAAGAGGAGAGACACAGTTTGTCGGGGAGAAGTGAAAGGGAGGGTATTTTTTCTGTTTTGGAAATCTGTTTCTACTTACCCTGCTCTGGAACACATTTCATAAATTATAGAGATATTTTTTCTAAAGCTTTTTTTTTTTGAAGAATAAGATAGTTAACCGGCAGTAATATCTAACACATGGCAGCCGTCATGATACTTTAAAAACCTCAACCCCCAAACTTTTGTGTATTCACCATCCAAACTTTTACTTCTCAGGTTTGATTTCCTATAGTGTCTCATGAGGTGATTTATTATAGACTAACATTCTTTAGAGAAAATACAACATCACAAGAAATGGTTTAGTTATAAAGATACAGTGTAAATCTAGAGCCCAACTAGGAATTTTAGTTCAGGGATAAATATGTGACAAAGTTTTAGATACTGATATTGGTTTGTAGCCAATCTTGGCAGGCAATTTATGTATTGATTTGGCAGACCACCATTGCTAATTTCCTTTGCATTGATACAATATAGTCCTGGATGTGTTCCTGGGTGTGTACGCAACAAAGCTAACCAACCATTTTTGCCACACCGTAAAAATATCATTGAAAGTGAAAAGACTTTTACTGTCATTTGACAACTGATTTTATGGGGGTTTTGACATGAATACACGTGATACATGGACACTCAGCCCAAGGACAAATCAGGCCGACAGATTGTTACTGCAGCGGATGTGCTGGTGTTTACTGATGACAAGGCTGCATTGAATAACACTTGTGGGTCATAAAGTTCATAAAGTGTTTGTTTCTTAATGGTAATACAGGAGATTTGTTCATAATTCCGCAATAAGTTGTCAGGAGAGAAATAATATCTCAAAATGTAGATAATGTTTTGATATAGTAAAGAAAAATGCTACAAAAAGTTGATTAACGATAAAAAAAAAAAAATTGAAAGTCAGAAATGTTCAAATAAGGAAATATAGTATAGTAGTTTCTGAACTTTGACATTCGTTTCACAAACATTTCACATTCGCCTGATAAAACCGTAACTAATATTTTAAAGACATGTTTTAACACATTACTGTGTCAACATCATTTCTCCTGACTATTGTCATTGCATACTCTAAAACAAATATGGACATATTCATTTTCGTCAATAACTGGAGCTCAGGCCTGACACATTGAGACGGGGCTAATGCCTGTTTGGTGTGTTCAGCGTTGTTGGGACACTTCATCTTTTTGTGTCTTCTTTACTCCTCCTTAACCTCCTCTCTCCCACCTTCACTCGCTCTCCTCTGACTCTATTGTTTCCTTTTGCCTGGAAACAAGCTTATGTATGAGGACACCTACGGCTCTGAATCACTTTTATTGTGCCTTAACACTTGCTTCCTCTCAGCCACACTTTGGAAAACAGACAGGATGCCTTTCAACAGATGGATAAAACAGGCATTACTAAAAATCTCTTTTTTAATGGTAAGGACTAATGTGCTACATCGCATATGTAGTTTCCATTCGGCTCGTGAGGCTGCCTGTGTAATCGGAGGTGTTTTTATATGTGTATCTGTTTTTACCTCATGTATTTGTGAAGATGTTAGTGTGATGGAACAGATGGTGTCTCAGACCTTTGTATGCAATTGAGAAATCGCCGTATGTCTTCGCTGCCTTGACAAAGTGTAAGCACACCAACAGGAAAATACAGATGATATAGAGAAAGCTATTGTCAGATATTTACTTTGCTATGTTCAGCCATTGTAAATCATACACTGAGTGTCGCAAAGGGGCAATTCTGAGAGATATGGGAAACATTTAGAAACATACATGCAGTTCTGTAAGAATGTTTGACACGTAAAAGTTGTATAGTTAAAACAAAAAAGCTGAGTAATCCAAAATCTGCATGTAAATAATATATATAGTTCTGTTGCCTTAAATAACTGTTGGATAATGATTTCACTAGGCATAGTATCAGAAATACTTTAATTTGAGGGACTCAATGAAGGGATATTTGGCCTATTTGCAATGCAAAAGGCCCTTTTGAAATACTAATCACATTTCAATGAGTATGTCCTAATTAACTCAACAACTGATCAACCTTTACTATAACTACACATATTGAAACGCCTTTTACATTAAATTAGCACTGTATGCACTGTATATTAATGAATAAAGAACATTTGTGTTTATTGTCAAGCTGATCGTCAATCTCATTATTTCTGACACTTCATTATTCTAAAGGCAAATGCAATAATAACATACCCTGCTTCGCTCTGCCAGTCTTCACATTATGCGGCGCGCCAAACCAGTGGGCAAACTTAAAAGCTCCTGTCTATCATGCGGCCTCAATTCGAGCACAATAACTTTTCAACATAAATTATGGCTGCATATGTTGACAATTAGAAGAAGTCAAGTTGGGATATTGCGTGAGCATTGATTGGAGTAAAGTTGAATGCAGACAGACGCAATAGCAGGAAGGAGAAGATAAAACGGATGTCTGCAGTTGTATTAATGCATCTGGTAGAAGGGGAAATAAAATCTGTAAATTAGATGTGCTTGTTTTGTTGCATGTGTGCTTGTGCGTGTGCGTGTGTGTGTGAGTGTGTGTGTGCTGGCCTGCGGTAGGGCGTAGCATCCATACATCTTCCTGACAAGCGGGTGGATTTTGATGGGGCATGTTCTGCATACGGCTCCATATGGCTACTGTTATAAGTGTCCTGTCCAGGAGAGGAGGCGAGTGACGGAGAGCCAGAGGAGAGGCAGAGGAGAGGCAGCTGCTTGTGAATGCCGATAAGCCCGTCTGTTTTTCAGCAAACTCTGCCCTGAATTTTAATGTCCTACCTGTCTCCAACATACCTCCATTTTATCTGTGTTCAGCCCCTTCTTACCTACAATGCACATATTTTTGCTGCATTAGATATGTTTTAATGGTGAAAATTACATTTTATTTTATGATTTTATGATATTATGATCTGTTTATCAGTCCGTTATGTTATGATGTGTTGTATCAGTCCGCACGGGGGAGTGCGCATGCGCACTCCCCCGTGCGGACTGATACAACACACAAGTGCGTTTGTTTATTAGCGCGACGGAGCGCATCACATCTCTCGTCTCCCGTAGATTTCCGTCTTCTTCTGAGCCAGCTCAAACTGTCTTTCTCCGTCTTAATTTTGTCCCGTACACTGAGGGAACTATATTATGATAGATCAATGCGCTTAGACACGCGGAAACGTGCTGCTCGTGGGGACGAGCCGCACGCGGCTGCAGGTGAGCGGTAGGTGCGTTTTATGATTGATACGTGGCAGGACTAATCGGCAGTCCACGCCACGAGGAAATAAGACTCAGATTTGGGTCAAAAAAATCGTCCATTCAACCTTTAAGTATTTCATTTAACATTTTTTGTTGATAATCAGCCAATACTGAGTGTTTTGAGTGCTTTGAATGTGGAAAAGCGCTATATAAATACACTGTAATAATAATCCAGCCACAAAAGGTCAGTGAATCAAATATTTTTTGCTGCCAAACAATTCACATGGGCAGTACCAGCTTTTTCCCTTTTGAGTCCAAATGATTCCAAGAAAGGAATCATGATTACCAATACCGATTCCAAATATAAATAATATCTATACAAATAGGGGTGGGTGATAATGACCAAAATGATTCTCGATATTTTGTAGAGTATCCTGATAATGATATTCAATATTAATGATATAATATATTAATAATAATATAATGCAAATCCGACAGAAATGTGTCTGAATGTATTAGAGGAGGTTCAGTTATCAAACAAATGTGCAGAAATATAACTTTTTTCCTTTTTATTTTTATTCAGCTCTTTTTGCCACATTTTTAATTCAAAACAATATACTATATATCTTCAAAACAACAATCACGACTTTTTATATATTGCTCATCATTTTATACATCTTTTCCTGCTTGCCAACTATGTTAATTACAAATGTATTAAGGCTACAACACTGCTGATTATTCACAACAGCTATATTCATTATCATCCTTAGTGAAATGAATCTTGCTGATGGGTAAAGTTATGAGTGTTAATGGGTAATAGTAAAAGTAGTTCTACACTTGAGTCAACGTGATACTTATGTGTCGTCACAACATTTACGCTTTACACTATACTAAAACACAACCAGCATCATTCTAGCTTGACCTTAAATGTTTTCGTTTTTCTTGAACAGTTTTTCTTCTGTGAGCTTCTCATCTGCAGCAGCCAGATGCAGCAATCATCAGCCAGTCGCTATCTCGCCCCATCTATTCTATTACCTTTCTGTGCTGGTCTTTCTATTGCCACGTTATTGTGCTCTGAAAGGGCCCGAAGGCACCATTTCGCACCATTCTCGTAGCTTCCTGCTGCTTCGATGTCTTTTCTCTCCAGCACCTGCCCATGAAGAAGGTATTATGCGTGTTAAGATTACATGCACTATCTTGTACGTACCATGGGTCACGCTGTATAGACATTTTCCTACTTAACTCCATAACGATGATGCGATACAACTGACTAATGCAATCTCAGGCAGGGGCTTGGTAAACTATTTATGTCGCTGGCACAGAGTGGCAAAAATTCACCCAGCTTGATTGAAATCCATTGTCGTTTTTTAAGAATGTGATTTGCTGCCGCCAAAACACTCTGAAGTGGCACATTACTGCCACTGTTATCACATCATTCTGTAGGTCTCCAACTGTACCAACGCACACACAACCGCTTCAACAAGAGCCAATTGTAGCTTATAAAGTGCTTAATGGAGATTGTTTGACGCTATCTCCCGGTGATAGACTTTAAAGTCAGTCCTGCCTCAATGCAGAATCGAGTATATCAAGGTGAGGCAATGCTGTCCCTGTTTCGTAAGGTGATTTGAATGCAAAATGACCTCATAGCAGAGCGAGTGATGATGAAATGCAGACGGGTTTGATACAACATTGTGTTTTTGCCTTGAGTTGCGGGGTAGCTAAGTCTTTTCGCCAACATATTGAACTGTTTCTCAGGGGCCGCGCTCCTCCTAGATATCATTCATTGCAACAACCTTGTTTTAGGCGAGTGATGTAACTTGTATGTAACCTTAGAAAAGGCGTATATCACAAGTCAGTGGGGGGATAAAATCTCCTTTCTTTGAGCTTGGCTGAAAGAGAGAGAGTGAACGAGAGGGGAGGCGAGAGAGAGAGGGATAAAACCTTTTTTTTTGCAAACATTGAGGCTAACGTAATCACGGCCGATGTGCGCGGATGATGTAAGCGTGAAGACATCGGCGTGAGTGGCAGGTAGTTGTCCAGGGTTCTGTCTCATTTCGAGGATCAAGTCTGAGGCAAACGTTGCAATGGAATAAAAGGGATTACAAACATGCACCGCTTCTTTGCTTTATCTCAACAGGAAGCTCCAGGACGGGAAATATCAAACTCACCTTGGCATAATGTGCAATTGTTTCAGTCTTAAGTATTAAAAAAACATAGCAAATTGACCAGGTTTGATGCAACTTTGATACAACTTATAATATTTTTACCCTGATGCAATGTTTTAAACTTGAAGAAATCTGAAATCTGAATAATTAACCAATTAACATCTGCTGTTGGTTTGTTTTATGATTTGCCAGATCATTTGTCTCTGACACATGAAAATCTAAGTTAATAATGAGCTATGATGAGAACAATCTGGTGCCACATCAGCCCCTTCCTTCCACTCCAGGTCTGGGGAAAACACTACATCTATGAACATCTATGGTCAATGCCTTGGCAGAGCGTCATCGCAGTTCTCCACAAATAAATAACAAGAATAACGAACTTACACCATACGCATTACTTATCATTCAATCTGCTTCTTTTTCTTTTTCTTTTACCCCAAATTTGTACCCTATAGTATTGGGTCACATTTTGATTTGAAGATCTAATGGTAATGAAGATGTCCTCGGAGTTTATCTGAGTAAGAAAATCCAACATGGCTGCACCCTTTGTTTGGTGAAAGTAAAACATCTAACAGTTCAAATAGTGATAATTGTGTGTTAATTTCCCTTAAGTTTCTCTCAACTGATAACTCACTGTCTTGCGCCGCTGTTGAGCCTCTGCAGTAAATGCACGGTTATTCTCGGTTTTGCTAATGTTGCTAATGTCTCCAGGGTGCTTTTTAAACTGTAAATGAAAAACGATCATAACTAGATCTGCATCACACTGATTTGAGTACTTTCCTAGTTTTAATCATTTGTTTGAGTCGTTACTGTGTATTTAGGCTACTGTAATGTGCTGCTCATAGCTTTTCGACCTGTCAACTTGAACATAGAAACTCTGAGCAAACGTCACTGCGAGGTCAGAGTTCTAACCTACGAGGACGACTGAAACGCAGCATAATCCTTGTGTTTGCAGCAGCACTTCCACTTGCTCTTCGAATCCTCTCGATTCAGACATAGGCGCACAACACATAGCTCGACATAGCACAGCACAAACAAACGTAGAGGCTTCAAGACATCGTGTTTGCTGATGGCCGAAAAACTGTTGGCGTCTGTGTGGAACACCCAAGTGACTGAAGAGCCTCTCCGCTTCCTCTTCAGCTGTCCATCCTCAGACCCTCAGGCCCATTACTACCTCCACTCCAGCACTTCTGAGAAATCACACCACCAGTTCGGCAAAGTCAAGCACTCTTTCCATTACAACCCATCAATACCTGTCCTGTTTTACCATAACAACATCCAACCGCAGCCCATTGTGCTTACAACATGAAACTGTCAGAGCAGTAAGAGCGCAGCCTAATAAACGGACAATAGATACGCATTAACTTTAGCCCATTAACTTTTAACAGATGTGGTGGGCCGTCTAACTTTGTTTTCAAGGTTGTTTAAGGGTGCGTGTTCAGGTAGTGCCTTTTAAGCTGAATTATGCATGAGCCTTGGAGCACTCGGCTATATTGTTCTGTCTTGCTCCATAGCTAAAATGAAAGCTTGTCCCAACATGTATTTTTCATGTTGACGCTCATGTATAAGATGTGCTTGTTTTGTGGTGAAAAGTGTATTTTGTATGTTGTTTTGCTAACGCCGGTGTAAATGGATTTGTGTGGTGAAAGGAGTATTGCTATCGATTCAAGCAGAATAGTAATTGCTTGAGTGAACAGTCGGCTCTTGTTGGTTAGAATGAAGATATTGATTTTACTCTCCTTATATGCTGCATTTGAGACGGATCCAAAGAGAAAGATGCTGTTTTCATTTAATTTAGAAGTCCTGCACAAAATGGAATAACAATATTTCTTGCTTCTTTTTTACTGTTGCTTTATGTGGGGTTATTCTATAGGTTTACGGTTCTTTTTTTCCTGAGGGATTAAACACTCCTCTCACTGACTCTGGAGTTAATCCCCAATTATATCTGGTAATTTCACTGCTTTATTTACACAGCGCACAATAGCCAGACTTGTAGGTTTGCTTAGAAGTATCTCTGTGTGGAATAAGGAATGCAATGTATGTAATGAAGTTGTAAAAATGTTTAATCAAATCAAATCAAATCAATTTATTTTTGTAAGGCCCAAAATCACAACAACAGTTGCCTCTGAGGGCCACAGGGAGAAATGAATCAACAATGTCTGTGGTGGCGATGGAGTCAGACAATGTCTGTGGTGGCGAGGGACGATGTCCCAGGGTCCTCTGTCCTTAGACTCTCCTTCTCGGCCAGGAAAAACTACAAAAAAAACCTCTTTGGGAAAAAAGCGTAGAAACCTGGAGGAGTTCCAGTGAAGGAGAGATCCCACTCTCACAGACGGACAGACGGACACGAGGAGACTGGAGCTGGACCCACTCTTCAAGCAGATGAGGGACCGACTGAGGCGAACTGGACCCACTCAACTAACTAACTAATAACTCTTGTATTTGAATGTACGCTTTATTTACACAATAATGTTCTTGATGCTGTGTTTTATTGTTACTTTTCATGTGGACCGGTCAGGTGTCTTTTAAGGTGCGTCCACACTTTTGTTGTTTGTTCCAGTTTGTGCCTGGTTTAATTCGTATGCACACTTGATTTGGTCCTGTTTTTTCCTGGTTTGTCCTGGTATGTCCTGGTTTAGCCCTGGTTTAGTCCTGGTTTAGCCCTGGTTTAGTCCTGGTTTAGCCCTGGTTTAGTCCTGGTTTAGTTCTTGTTTAGTCCTGGTTAGTCCTGGTTAGTCCTGGTTTAGGCCTGTTTAGCCCTGGTTTAGTCCTGGGTTAGTCCTGGTTTAGTCCTGGTTTAGTCCAGTTTAGCCCTGGTTTAGTCCTGGGTTAGTCCTGGTTTAGTCCTGGTTTAGTTCTTGTTTAGTCCTGGTTAGTCCTGGTTAGTCCTGGTTAGTCCTGGTTTAGGCCTGTTTAGCCCTGGTTTAGTCCTGGGTTAGTCCTGGTTTAGTCCTGGTTTAGTCCAGTTTAGCCCTGGTTTAGTCCTGGGTTAGTCCTGGTTTAGTCCTGGTTTAGTTCTTGTTTAGTCCTGGTTAGTCCTGGTTAGTCCTGGTTAGTCCTGGTTTAGGCCTGTTTAGCCCTGGTTTAGTCCTGGGTTAGTCCTGGTTTGTCCTGGTATGTCCTGGTTTAGCCCTGGTTTAGTCCTGGTTTAGCCCTGGTTTAGTCCTGGTTTAGTTCTTGTTTAGTCCTGGTTAGTCCTGGTTAGTCCTGGTTTAGGCCTGTTTAGCCCTGGTTTAGTCCTGGGTTAGTCCTGGTTTAGTCCTGGTTTAGTCCTGTTTAGCCCTGGTTTAGTCCTGGGTTAGTCCTGGTTTAGTCCTGTTTAGCCCTGATTTAGTCCTGGGTTAGTCCTGGTTTGTCCTGGTTAGTTCTGGTTAGTCCTGGTTTAGGCCTGTTTAGCCCTGGTTAGTCCTGGTTTGTCCTGGTATGTCCTGGTTTAGCCCTGGTTTAGTCCTGGTTTAGCCCTGGTTTAGTCCTGGTTTAGTTCTTGTTTAGTCCTGGTTAGTCCTGGTTAGTCCTGGTTTAGGCCTGTTTAGCCCTGGTTTAGTCCTGGGTTAGTCCTGGTTTAGTCCTGGTTTAGTCCTGTTTAGCCCTGGTTTAGTCCTGGGTTAGTCCTGGTTTAGTCCTTGTTTAGTCCTGTTTAGCTCTAGTTTAGTCCTGGTTTAGCCCTGGTTTAGATCTGGTTTAGTCCTGGTTTAGCCCTGGTTTAGATCTGGTTTAGTCCTGGTTTAGCTCTGGTTTAGATCTGGCTTAGTCCTGGTTTAGTCCTGGTTTAGTCCTGGCGTTGTCCATGTTTGGTTTCCGGGTTTAGTCCCCAGTATAAAACCATGTCTTTGCCCATATGTGAACCAGCTATGCCTTTTCGCTGCCCTAACATAAAAAAATGACATTTTCAGCTCGTATCCTATATCTAAAACAATGTAGGTTATGTTAAGCAAGCCAAGAAAGTGACCACACAATTACAAAAGCCAATATGCAATTTTATAGAAAGCAGAAAGGTAGATTCTCTGACGCTGGCTAAGTGCAACCATGTGTGAGAGGATGACGTGTCTTTATTTAGCTTGGGCCTGTTAAGTACACACTTGTAACTGCGTGTATGACTGAGAAATGATGAATTACCTTCTCTCCCATCGCCCACCGTCTGCTTTAATCGTCTGGTATTTTCATAGATCATATTTTAACCTTCTGTCAGGATATGATATTTGGCAGCTTAAAGTAAGACTCACGATTCCAACGTTTATAAAACAAATAGTGGTATCTCGATATTTACTGTGGTGAAATTAAAGCAGTGAAGCGTTGGTATTCTGGCTGTGTCAGAAGGAGAAGGGCAATGGAGTGTGAGGAGGGAAATACCCACATTTAGTAGCTCGAAATGTGGCCCGTCAAAAAGGCAGTGCAGCTATTAAATAGTTCACTTTCTTCTTCAAATGACTCCAGTTCACTTCCATTCCTCTGCTTTTTGAATCATAATGAAGTTCTCCTGCAAGTTCTAACTTTGCTCAAAATCTAAAGTCTATTGGGTAGAATTAAACACCAACAAATCTATTGTCACTATACTTTATTGTGACCAGATTCTTTACATTACATTTGACACTGAGCCAAGACAAGCCATGTTTTTGGTCCAGACCCAATCTTTGCAGCGACTTAAAACATTCACCATCTCAAATAATGTAGAGGTCATTTTAAGAAGGCACTAAAGGAATGCTGCAACAAGTCTTCAACAGATGTGCATATACTTTATCATTATTTTTATAACTGATATAGATGTGTTTGCAAGGACTGCAGAAAAAGATAATACAGGCTAATGTTTTCTGGGAAAGAAGCCAAGCGTTTAGCATTATAGTGACATTTCCATCTTGTCCTTGTCTGTCATGCTAAAGCTAAGCTAGTGTGACTAAAATACTTAGTCACAATGCACCACAGCCTGGAAATGACTGGGCCTTTCTAATAGGCTTAAGTTAGCTTGTCTCTTTAACACATCACTTCTCTTCTTATTTTGACAGAAATTATACCCAAGGTCGACAAAATTACACGTTATCATATTGGGGGAAATGCATTTGCGTCTTTGTTTAAATGCTCGTACATGGAGATGAAATTGCTTTATCTCGAATACTCTACAGTATGACATTGAACCAATCTATCAAAGGCAGGAAAACCACTAGGAGCAAGTTACACATCAGAATGAATGAGAATAAATGCAAGAAAGGTACAGGAGGTGGCAGAATCTCCCCCAGAAAAGTTACACAGTGCACCTTTAAGCGTTTCATTCTCTTTTAAGCAGTGGTTGGGATTACAAGACGTGGTTTTCCGTCAGTTGAAAGCCTCTTCTCCACCTCTGTAAAACTGTGATTCTCATTAAAAAGTGCTATCCTCTTTCTGGAACAACTTCACGTTTCCTCTGTTTACTAGAAGTGTTATTTTCCCAGCTCCTCCTTTGTTTTCTCCTCCGTGTCTCTCTCTCGTCTCCTCAGCATGTGCCACTGAGAGCCTTGATAACAGTGTGTCCAGGGGCTGATAGGCTTGTAACTGCTGTCGTCTATCTCTTTTTGCGGCTCCGCTCTCACACCAGTGCAGGACTGTGATAGCGTCTGCTGTACCCGTGTGTTTGATAAGCTCACTTATCTCTCCGGCACAAAGCAACTGAATTAAGTGAAAATAACCATGTCTTAAAATGTTTTCCTCATGATTAATGCTCTTATCTCGGAGGCAGTTTGATTGAATTTAGATGGGAAAAACGCTTTTAAGGTGTAAAGCAATGTGTGTGTCATCAGCTTGTAGCCAAAACTATGGTTAAAAGTAATATTAATGAAGTAAACGCATGCTGCAAAGCACATTTAGGAGAACAAACAGAGTAGGCTACATAAAACGTTTTTGATTTAGTATCTAGTTAGAAGGACCTGCCTATCTCTGCTTGTTGTGGCTTTGTTGTGAACAGATGTGAATGCTGTATGCAGAGAAATGTGCATTGGTGTTATAGTGCGAGTGGTGCCACAGATGGTGCTAGATTGAAGCCCGTACTTGCTGCATATTTACGCTGTGTCTGCTCGTGAATCTCTCCTCTTCCTCATTTCACAGTCTGTGTATTTGCGTCAGTCAGTGCCACCTTGTGTGTTTTTTCACCGAATGTGTTTTACTAACTCGCGCGCGTGTGTTTTTGTGTGTCGTAGATCGCCCTGGGAAGTGCTCCATCATGCCCGACTCTCCTGCGGACGTCAAAACACAGTCCAGGTTGACCCCTCCCACCATGCCGCCTCCACCCAGCACGCAGGGAGCGCCACGAAGCAGCTCCTACACGCCGACAACACGTGAGTACGCTGGTGTTGAAATAGTCTGAGGAAATGTGGATTACAGTAGTTGGCTGTACAGTAGTGTCATGCTACAACACATACTTAATACAAATGCCTGTCACATTATAGTTACAGAAAACATCACAATAAATTATCATATTTAAACTACTTTATGCTACTTTAAAGCAGAAAACCTTTATCCAAATGAATCGCATCCTAAAAACCATGAGCTGTTATGTTTAAAGAGCAGAATTTATGAGTCGAATATATTCATTATTCAGCCCTCTAGAGCAGAAATTTTCATGTATTAACTAAAAAATAACAAAAAGTTTCCTGTTAGTGCAAAGAAAAGATACACACAATAAATACTGAGCCCCCCTAAGTATTGTTCTCGCTTTAATTTATTAAGGCAAAATATTTTTTTTTATTGTGACAGGCCTTCCTAAACGTTAGATCCTGAAATAACATTTTGATTCTATGAGATGTTCAAAGGCTATACGGGAGTCTAAATGATACATCTTTACTTTTCTATACTTCCAGCCGAATTCATACATACAAATCCAAGCATGTGCTGCCAGAGCATTCTCCACAATACTACTGCTAACGAGGCCAAGTTGCATTGAGCCTTCTCCAAATTGCAGCGCCCTCCCTCTTTACTATCCCAACAAGTTCATTAAACCTCACACAAACCCTTGGAGCAGTGCCGCGCCGCGCACGTAGCCATTGACGAGCAAATTACAGCCTGGTATTGAACAAGAAGTGCAGCTTAACCACTCGCGTGAAGAGCACTAGAATCAAAGAATCAAAGGCCACTCAGCTCCTACTTTAGCAGCGTTGGATGTTGGCAACAAGGGCCGCGCTTTCCTCTTCACTTCCTTATACTTCCTTCTTCTATTTCAGTGCACTTCTTTCTGAACACTCCGCAATTAACAGGGGCAGCTTCTGGGATTGGAAGGGAGGGAAAAGTCAAAGCTCTTTCTCATTACTATGGGTTTAACAATGCAGTTTTCGCTTTGATTTTCTCGACCGGCGTAATTGTTGGCAGATGCCGTATAGTGGAGTATCTCTTCTCTCCGCGCTCGTGCAGTGGCAGGCGTTGGATGTCAGCCAGAGGGGGAGTGAGCGGAGCGCTAGTGAAAAGCTAATCTCATTAAGGAGAGAGCTTTATACCACCTTGTATCTCTTTGTACGCAGTGCTAACAGTGAGCTGTAGCAGGGGATGGGTTAGTGACTGAAGGAGGTGGAGGGGTCGCCATGGCTCGCTAATAGGCAGCGAGTGTGGAGGCATGCCAACGTACCAGACTAAGACAAGCCTATTCATTTAAAACAGCTGGTTTGCCTGCTCTATGTAAAGTTTGTTTGATTAATTAGAAATTGTGGCCTATTTAGTTTTGCAAATTCAAAATATGATGTTTCTTCAAATTTGTCCCCTTATGTGACTTGGGACATGGGCCTTTGCAGTTACAATGGGCCGCGAGATACAGCCTTAATGACCTACTGCTACTGTATTTTGCAATCACATTTTTACACTGGAGTTTTCTGCAACACATAATCTTGTCAAATTTAAATATTTATGGGGTTTATTTACTGTTATACAATGTTGATCATGCTAGAAAATATTTTCCTTTTTGATCATTTGACCTTTTTCTTGTGTCCACAGTAACCAATGGAAGCAGCCACTCGCCCACAGCTCTGAACGGTGCACCTTCGCCCCCCAATGGCTACAGTAATGGCCCAAGCTCCTCCTCTTCCTCCTCTCTGGCCAATCAGCAGCTGCCCCCTGCATGTGGCGCGCGGCAGCTAAGCAAGCTGAAACGCTTCCTCACCACCTTACAGCAGTTTGGGAATGACATCTCACCTGAGATCGGAGAGCGAGTGCGGACGCTTGTGCTGGGACTGGTGGTGAGTGCTGTTTACTGTACGAGTCAAGTTCATTACTAGAACCAATTAGGGTTGTCAAAAAAATCTTAATCCAGATGCCAAAGAACTACTGAGTTCAACAGGTATCAATACTGAAGAAAATAAAATGACAGATATAGGACTTTTCCTCTAAAGAACTAGTAGAAGACCACATGATGATAATAATAAAGAAATTACTTTATTATATACAATTGAAAATTACATTAAATTGTATTAAAAAATATTGTATTTATCTTCACTGTGGTTCAACATAGCTATTGAGTATTGAATCTGTTCCTTCAAAATCTAGTCTGACATTTTGGGAGTACAAATTAAAACATTTTTAAAGTCACTATTATTATATCATGAATCACGCTTCTAGTGTTATTTGTGCCAGTCCCAAGCCTGAAAGACAATTGCATCACAGGGGCATGTATGAACCAGTATATATGATGAAACAGAAAGCAAAACGGAGCAATTGTTTGTTTTTTGGGGAAGAAGAATGCTGTTATTTCAAAATGTTCCCGTAATATTAGTCTTGCTTTCGTTTGAGTTATTTGCACTTTACAGTTGCAACAAATTCTCTCTGCGGGTAATCAGAAAAATATATTTGATCTGTTGTTGTTTGTATAGACCAACATAAACGCGCCTCTACAAAAAGCTGCATATGTTTCCTTTATACCAAGACTGACATGAAGCCAAATTGACACTGATATATCTGGGCTAATAGATGTAGAAAAGTTGCCGTGACGTGAGAGCATGCGAGCGTGTCTGGAGCAGGAGGATACAGAAATAGTGACTGAACGTTGCAAAGGGAAGAAGGCAGAGGAATATTTTTTTTTTTAATTAGCCACAAAGAGCATAGCCTGCTTTTGGATTCATATGTTTATTTTCCTCGCGCTCATCTCTCCTGTGTCCTTTTGGCTCACACACTCCCTAACAATCCCTCCCCTCTCCTCCCCCTCTCGCCGGCGCCCCCGCCCGCCTCAGAGTAGAGAGTGACACTGTTAATTAGCTGGTTTGTGTGCTGGGGAACGGCGCATAGAGGAGACTCCGGAGGTTTCAGTAGCTGTCAAGAAACAGCGCCGCGCAATCTGGACCAACAGATGTAAAGCTGAACGGAACAAAACTCAGGTCTGGGAAATAAGGCAGGATAGAGGCGAAATAATATCTACTGCTGTTTTTTACTCGGTTTGGTCCCATTTTTATACAAACCTCTTTCAAGGTGTTTCGCTTCAATGCAGTGTTGGTAAATGTAGGTTCAAAGTCAGCTTTTCTTGTCAAACAACGGAGATTTTTGTCAGAGAACGTGCACTTTGGACCCCCGCTGCTTTTGATGTTATTGCATTTGTAACAATAAAAAACATACAACTGAATACATTGACATTGATTCATACCATAACCAAGATACAGTTTAGTATTTAGTAGATTGGCCTGTTGTGTATATGTATGGATATAATTAATAGGGTTGCTCTGGTCCCATCCAACTTAAAATCCATCCCATATCCCAGTGTGCTTGCTTGGAATGTACGTGAAACGTTCTGAACTTCTGAACCACGTTTGTTTTTCGTTGTTATTATCGTAGTTCTTTAGGAAACCCTTCATCAAATTCTATCATTTAGGAATCCGTTTTTCATAAAAAAGACATTTACTGTGGTCTCTGCACATGCCCAAAAACAATTTGGCTGTAAAAGGGAAAGTGCTACATAAATTGAAATACCAGTGTACCATTTATTAAAATATAGCGTGCGCACATTTCTGACAAATTGATGTTTTTGTAGTTTTATGAAGGTCTAATTTTGCACTTACTGAAAGCCAAAACTCAGAAGTAAATAAGCAGAGAAGCCACAGCAGGGGCAAGGATTTTTCACCAGTGTAAATTCACACATGGTAACGGTTATTGTCCGTCACACGCACACACTTTCTGAAGATGTGACTCTTACGGATATTTGTTTTGATAGTTGAAAGGAGCCTTTGTTTTGGTGTTTCTTTGCCCGTGACTTGTACATATGCTTTAAATTACACACGCCCAATTGTCCAATCTGAGAATAAAACTTAGCCTCCAATAAGTGCTTTTACGAGCTAATGCTTGACATATGTTTTCTGTCCCTGCAGAATTCCACGCTAACCATCGAAGAATTCCACTCCAAACTCCAAGAAGCCACCAACTTCCCTCTGCGACCCTTTGTGATCCCCTTTCTGAAGGTACATTCAAATCTACACTCACCACCAGCAAAACACGTTTCTTTGCCTAGCAGATGTTAATACTTATCCTTTTGCCATTGATTTTGGATGGTTTTGTGTTTTTATGCAGCCTGGTGTGAATGTGTGCAGTCTGTTGCGTTCTTGCGTCACTGTTTCGGCAGTTGCACAAGATGCTAAGATACTGTTATTTATTTTTTGTATTACATCATTACATCATGTTTTCACTTGTTTTTGGTGCAGTTCGTTCTGTGCGCTTACATATTATTAATTAATTTACTCAGTTGCCCTTAATCTGGAAGGATTTTGCAAAACAGAAATGCACTGCTTTTAGATCTATGGATTTCATTGCACTCGTAACATTGATTGCGTGAATGAAACACACAATGTTTAATTCAGTGAAGCTTTGTGTGTATTTAAGCAATAGAGTTAGAGTTAAAGTCAACATGTTATGCGTTTAGCGTGAATTATAATTTGTATTACTCACTTATGTGGTTTTAATGTGTCAACATGTGGCTTTAGGGTTTTGATGTGACATTTTAACTTTCTATGTTAGTGACTAGAACTATAAAGTCAACTGTAGGTTTGCTGGGTTGAACAATTTTGCAAAAATAGAAGAAAGAATTGCGATAACATTTGCAATTTGTGTTTTGATAATCGGATTCTGTTCAAAGTTCACATTTTAAACACGTCCAGGAGAAGTGACAAAAAGTCTGAAATATGAACTGTCTTGTATATCAGGACATATTTGTACTGTGATTTGCTGATTGGGTCCATTCATATTGTGATTTAGATTCAAATCTTGCAGCTCTCTTTTGGAAGTAGAGCAGCTTCCCCCAGAACAATAGCATTTCATGTTGCCGATGTATCCTTGAGCAAGACTCTCCCTTGTGTTGGCATACAACGGGGAACATGTTGAGTAGTAATACTTCTGACGCATCAGCATTGAAGTGGAGCACAAGTTTGAAGTGCGCCTCTCTGTGCGTGAGTGACAGGTGCGAGGCAGATTTCATTCTACTACAACAACAACAACAACAACAACAACCGTCTGCTCAGTCCGCTCAGATCGGTCCGCTTTCTGTCTTCTGTGTGTATTTCGAGACGCATGACTTTCACAAGCCTCTACTTTGTGCTGAGGTCCTGGCTGGATGTGGGCAGCTCAAATTGGTCCCACTAGAACCATCATTACTGACTGCAAACAGCACCATGTCTAGTATCTGTGTCCTCTCGGTCTCCTTTCTTAAGTCCTTGCACACTTCACCTATTCATTCCTCCTTCCTCTTCCTGTCTGTGTTTATCTACTGCTCTCGCTCTAACCATCCATCGTCTGTGCTGTGGTTGCCTCTCCGCTTCTTGCCAGATGGTCGGTGTATCACTGGGCTGACGAGAGAATCAAAGATGCAACTCTTTTCCCTCTCGCGCTCTCGCTCTCTCTCTCACTCCCCAGTCTAATTTTAGTGTCTTCCCACCGCGGGGCCTTTTAATGCCAGCTACCATATGGTCATAGATGGAGGTGGGTGCACAATTTGATAAAGGTGCCGAGGAGAGCAGCTGCAACAATGCACATGTGGCTATAGATTTTTTCATCACACTAATGTTGCACACCACTTTCCTTCGCTCTTGATTCAAAACCAATAATTGGACGGGACTCTTTACTGGAAAACAGGCAATCATAAACCACATAGCACCAGTGACGTGATGCTGGTCGACACCACTCAAGAGTACAGTGTTTACAGAGGAAGACGGTGAATGTAGAAATGTAGCGTGACTGAATGGGAGTCAGTGTTTTTAAATTGTTAAATTGAATTGTTTTAAGAAATGTCGTTGAAATGTTGACCAAAAGGGGCGTGGGGCGCTGACAAAGGCTAAATATCTGTAAGTTTTGACTATGTATTCGACCCAAAGTACACTGACAAGACCACAAGATCACACGATTACAAATATGTATACAGAAAACTTCAGAAATCTCAAGGTTACTCATTTCATGCCTTTTCCTTTCTGCTACTGAATATAAATCCTTTAAAATGAGGTCGACCAAGATGCCATGTATTGACCAAATGCTTCTAAAAGTCAGTAAGGTTGGATTATGGTGGATTAAAGTTTAAACAAAATTAGTAACAGCACATAATTCAAATATTTGTCAGGGTACGTTGTTTTCTTGAATTCAATAAAACTGTCAAATTAGAATCGTATCAATGTGAGACGTGAAGAAATTATCACACAAAACCTAAATTTGATACAGTGCAGCATGTCCTCAAAACGGCTTGGTCTCAAATGTGTTTGGCGCTCTTTGACAAACTGACAGATCTGGTATTTTCACAATAAATCATCCAGGAGTTGATTTTTCAAGAAGGAAAAAAGCATTATTTGTATTTTTTCCTCCCAGAGTCGCAGATGTTGGTTACTGTAAGAGCACCGGGGCAAATCGGCACAGTTTATCCTATGAAAAATGACCCCTGCTTCTTCTGCGGTGTGTGTTTCTTGAGGCTTTTTTGTTAATGCATCCCTTATCTCCAGCAATTAGGGTGACCTCTAATTAAGAAAAAGATGAGTTCACGTGGGTCAAAGCAATCTATTTCATGTTCCTTTTTTTGCCAAGGGTAATTATGATCATAAACCGTTAACGCGCCATTAACTCTGGCAGGTAAAGCAAAGGCCGGCACTTGGCATTTCTTTTACTATGGCTAATTAGCACACTGTGTGATTATGACACAAGTGCGTATCCGTGTTGTGCGTTCACCGTTGGCAACGACAACACAAAACGGTCAAAGAATGGAGCCAATTTGAACCACTAATGTAGCACAAAACAGAGAAGCAATTTGGACCGCAAAATTACTATAGAGCAAAGACTTGGAAAGATTACGTTATTGAGGGCAAAACAAAGATTAGGAAAGTTTGAAGATGGACTCTCTGGAGGCTCTTGTGATGCCAAAATAGCTGCCACTTCTTCTTTCTGATCCGCACTGATGCAACACTTTCATCTTGTTGCCTGAAAATGCGCCCCATCAGATGTCTTTGATGTGGATGCTGCCATACCTGCATGACCCGCTAAGGCTACACAAGAAAGCAGAACCCCTCGTTACATGTGGAAAAATAAGAGAAAAGTACTCGTGCGGTGGAGCGAGAGGCTGTTTGGGTGATAATGTAGCCAGTGTCACTGAAGTATGAACTGGGTGAGCGTTAGAAGGACAAAATGATGTGTTGTTTTTGGAGCTATTGTGCATTGTGGGCTTTCACACTGTTTCGGACGTATTAAAATGTTTTATCCTCATTGAACATAAGCTATCCCTCTGTCACTCAGATGCATTTTATATTAGCAAAAGGTTTCAAAAGTAGACAAAGAGTTGAAGACCATGTAGTGATTTTGGTCTCATCCTCATTGTCTGTTAAAGTCTTATGGACATTTTAATGGAGCTCCACTGCCAATCTTCTCGCAGTAAAAGCATGTGGTTTGGGGCTGATTTCAGACTTTGGAGTAAGAGATTTTACATATTTTTATGTTAAGTGTAAATAACTGAACATCTGCATTGTTTAAGCGTTTTGTTTTTTTAATTTATTTTTTTAAGACAAACAAAAATCTGAAAAGAAAATCGGGACTGAAATTTGTAGTCTTATTATATCCCTTGTGTCTTATTTGTTGAGTTAGTTTGTTGAAAATGAGTCACTATTTGAGACATTAGCGTGGCCATAGTTACTTCCTAATCAAGTGGCATTTTCTTTCTATTGCTTTGGTCCTCAGGCTAACCTGCCGCTGCTGCAGAGGGAGCTGCTCCATTGTGCTCGTCTGGCCAAGCAGAACCCGGCCCAGTACCTGGCCCAGCACGAGCAGCTGCTGCTCGATACCAGCACCACGTCACCGGTCGACTCCTCGGAACTCCTGCTGGACGTCAACGAGAACGGCAAGAGGAGGACGCCTGACAGGTGAGGGACCACTCTTTGAATGGGCGGTTACAAAGAACCTCAGCTTCATAATAACTACTGACAAAATATCAGATTATTGCAAATATGACTTATGACTCAACCATCTTGTTAAAGGTAAAATTGTACATTGTAATGGACCAATTTTGGCGGTCTGTTTTCTTCAAATGCTGCTTATTTAGGAGTTGAGCCATTCCACCACATAGTTTGCTCTCATTACACATATCAATTCACCAGGGGCATTTTACCATTTGGTTTTACCACAGTTACCAATCCACCTATAGTACAAGAAAGCTGGAGTAAATGAGATAAGATAAGATAATATCCCCATGTGGGACAATAAAGGATTATCTTATCTTATCTTATGAAGAGAGCACATAGCTTTTCCTTATTATGGCTTAGAAGAACATTAACGCTTGACATTTGTATTACTTTTTTTGTGGAAAATGTGTTTCTTTCTTTCCATGGATAGTTGTTATGTTTGTGTCAGGACATACTTGTATGGACTATTGAGTAAAAAGTATGGTGATACATGTCATGTCAAACTTATATATGCAATAATATTCTCATAGCAGCAGAATAGGTTTTGAAAGTTGAAGTCGCTTCTCTCGCTACTCGCTTCTCCATGAGGTAACATTTCTGCTCTCGAGCTGCAACGCAAACCAAAACCTTACATCATATTTTTAAGCCCATTGACACCCTGCATATCGAGTTATTTATGATTTTTAATAAGAAAAGCTACAAATGTGCTGATACATGCTGATACCATTCATTTGAAAGTTTTAACCAATTTATAAGCCAGATGTTTTTGTGCTTTGTTTGTGTATTTGCACCGTATTGTTTGTACTGCAAGCATTATGTAGCCCTTTGAAATAAAGAGTGATTCCCCTGGGCGGTCTCATCTTTTTAATGTAAGCAGCGGGATAGGAAAATGTACTTTTTATATTTGCTGAGGGACAAAAACGCCGAACACCATATTAATAATTTTCACCTCTCCTCTCCCCCAACTGTGACTTTTTCTGTACGCCCTGCATATTTGTGCACCGTCCTGCGCATGGGGGAGTGAGCCGAGGGGAAAGGTGCAAATCTATAGACAGGAAGAAAAAGTAAGTGGGCATCTGTATTCCAACTGCTGTGCACGTGTGTAGACAGATAGAAGAATCTTTGCTCATTGGCGGTGCAGGCGTGAGTGTCTCGGGAGATGAGCCGATAACACATACAGATGAGTCTCCAGCACCAATATGGCTGGCTAAGCACCTCTGACTTTCTGCTTACCTCGGCTTGGCGTTCCCGCTTATTGGAGGCCCCTGCGTCGGAATATTGGAATCGGAATGGTAATCTGTAATTACATGCGAGCGTCTTCTGTCGATTGGCTACTGATTAATACCACAGCAACAGTTATGTGTTTTCTACAAGGCACCAGAGAGGAACTAAGATGTGAGTGAGTGTCTGGATAAGGATAACTGTGAAATAATAATGAGCTTTGTGGCCTGTGGAAGACAATTTGAGCAAGAAGCAAATCTACTGGATTTGAATGTTTTGTTTACCTTACTGTATTTTCACATGTTAGTGAAAAACTGTTTTTCTTTTTTTACTTTCTTCTTTTGTGATTGTGAATTATTTACTTAAATACATGACATGCCCTTCTATTCCCTCTTTGTGCTCAGTACTTGGAGCACAAAGTACTTACTAAAGCTGGTCTCTGCACTGCACTGATTAAGAAGGTGATAAGGCACAACGCTCATTTTGTGTGGTTAAAATAGTGCAAATGAAAAGAAAGGAGGCTGTGTTTTGTTTATTAATGGAGAGGATATAGAAGATGATCAAGGAATATTAGATGTTATGAAGTAAAGGTCAAAATGATTCCAAACACAATGTTGAAAGCTTAAAGACAGAAGTCTAACAGCAAAGATGAGATTTATGGATTCAGAGAAAAAGGACGTGTTAGGTGTGTTAGTAAAGGGTAGCAGGTGTCTACTCACACATTGTGTACAGCGTCAATATTGGTCAATACAACTCCAGCTGTGGACAGTCAAGATTGCATTGATGTGTGCATTGTGTTTAAAATGCAATTGTATACCTCCATGTCTGATACTTCATGTGTACACAAGTATTTTCTTAGTTATGCAAACAAAACCATACATAGCTATTTATCCTTCATGTTCCACGAGTGTTAAAAATGTAAATCACTGGCCACTGAAATGTGGTATAATATGTGTAGAAAATGTTTGGCTTTCCCCACAAGTGCTTGACTAAAGCCTGAATGAATATGCACAAGCATTTGGACAGACAGCATTTTGAATGACAATTCAATAGGCAACAGTAAACAAAAATAAAACATGGTGTGGCGCGTGGTGACCCCTAAAGGGAAAGCCAAAATGCATAGATTTCTATATGCAAACTCGATGCATTTATTCATATGACCTTATTTATGCACATGTCCTATGCAATTATTGTAAAGGCCATGTCTATAGACACATTGTTGTTGCAGGATGCGGAGGAAAAATGGATGAGCAGAAGGAGGCAAAAAAAGAGAGGATAGAGGGATGGAGCATATGGAGAGCTGTGGAGGAGCGTTAGGAGCTCATAAAACCAGCTCATTAAGAAGTTCAATCTGTTCAGAGAGAGACGGTAGGACGAGGAGACAGAGGAGAGCCAGGGTGTGCTGCAGACAGTGGGGGAAGGCAGGAGGAGATTTAAGTGTGAACTGACAGAGCAGGGAACACACACAACGACACACATGTAGACGCACACACGGACACACCTGGAGACATTCATCTTCAGCAGCAGACATAAAAATCCACCTGATCCCAGGAACAGGCTGTGTGTGAGACGAACAACGAGAACAAGGAGTGTTGGAGTGCGTAGTCAAATGAAATGCATTATTCAGTCATGTGTTAATGTCCTCTTTACAGTCTTAGTAGACAAACTGTTATTATGCTTGATTTTCTTGAACAAAAAATTAATTGTTGCGAGCTATTCACAGAAACATTTTGTTGTTTGTTCCTCTCCATAGAACTAAAGAGAATGGTTTTGAGCGAGACAGCACCCTTCACCCAGACGTTCACCCCAGCAAACGGCCCTGCACCATCAGTCCTGCCCAGCGCTTTAGCCCCTCCAATGGCTTGTCTTACCAGCCCAACGGCCTCCCGCACCCCGGGCCCATCCCACCTCAGCACTACAGACTGGACGACATGGCCATCGCCCACCACTACCGGGACACTTACCGACACCCCGCCTCCAACCACAGGGAGATCCGCGAGAGAGCCCGGCCCATCGGTGAGCAGGACTATTCAAGTGATCACAATGGAAAACAGCAGTAGACAGTGTGTTACAGAGATTACATCAGCTTTACGGGTGTTTTTGACAGAACTGAAGATTCTTGTTATAATGGGTCCTGCCTCACTTATATATATATATATATATATATACACTATTATGTAAAAAGTGTGTGTATAAAAGAATAAATTATATTACATCAGGCATAATATTACCACTCTAAAAGGCTAACCATCATGCAATAATGACCCAGCATATACAGTACTTTCAGTGGATATACAGCTCTATCAGCTTATCTTCTGGAAAGAACCACAGCCAGCATTCACAGGAGAGCCTTTGGACTGAGCCATTTATTCAACTGAACAAAGTAAGACACAGTAACAAAAGAATGGTACTACATCATCTGTTTTCTAAATGTGTGCAGGAATGCATTCGGGCTCCAGGCAGGAAGAAGTGATCGACCACAGGCTGACGGACCGAGAGTGGGCAGAGGAGTGGAAGCACCTTGACCATGTAAGAAAAGTAATAACATTTTTATTACTTTACTACACTACAACACTATATTTTTTTCTATTTATCACATTACTTGTTACTTGTTGTATTGTTATATATCCTTGGAGTTTTGCTTGGCTTCACTGGTCGTACACTATCAAACATTACATTTGTTCCATAGTATTATACATACTATACTTTTGCATGCATTACTGGTAATGTGAAATAGAACACCGCTAGAACCTGGAACAAGAATTAAGCAATTAAGTCTTGAAACATTTAAATTCTGTAAAATCATTTAGATAAAGTTGTACATAGTTATTATTGTTTGTTGACATGAATATCTCACTGTGTCGTAGCTCATTGAATAAAGTCTACCACTGTAATACTTCAGTTAGCACCGTATCTCCTCCTTTACCCCAATCCAGAACTTGAGCAAACCCGCAGTCTCGATGTGTGATCTCAGCTCTGACCCCCTGTGTCGCCCGCAGCTGCTGAACTGCATCATGGACATGGTGGAGAAGACGAGGCGTTCACTGACCGTCCTGCGCAGGTGTCAGGAGGCCGACCGAGAAGAGCTCAACTACTGGATCCGACGCTACAGTGATGCAGAGGAGCTCAAGAAGGGCGCCCCTAGTGGACAGTCCAGGCAGCAGAGTCCCGCGTCACAAGACGGCACGACAACAGGTAAGCTGAAGTACATAAGATTCATATTAAGTAACAGTAGCATAAGTATTAGAAAGAGATGCATTCGACTATTGAGAACCAGATTGAACCAGATCAGGTTTAACTTAAGACTTAACTTTATCTGTACTATAGTTAAAAGTACATGACTATAATTATCTAATTTTTTTATATTTTAACTATCCATCCTAGAAATCCTTTTACATCGACCTGTGTCTGGTGGTTATGTTCCTGAAGAAATCTGGAAAAAAGCTGGTGAGCATATTACCACTGCTGTTTCCTCTGCTACTATACAGAATTTGTCATTTGTCAGATTTGCAATAAGAACTAAAACACTTCTTAAGCGTTGGAAGAAGATGAAAGATATAAACCACAGTCTGACACTTCAAATAATGACACAGGCTTCTGAAAGAATATTGTTTACGAGCTACAAAGTTTTACCACACTTAGCGGGATTCAAATATGATGTCAGATTGTAACACGTTTTTACTGCCAGTGAAAGCGCATGAGTTTAGCAGCTGGTGCAGTCATCGCTGAGTTCAAAGTACAGTAGCCAGGAAAGATCTTCTTGCTATTGGCGCTGTGGTTAATCCCTTTAGGGCTGAAGCTCTTTCACTCAACCAAAACCTAATAAAAGAAAGAGACATCATAAGCAAGAACGTTGAGTTACATCAGATAATAAACTATTACCGCTACTCTTACTACTACTACTGCTACTATTACTATTACTAATACTGCTATTAGAAATGTAATACTACAAAGAATAAAGTGAATATAATACAATGAAAGGTATATAGTGAGACTGTGGTAAGTAATTTTGAGCCGGGCTTAGTAAGTGCTTGAAGAATCCACTTTATATTCCCATCAGTGATACAGTATATCTGCTTTTAAACCCCTCAGAGAAAAGAAATTGTCCCCTGCTTGACCAAGCATGATGTGAGAGATACTCTGAACAAGTAATATGCATTTAAATTGAATTGAGCATCACCAACGGGACTTACCCACTCTCCTCCTCTCTCCTCTCACCCACTTTGATCGATCTTCCATCTAAGGCATTTGGTGTGTAATCACAATCCCATGCACCGAGCATATATCACAAGACGCTGGGCTATTTCCATGACTTCAGGCTGTACAGTAGGTTAAAGACAAAACCGCTGCTGTTAGAAATGTAGTTCCCTCACATTGGAAAGAATTTTCTGGGGAAATTAACTAAAGTATTTGAAAAACTAACACAGTGTATTCAAATATAATTAGTCTGTCTCACTTTACATTGTACCTTTCGCTTTGGGCAATAGTCACTGGTATTTGTATGTTCAATTAGGACTACTGATACTGACTCAAATACTAAAGTGCTACTATTATGGAACATTAGTACCTACAATATTTATTACAACAGAAGTTAACGTGTACTTGTTTGGCAACAGTGCATCAAACAAAGACAAACCCATCAACTGTAGCTCTTTTACAACTAATCTAATCTAACACGTATCATATCAAACACACAATTAAGTCAAATAAAACAAATGTGTCCTCTTTAAGCTGTACTTTTCTTCTGTATTTTTGCATTCTTTATCCCAGACATCGCACCAATCCTGTTTGTGAAAGGCTGATTTAAATACAACCTGTGAGGATTGCAAAATAGGATTTTTTTTTTTCACACAATGAAGCACAGTGGTGAATACATCTGTTTGAAATGGGCAAAATGTTTACAGTTGGTGATAAATATTCAAGCACCTTGCGCAGTGTCCTACCGGTTTTCCACTTCCCCTCGCCGCGTGGGCCTCTGGGATCACAATGGAAATGCATAATTTAAATATAAATTGCCTGATTTGCATACACAATTAGTCAAGTTACCAGCTTGATGGGAGCAAACAAAAAAAGCTTTCCTTTTGCTTTGACGTTCAGATAGAATTCCAGTGCTTAACACCCGCGCAGCAAGGTTATTTATTCCACTAAACAAGTATAAAATAACACGCTGCTCCTGCTTAAAAGCACATTTTCTGAGTCATTACCTGAAATTAATTGGTTTGTGCTGTTGTCTCGAGGATATTTTTAAGTTGAAACAGGAAAAACAAGTTTATTTTTGATCATTCTTATTCTATTGAGGAGAACTTAAACAAATGGCATGATCAGAATTAGATTGGGATACAATATTTTGTAGTTTGGATTTATTATGCGATGCACAGTGACAGTGGCATTTCAAACTATGTCGATCTGCTTCAAATCTGTAATTCTAGGTTATTGCTGCAGGTTTACACTGAACTTTAAATTGCAGGTGCGGGTGGACTGACCTCTTCTGTGTCCCCCATGTTTCCAGAGGAGGCAGTGAATGAGGTGAAGAGACAGGCCATGTCCGAGCTGCAGAAGGCCGTGTCCGAAGCAGAACGCAAGGCCCACGAGATGGTCAGCAGCGAGAGAGCCAAAATGGAGCGCACCGTCGCCGAGGCCAAGAGACAAGCCGCTGAAGACGCACTGTCCATCATCAACCAGCAGGAGGACTCCAGCGAGGTACAATTTCCACTCATCAGCTTCCCATCTTCTGCTACCGGAATAGAATGATTTTTTAGTTACGGTATTTATTAAAATGCCTAATGAATAGTTAGCATTGTCTGCTATGAATTCAAATGACCTCCTACAATACTCTAGCTACTTCTGTCGACATATTCTAATACAGTGAATCTCAAACCAGAGTTGGCTTTCCGAGGAAAAACAGGTGTAAAATACATCATTGCCACTGCAGTTCTAACCAAAAATACACCCTAACCAAAGGAGGGCAGAAATGTGGGGGGGAAATGAATCTAAAATGGCACTAAAACTGTAACTCAACTGTCTAATGTATTCAACTGTCTAATGTATTCAGATGAACTTATGCATACATTTGGAGAGATTAAATTGTAAGCTTTAATAGAGCAAATAAAGTGCAAAGCCAGTTCAATCAAGCATCAATGACTAATACCTCTGTTCTTCCGACAGAGTGGTTTGCAAATTGCTGTTTGTGAGGGGATAAAACAGAGTGATTTCATTTGATAATCTTTGCCGTAGACCTTGACTTTTATTCAGTCAAGTGTGAAGGAGTTATGGCTTGTGGATCAGTCATGTTTAGGCTCTGAAAGAGATGCACTCATAGGAGTTAGAAGGAGGTTTTGAATCAAGTAAACAACCGTTTCTAATTCTACACTGTCTCTATGTTTAATGCACAGTTTTTCTCACTGGCCATTGTTTTCTTTCAGAGTTGCTGGAACTGTGGGCGTAAAGCCAGTGAGACGTGCAGTGGCTGTAACACGGCGCGGTACTGCGGCTCGTTCTGTCAGCACAAAGACTGGGAGAAGCACCACCATGTGTGTGGACAGACCGTGCAACAGCAGCAGCAGGCACAGCAGCAGCAAGCCGGGGTCCCGGGCTCCGACACCCCCGCTCCCATCAGCTCCTCCGCCTGCACCCCCAGCAGTGGGACGGGCAGCCCGGCCGCCACCCCTCCGGCTGCCACCCCACGTTCCTCCACCCCCAGCACCCCATCCTCATCTGCGCTGGACACCGCAGCGCGCTAACAGAGCAGACAAGCCCAGGGTGACACCACCGGCTACTAAGAGTAGGGGATGTCCATATTCAGGTCATATTGACTTGCCATTGACTCTAAAGAAAGATATTCTTTGTTTAAAATGAATGAATTATTGTTGCTCTTTTATTGTTATACTTGCTCTTGTTGTCTGTTGTTGTACTTGTCGTTGTTAACATTAATGTCATTGTAGTTTATTCTTCTTTCGTCTGTAAATATAAAGAGTTTAAACACAGACAGCCGACATGTATGTATATTGGATCTATCCCCCGTTTTAAGCAATTTCTATTTGCCATTTCTAAGACTTTATTCTACCTGCTGGACATGGGAAGAGCCGACCTCAAGACTATTACTGCTTAGCTGTATACCAACATCCTCTTTAGTAAAATGAGAGTACACCTGAAGGATAGGTGGCCTGGATAGAGGCTGGTCTGGTTTTGTGGCCCACAGACTGTCATGAAGAGGCAGATGTGCAGCAGATTGCAGCCTGAGCCAGCTGTTATTCCCTCTCACTTGTAATAATATCCAGGTCAATGGGCTGGGAAATGCTCTCCCTGAATGATGTCAAAGGAAGGATTCTTGGACACAATACAAACCTCTGGCCTGTGCCCCTCTGAAGGATCGGTAAACTCAGAAGGAAACAGGAAGTGAAGTCATTGTCCCACGGCCGGTGGGACTGGACCAAACTCAAATACGGTGAACACAGAAACTTCAGCCCAGACACATCTGCTCTATATCTCATTCAACTCACCTTTCTGTCAGTGTTACAGACTTATGTATGTCTTGTGGTGTCACCAATGGTTATTTATTGTAGCCTATATGTTGGACAGTTGTGACAATGCATAATACTTTTTCTCTTTTCTCACAATGCTTACTTTGACCTGTGCAAAAAAAATATTTTTTTATGCAACAAAAGCGATAGTGGTAGATTTATCATAGGCTTTCCATCAAACTTCGGGAGAGCTGTGTCTCAGAGCTGCTATGTGATCTATTCTGAGAGATAGCATGTTGCGGGGAATGCTAATTGTTTGTGTTAGGGCCATTTCACGTATTTGCACTGTCACAAAGGCATCAGCATGCTCCTCAGTTGTGTTGTATTAAGCCATAACTCATTGTATATTATCTCATCTAGAAGATGGATAATGTACACGGCCCAACATTTATCCATATTATTTTCTGTACATTAGCTAGGTGTCCATAATTTGTTTGTTACAAACAGTGCATGCACATTACCTATCATTTTATAAATGTTTTTGTTTGTTTCTTTGATTTTTGGAAAAAAAATACACACACAAAAATACAAAAAAAGAAAGAAAAAAATTCAACAAAAGAAAAAAAATGCAACAAACCTTTTTTCCAAATGCAGAGATGTAGACTCCAAATTGACAGCTTTAACACTACAAAGCACCAGGTACACACAGTATTGACAAACAGGAAACACCTGAACAGCCAAAGACTGACACCAAGGACCAAAATCCAGATTTCAACCAAGTTTAAAAGAGGTTTGTTCACTCAAACAAGGTTATTTATTTGTAATGTTAAATGGCATTTCCTTTTGATGCTCTCTGTAGAGAGTGGCACTCAGCTGACACAGTGAAATGAGAAAGTGCTTCTGCAGCAGTGTCCCAGAGCAATAATAACCAAAGGGGCAGAAGGGGTGCTCTCCAGCCCTGTAGATGTGTTTTCTCATCAGCACGTGCAGATCAGTGCCCATTGCAGCTTTAAGCAGGTCTGTTTGTATTCTATTCTGGGCACGAATGTGAGTGCCATCCCATCTGCAGTTACTGTATATTTATTTATGTCAAAGTATGTAATTTTCCAGTTTGGTGGAAAAGTTTTTTTTTTTAATGTTGTAAACATTGAATAGGTGAAACAAACCTCTGAAAGCAGCAGAAGACGCACTTAGGCCACACAGCACAGAGCACTCAGCCAAACTCTTTGGTGCTACATACAGGAACGTTATAATTCTGACCTCAGAAACATGGAGGCCCGAAAGGTCCTGGTAGTTTGTTCTGGAACACTTCCTTCAACTCCCTTCTCTCTCAACCCCAATGTACATTTGCATTTAACTGAAGGGACAAACAATCCAAAAAGGTGTGTGACACCCACGCTGTGAACAAACAGCCAAGCTGTTTAACAGTGAAGTAAACATTGATTAGTGTGTGTGCTCGTCATAATCAGGGGCAGACCTGAGCTAAAAGAGAAAAAACTCAAATGTACATTGTCAGTAACTCTTAAGAAGCTCTACTTTTCATTTCTTCCCTCCTCTTTGTGTGTTTTGCTACAAATTCCTCGGTGGCAAACCAGCTCACTCTACCTCTACAGCCGATAGAGCATCAGTGGCAGCACTGATCCTGGTTAAGTCGAAACCAAATGGGCACAAGAGAACAGGAAATAAACCCAAAGTTTAAGCTCATACAGCTGCAAAACCATATCATACTTGCAGACCTCAAGAATATGGAGCGTAAATGAATACGAAATCAAAGGATTAACTTTTGTTATGTTCCTTAATGCCTATGGCATTTATAGAGATCAATGATGTTGTTATAACAGATTTTAAAATTGTGCAAAATTTAAGAGGTGTTTGTTGATACATACTGCGGTGATAGTAAAGACCACAAATGTAGTTTCTCTGTTTTTTCTCCTGGTCCCCTTTCCTCGCTCCTTTCTGTTGTGAACTGAAAAGAGAGACAGTGAAGCTTGTACAAACCTGAGGTATTTTAGGCATGCTTTTTCACAACAGGGATTGCACTGATGAAAAGACTGGGGCAGCAGGAGAACTTCAAAAGGCCGTAGCATTCGGGGAAAGTGAGTTGATCTCGGGGTGGGAGGGGTTTTGCATTCTGTTAAGAAACTTTATTGTGAAAAGCTCACATAATTTGAAGTTGTTGTGCAATATATTGAGATGTGGATCCACAGGTTAGTGGTAGGCTGACACCAGGCAGTCTGTCATCGCCTTGTGGCAGTGTCCTCAAGAGCTTTCGGTCTACTATGTCAGAACTGTGGTTTCCTGTTGACTTGATTTCTCTTGTTTTGTTTTTTTGTTTCTTTTTGGGCTGTAAACTATGGTCTGTCAGTCTGTGAAATTTTGCAGTCTAATTCTGGTATTGTTGTTCTTTACAGTGTAATAAATATGTTAATACATGCATTAAAGTGTATTTCTCATATTTCAAATCACATCGGCATAAACATACATCTTATTTTGAAGAGGTGGAGGAAGATGGGTGAAGACATATAGAAATAAGTAAAAGCAGATTAATATATGTAAAAATAATCTTTATTTTGAGGTGAATCTTGTGCTTTTTTATTAGCACAATTATTTACTGTTGCACTGTCAGAGGAGTAATGTACAACTATACTTAATCTTACACAAATTATACTCATATTGTAATATAGTTTTGCCACTGTAAAGATTGAAGTTATATTCTTCTGCAGGCCTAGATGTAACCATTTATACCAGTACAATTAACCTCCTCACTAACCCCAGGTCTGCTTGATATAGTCCACACAGAGGTTCAAAGCTCCAGGATCAGCCGGCTCCTTTGAGAATGAGGGACAGTGAAGTCACAGAGCGGGACGACAGCAGCTGGGAGAAGAGCTCTTTCTTTCTTTCACCACCGCCTGCTTTATCTCTGCTTTGGACCGGATAAGAGCTGGGGATGAGTTGGACTGCTGAGATATTCCTGCCACATTCTTGTGCATAAAGTTCATTGTGACCGAAGTCCCTTTTCTTGCAGCTCTTTTTCCTGCTCACCACGTCTTATCACACCTCAGGCAGATGCAGACAGAGACTTGAATTAAGCAGGTTGGAGGGGGTGCTGCTCAGGCCCGATAACAATACAAAATGGATTTTCCTCAAACAGAGAAAAACAGCTGTCTCCATTATTTGAATGCTTCACCTTTCCCCGCTGCATTAATTGGCTCTTTGATCACAGGCAGAGGTGCAGTGTGACCGATAAGGAATAGGTTATTAGTAAAGTAGCCCAGAGGAGCACGAGGCAGGCCAGCTGTGGCGAGCTGCAAACGATGAGATAAAGGTGTGGTAATGCCAGAGTGAGAGGGTGCAGGAGGGTGATAGGGCCATGTGTGTGTGTGTTTGTGCGTGTGTTTGTGCGTGTGCATGTGTATGTGTCGTGGGTGGGTGCAGCAACAGGAGAGAGAGGTAATGCATAACTGTCACTGTGATTCAACTTGGTTCAATGTGGGATTTAAACAAATACTAGCTCCCCTTAGACTGGAGACTACAAATTTACAGATGTATTAAATATACTGTAGATGGATATCAATCTTCTGGTTCATTCAAAAAAGGCTTTGTCCAATGGCTTTCCAGTTTGCAGATTCTTTTACAGGTTCATGGGTTAGGGGGGGGCATTCTTTCTGGCAAACTTTCTTGATCCACAAGGGAAATGATTGGGACACCGCAGCTCACACATTACATTGCAATACAATAACAAAGAGCAAAAAATAATACAATTCTAAATAAAGCTGGAAACCCAACTTTTTTTTTTCAAGTAAATTTTGTGTTTTCCGCCGAACGGAAAAAAAAGACGGAAAACAGCACTTTGTGACAAAAATGTAATCACTGCGCATTATCGGGTCTTATTAACCCGAAAGAACTGAAAGCAGGTCCACTCTTTTAAAGCTGTGCACAAGCCTAACATTAATCTATGTGAATATTGATAATTTAACAAAGGGTTTTCTGTTTTTCAGGTACAAATATACAGATTTGCATGTAAAAGTAAATAGTAATAAAATTGCTACATTGTATTTACTTTTCATTACTTACTTTATTTACTAAAGAATTTGAAAAAAGTACCGGTATAAGTTTCTGATGCAACCTGCAAGTCCTACTACTCTGAAGCAAAGCAGTCTCTTGCCCATGGACACAACAACAGTATGTAATGGTCTGAGGCAGCATGTGCACTGCCAGAAATATATGGATTATAAGGATTTTGATCTGCTAGTTTGATGCAGGATTTCATAAATCCCTCAAAATGTAAGCTTGACCACAGATAAATTGTTGGTGAGTGGCGAGATTGAAAATGCAGTAGGTAATCCTTCTTTGTACACGTCTGAAATCATGGGACAGTTCATGTGATAAGTGATGTCTGTGAGGCCTGAGGAGGAACGAGGAGGGGGAACTGACTTTACCCCATCAAGGCTTTTTGGAGAGAGGGGCGGCTCCTCTTTGATGTACCTCTAAACTAAATTCACTGCATTTAAATCTGATGGGATTTGCACTATAAGCCTGTTTATGTATTTCCTCATATGTGCGGACAACGGCTGATTTGCCACACTCTTCTCAGCGTAGGGAAGAAATCGTGAAGAAGTCACTATCTTGTAATCCATATACTCTCTTTCTCTCTTCATTTCTCTCTCTCTCTCTCTCTCTCTCTCTCTCTCTCTCTCTCCTCTCTCTCTCCAAGGAACAGCACCTGAGGGGACAAGCGGGGTATTTGTGTGTTGTAAAGCGTGGTAAGAAAAGAGGGGAAGTGTTGATATTAAATTACCGAACACAAGGTTATCTGGAGCCTGCACATGGCTAAGGCTGCCCCCAGGCCAAGGGTAATCTGCTAATAGCGTTCACACCCAATGACATTATTAAGGGACTGGGCCTGTGTGTGTCAGAGCTCTATCTCTCTCACTCACACCAGCACATATGAGGAAAATGGCACAGTGAAGAGATAGGCAATTTGAGGAAAGAAAGTAAAGGATGAGGCCGAAATAGTTGCTTTTTCATCTGTGGTAAAAAAGCCCTGCAAATATCAAAGTTCAAAATGATTTATGGCGCGGAAAAACAAATGACAAAGGCGTCTATGTGGGGAAAGAGTGACCCACTAAAAGTCTGGGATGTAAAGAAGGTCGTGTACAATATGCAGCCTGACAGGGTTGAACAATGTCTCTGTGAGTTTCTTCACAAAGTAGGTCTGTCTGTGGCAGTAGTGGGCCAAGGAGCGTGTACCTGTCAAGTAACGGCCTCGATGTCGGACTCTTCAGAGATTCTCCTTTGGGAAAGAGATGATCTTCCTGTGAAAATGCAGCAGATAGTTGTTTTCCAAAGACGTATTGGTGTTGCAACTTATCAGAAAGGGAAATAATTGGACCAAGTGTCAGGGTTAGGCCCCTGATGATCACTCTACGGCACCGTCAACCACCATCTACTACTCACTTGTACACCACATCTAATAAAGGCAATGCATATTAAAAACAACAAAATGCAAATATAAAATAAAAAGAACATATGCCTGTACAGGACTGTAGCCAAAACTAATTTCTATCTATTTCTATCCTCAGTCCCCTGCTCGACCAAAGCCAGTCACACAACATGCACAATTCATTCAAACATCACAATAGACAAAAAACTGCCACAAGGTAAATGTCATACTCACCCTGCACAAATAAGGCATACACTCACAGCAGGTCTATATACAAATATATATGGACAGGTATGTTTATAACTATTCTGATTACCATGTTACCTATTCAAATAAGCATAGCAGGGGACATTTTCCCAACGCTGCCCTATACACAGAAGAGTAGGTTATACTGTATTGGATTGACTTAATAATACTGTTCCAAACCAGATCTCAACGTCACAAATTCATTGCCAGGAGATGTATAGTCAATCTATGAAACAACTGAGCAATGTCTATCTCGAAAATAAACCACAAAAAACATCTAATCCAATGTAAATTCCTGGCTTTGGAAGCTGGGTGTTTTCTCACCCAGGCTGTTGAGTGAGGCTCCACTTCCAATCAGCCAAACTGCATCCAAGCGCAGTTTACCCTGACACTCTGCGGGACATCACACTCCATCAGTCACTGAGATCACACTGTCTCCCACACACCAGATCCGTCCATATCTCCTGTAGACCGAGAAGCTACGCAGCACACGGGTAGTTATGAAAGAATCTGTTAGCTCATAGGTCCAACTGAGATTTATGAGAATGGAAAATGTTTACAGTAAATCTTACACGCTTCTTTAAACTGTTAGAATATGTTCTCTATCATTGTGAACTGATGAAGGTCTGACAGGTAGTGGTGGATTGTGTGCGCATAATTCATAAAATGTGTATCTTATAATTATATATAAACTGTATTTACCACATTTGAACCACAGTAGAACACAATAAAAGCAAATGGATCTGACAAGTGAAATCACCAAAGCAGAGCCATAGATTAGCAATGCTGCGCCATCTAAAACGTCAAAGACACACCTGAAGCACTGCCAAGACAATTGATATTGTATTTTCCAACATCAGTTCTCACCTGTGGACCCGCCATCGTCGGCCAGTCCCAGGACACACACACACACACACACACACACACCCTCTCCTGCCCAGCTGTTGTGCACCTGGATGCCGCTGCTTCTGGCCCGGGAGCGGTGAACCATCCATCTCCAGGAGGACGTACGAGGCATGAATCATGGGGGATGGTGCGGCCCTCACAATGATTTGGTACTTGAGTGGTGCCCAAAACTGTGCCACAAATACAATACAGTGGGAGGAATGCAACAGCGCACCTTGCTTTCTCACTTTGTCCAACTTATCACTGCATCCACTATACACGGAAACATGCTTGAAACATATCAACATTTCTCATAATCTGCACAAAGAAAATAGCAAGCATCAGACAGGATTAATATATACTGTAATGTGCATTAAAGTACATATGATAGGTTCTCTTGTTCTTTTCTAATCATGACCTAGTTTGGTGGTATAGACCCTGTGGTAACTTCAAAAAAATCTCTTTTCTGTGTCGTCAAAAAGCAACAGTCCATAAAAGATACAGGGACACCATTTTCTGACAGTTTAAACAATTATTTAACCAAATTATGGTGTATTATTACAGTATGGTTGCTAGGTAACAGCTGTGGAATTACCTCTACCTATGTCACATCTACTGTTCATGTCCAACCAGGAAGTACAATTATATACTTGATCAAAATTGTTAAACTGTTTTTTTTGTTCTTGAATATAATTCTGTTCACTATTTTTTATTGTGATTTGCAGTCTAACGTGTTAAATATTGTCATTTAGAATTGTCTCCCTATGCTCTGTGGGGGGAGAAATAACAATAACTAAATCACAGTTTGATGATATTGCCCAATATTGCACTTCATGTTTTACATTGAATTAACTTATGACATTTAATAAAATGTCAAGCCATCATAAAAAGCAGTCAATCAAAGATGTCTATAGTGAAAAACATTTTATTTTCCTGGCCAGGCTTTCTCATGTGATGCAGATTGGCTGAGATATTTTGCTGAAATATACATGGGATTTGAGCAATCTCCTGTGGCCATGAATTTGAATGGTGTGAGAGCAGAAAGAAGATGGATGAAGACTGAGCCGGGTTAGTTGTCAGAGGACCCAGAGAGGTTTGTGAGGTTGTTGTATATCTACGTAAAATGTCTCAGATTGAAAATGGCAGCTCCCTGAAGGATTCGAATCCAGACACAAGCTGCATGCAAATAAGTACAGAGACAGAAAAGGGCATGAGCGGTATGTTAATGCAATAGAGGAGAAGATATGGGAAAAAGTTATGGAAATAAAATGTAAGCGAGCCTGCAAAACAATAAACCAGGATTTATTTTTTCAGCGAAGAAAGTAAAAAACGATGACGACAGAACGCAAAAGTTAATGAGTCAAACCAAGTTACTTCTCCATTGTAAAGACACAAAACCAACACCTGAATTCAAAGCATCTACTGCACTTTTGATTTAATTTTCAAACCAATGTCATTTTCATAAGAATTTGATCTCTTTTCTTCTTTTTTTTTCTATTCTTAAATTTTAAACACATTTAAAATAACACATGACACAAAGGGAACAACAAAAACACAATCATCACATACACTCAATTACGTCAAATAAGTAAATTTTCACTAGCAGGGACCACGCCACAATGGAGTATGAAAGAATATTTATTGATAATAATGACGATGGAGCTCGGCGATGGAGCTCGGTGATGGAGCTCGGCGATGGGGAGATTGACGATGGAGATCGACGATGGAGATCGACAGTGAAGCCAGGATCGAGCCAGGATCGAGCTACGATGTAGCGACGATGCAGCGACGATCGAGCACGAGAGTTGGCTGGATAGAGACTCAGGATGGGGGCTCTGTCTCGGGGTAATCAGCCCAGCCGATTCAGAGCCCACCTCCGAAGATGGTGATGTTGTACGGTGAAGATGGTAGAACCAAGGGGTGGGAGGGTGGGGTCAAGAGAGCTGAGACGACAAGATATGCTGTGAATAGGCCTTATAAATGGGGCTTCTGGGTAATTAGAGGTGTGGTTAAAGAGTGGGGCGTGTTTTACTAGTGGAGTGTAGGTTGAGGCGTGGTCCAGCTCCTGAACATCAGTTAGCGATTAACATCTCCAACTCCATTTCAAATGAAGTAATTATAAGTTTAAGGTTAATAACACAGTAGTTCTAAATCTGGGGAAGACAATTTCAGAATGAAACTGGAAAACTTGTGCAACTCGGCATTAACAAGGTTTGACACACTCCAAATGCAGTGGTAAATGTTCTTATTCTTTTTATTTTTGGCCTTGCATTTGTTGAGGCTCATTTTGTGTCTTTTTCTACATTGTTGGAGTTGTAAATTTCATCAACTGACAAGGTGGAAAATGAATAGACTAAAAAAAACTCAATGGAACTTACAAAATACACCAACAACAGCTTAGTAAAAAACATTTCATTGGACACTTACTCTAGAAAATAAAAACAGACCATTTTGCAAGCTTCTCGTTGGACCGCTGACACACATCATAAAACTTCCTTTATATCACATTTCCCCTTGTTTTTCATGTACTACATATTTCCTGCAGCGTGGGTCCCGCTCGTCTGTCAACTCTTCCTGATCAAGCTGTTCCTCTTTGTCCCGCACCATCTTGGACTCATCAGTTTGTCTGCAGATCTCAGTTTGTTCATCACGCTGACAGATGACATCTTGCTTTCATAAGTCCATTCTTTATGTTGTCTTGCTAAGCTAACATGTTGAATCTATCCATCTTCCATCACTGCCTGACTGCATGTATTTCTGTGTTTCTCCCAAATCTACGAACAAATGTTTGACCAAGCTGTTCCACGCTGCTTTTCTGGTGCCGTTGTGGACAGGCGTCTCTTTCTGACATGATGTATTGTCTGTGTATCATTACAGAGACGCAGAGTGAATATCTACAGATGGCCAATGTGTCTCATACCGGCCGGGGCGACAAAGTTGTTATTTATGAAGCAACCCTTACTGTTATGTGAAATAAATTGTAGTAAATGTTTCTGTACATTAGCTTGGTAGAATATTCAGTGGGTTTGTTTGGGGTTTGTTTGATTACAGAAAACAAGTTTCCTTGTGACAGATGCTGGATTTAAAAAACATTGCAACATTTTTTTTAATTAACGTTGCTCTATAACTTTTATGGTGCAGGGACACCACCTGTTTATCTCCAAGTAGATGTTCATGCTTGGTCTGAGTTTTTCCCCAGAAGGGCAATATAATGTAACGAATACAGTGATTTTGTTGCTACGAAAAACTAAAATATCAAGACTTTTGGTATTCTGTGCAAAACTAAATATTTGCTGATTCACAATGCATTGTTTATTATTTACTGTACCTTGATACTTCTGTACGTGACCTATTGAACTGTGGGGTTTTACTTTTAGCAATTATATGGTTTTATTACAGTAATGACCCATACACCTGATAAGTAAAGTTGGATGTTATAAATATGCAAATCCATTATTTGTTCCATCAAATTGCGTTAAATTGAAAGACCTTGCCAATTAAAAGTACTTCAAATAATGTTTAAAGCTAAATTGAATACTCTCCCAGAAGGTGTTAAATTTAGAGGATTAATGTTTAAAAAAATAGTTTAGACAAAGATGTTTGTTTTTTCTTGGGGCTCAGTTATGGAATAATGTTGGTAAAGAAATCAAAGCATGTAATTTACCTATATTTAAAAAGTCTCAGACCATTCAAGACGGTTCTGAATGAATAAATGTCTGCGTAATATTCAGATGTAACTCTTATTCTTTAAATCAAATAGGTAATTTGTATCATGCAAATAGATGCATACTGGGCCCACAAGATTTTTGCTTCCGCCTGATTTGGTCACACAAAACTTGTAAATATGTGTCATATGACTAAATAAACTGAACTGAACTTTTCACAGATCTGGAGTATCATTTATAACATTGAATTCCCTCAAACAAAACTCAAATGTGTTCACTTTTCATCTGTCAGATCACAAATTGCCTTCTGCCTCTTTCCTGAAAAACCTTTTATAGATCTCAAAGTGACGTCAATAAAATATCTGTGACTACGCTCACTTTATAAATAAGACCTTAAACTGCTACCTGCTTGTCTCCATGGACTTAAGAAACAATAAAGCCATGTTGTTGGCAAAACAGTAACATTAGACAATCAAGTGCATTGTATAGACAAACTCCTCTTATGTAGTGGATTATATTTAGGCTGATATGTTAAAGCTTTAGAAGATTATCATCACTCGAGGATGTGAGAAGCATTTATGTGCAGACAGGAGGTATACAGCTGTGTTTTGCATGAGCGCCTCGGCCTGTGGGACTAAGCTATACACTAAAAACACATTAAGCGTTTCACTTCAAACTCACTGGAGGCCCACAATGTTTCCTAATGCTGCACGATTTTTATTCCTCAGAACTAAGTGTGTGCATGTGTGTCTGCTGCCGCTGCCATCTGGACTGTGGTCAGTGTGGGGCCTCTGGAGGGCACCTGGCCAGAAGCCGCTCACCTGGCTCTGCTGCTCTGTGCCAAGCTCCACACCTGCTCCGGACATCGGCCGGCTGAGCTTCAGGAACAGACGCTCGCACTGCAAATACATAAAGAGGTTTTGCTGTTGTCAGGAAATATATTGATTGTCTTGAGACATTTGAAACAGACCTACTCGATGTACACTTCAGAAGTTTCCAGACTAGTTGAGACAAAGTAAAGTAGCAGTGCATTGCATATATGAATCCACAATAATATCTACAGGTTTGTTTTTGACTTAGGCTGTACTTAAGACAATATGAAATTGAAAACACTAAAAAAATAAATACTTGGTGGGGGAAGATGTTGGATTACAGTACATGACATAAACATCTGTTTAAGGGCCTGCATTCATATTTAAGTGATGGAACTCCACAATTCATTTTTAGATATTAAATGTTTATAGCTTGCTCAAGGCTAAACAGCTATGTGATAAGTCATGACCACAAGATGAATAATTTGATTTAAAATCTATTTGTGAAACTTTATAATGCACTGTTATTACACATGTTGCCATATTTTAAGTTTGACAAGTGCTATTTTAATTTTGAAAAAATCAATGAAAAATGTACTGCCGGAACCGTGGAGAACTTGAAAGTGGGCATGATTGTTGAATAATACGATAGAACATGTCTGGACGTACAGTTGGCAAGGAAAATAAATTGTCATTCATAGCATCATACGGAAGAGCAGAGTTCTTACAAAGAAAAATCATTTTAAAAATCTCTGATTGTTATCCCACAATTACGAGTTAGTTATCTCATAAATTTTCAATTCAATCAAAACTATTCTAAGAAGGTATTATTGTTACAACATGAGCTTTTTGTGAATATTTTTGTGGAATTGGTCTGATACTTCAAAAGGGCCTGGCTGTCAAAGCGCAATACACAAGATATTTTTTATTTTATTTTTTTCTGTGAGTACAATGCGCTTCCATATATTACAATGCAATGTGTGATAACTATATTAAGATATACAGTAATGATTCCAGATAAAATAATTTGATTGAATTTATTCTATTAAAGGAGCTCAATATAAGTTTATTCACCTTATTCTGCCACGCCCACTTCTATTTCTGACTGCTTCTGATTGGCACTCCCGTTGGTTTAGTATTTTCAATTAAGCGGGAATTCCAATAATTTCTATAGAGAATCAGATTATATATTTTTTATATTTACACCAACACGTCAACGCTGCACCGTTTCTCTGGGTGGCTTTAAAGCGGCTTTCTTGTCTGTTAAGATGAATATGTGAATAACTTTCTACTCTCCATGCCAATGTTATTCTTTGTCTGAAATGTTCCACAAAATGGCATAAAACGTAGCAATGAATATCTATATATATATATATTTGGCAATAAAAACACCTGTAACTGAATAAATGAATATGTTTATAGGAACATTCCTGGCAAAGCATTTTCATAGGAAAGCGAGTGACAAATTCTCCACTTGTTCTTCGAGCACTTTTACGTACATACATAAAGTCTTAAGACACCAGACAGATACTTGCTCTCCTCCAATAATGAGCATCTGAGTTTTGTGCATCTGTCCCCAACAGTCTGTGCCAGCCCATCCATTTAACATATGACGGCGCTTCCTTCCTCCTGCTTGTCCAGGGCTATCAATTACAGTGTCCTCTCTCAGCGAGAAGGATGCTCTTTGTGCCCACCAGCGTCCACACACAAACACGCGGGCCGGCCCACAGAGGGACAGGCACCTGCAGAGTGTTTGTCACCTCGTCTGTTGGCATCTGCGGCCGCACAGCATTGTGGGAGAGACGGCCATCTGTTGCTGGGTATGAAGGGGCAGAGTGGGCACGGAGCTACACGCTGCTCTTTTCTGTTCACTCTGAGCTGGTGGGGGTTCTGTCCTCTTTAGTTTCACACTAACAACATTGTGATACTACCACGGGTAAATCAAAAATAAATAAGATAATTGAACTAATACTCAATAATAATACCACTAATGAGCCAGTGGTGGAAGAAGAATTCATTTTTGTTAAGGAGCAAAACGTTACAAAAATAAAAGGAAACGTATGACATAACTTAAAAAAATGACAAAGAATAAATGGTAAATGCATTGCAGACAGATTTTGAGAACCATAAAGCGTCAAAGTTGCTGATTTTTGTTTAATAGAAACAATTGAATTTTAATTGGTATATTTTTGTTTGCTCAAAGTTGGGACGCTAACTTCGACTATGAACGTGCTAAAAAATAATAAAAGTAAATAGAAAAGTCCTTTTTACTTTACATTACTTTAAGAAGGAACTGCTCTCAAATGTAGTGAAGTAAAATGAATTCCATCACTGTTCAGATCTGGCATAAGAACCACTTAATAACAAATTCTGGCACGTGGTTTTAGAATTCTCTGGAAACAAGGGCACATTTAGTTTAGTAAAGTTGGATAAGAGCCAAACTGAGACAATGATTGGAGCATCTGCAGAACTCATGATAAAAAAAATATAATGTTTTATTTGTCATTATAAGTTGTATCTACCAAACTCTTGATCAACACATTTTTGGAAGTTTTGCAGAAAGCAGAATCGCAGGAGCAGATCTACATAGACCATGTCCTTGTCTGGCATTCAAACACAGGACCGTCTGGTTGTGAGGCAAAAATCTTAACCACTGCACAACCACCATGAAAATCTGTCCCAGGCAAGTTATAAGGTCATGGCAACCAATATATTACACAAAAAGTACAGCGCATTCTTCTGCAGCATGTGTTGCTCCCATCAAATCTCAGCATATTTTAGGAAATGGAAAAAAGTCTCACTTCTATTTCCTGATCTGTTATTGATGAAGACAGATTTTGTTTTATGAGATTTCGAGATCTTTGCACTCCTTTAAAAAGATTTGACAGCCCCTCAAAGATATTTCAGAACTAATAATACAAATAAACTGTATTTTTGGATTCCTCTCAACAACACACAAACAGCTGTCTTTTATCAGATATGAACTTTTTGCACGTTCTGTTGGGATGTTTACCCCTGTTCCCGGAGAGACAGACTTGATTGACACTGTAGCGCTAGTAAAGTTTGCTCTATTATCTTGGCAAGGTTACAATTGCTGCCTTATGCGTCGCAGCAGGTCCTTGTCATTCTCAACATAAAACCAAGGTCTTACCCACGGTGTGAAATTTGATGTCAAGTTCATGAGGTATATGAAAGTCAATTAGATAATTAAAACTATTTAGACTTGTTCTGTTGTCTAGCTTTCATGTTTCATGTAGTAATGATATAATGATATAATGTTGTTCTGTAGTTGCTGTTTTCACTGTAATGGCAAAAATAATAACAGCTTACCTTTGCTGTGCAATCCTGACAAGGCTGTGAAAGCTTTACACTGTAGTCATTATTCATTCACCCCACACAGAAGTGAGGCGGCCAATCTGTGCAATTGGTGGGTGAAGTGTCTTTCTATCCATCCATCTTCCTCCGCTTAATCCAGGGCCAGGTCGTGGAGGCATCAGTCTAAGCAGACTTCCCTCTCCCCAGACACTTCCTCCAACTCCCTCCGGGGAGATCTCGAGGTGTTCCAAGGCCAGCCGAAAGACATAGTCCCTCCAGCTTGTCCTGGGTCTTCCCCGGTGGGACATGCCCAAAACCTCTCCAGGGAGGCACCCAAGAGGCATCCGGAACAGATGCCTGAGCTACCTCAGCTGGCTCCTCTCAACGTGGAAGAGCAGCAGCTCTACTCCAAGCTCCCCCCGTGTAACTGAGCTCCTCACCCTATCTCTAAGGGAAAGACACCCTCACCCTATCTCTAAGGGAGCGCCCAGCCACCCCGCGGTGAAACTCATTTTGATCGCTTGTATCCACGATCTTGTCTCAGTGATTCAGTGTCCCACGTAGATTGGCCCCTCCTTCAACTGCTCCCCTCCTTGAACCGTGACCTTAACTTGGTGGAGGGGTTTAAGCGCCCGAATGATCCCAGGAGGTTTGTTGTCAGGGGCTTCAAGCCCCTGGTAGGGTCTCCAAGACAAACAGGTCCTAGCTGACGGGTCAGACCAAGAGCGGTTCAGAAGCCCCTTATGACGAGTGCTACAACAATGGCATTACCGGGGCCCCATCCTGGGGTGGACGGAGAGCGTCTGGTGGTCGGGCCTTTCCCCACTGGGCTCGGCCATGCACAGCCCAAACGAGTGATGTGGGGCCGTCCTCCCATGGACCCACCACCTGCCAGAGGATCCGTAAGGGGCTGGTGCAGAGAGATCTGGGTTGCAGTTCATGGCAGGGAACTCAAAAATTGACAGATTCTCATGTTTTTCTAATTATTACTTAGTATGGTGGAATAGTCCCTGTAGTCAGCAAAGTGGCAGTTGCTGAAATAAAATTGAAAAACTCACAGGAGTTCTGAAAACTCACAGGAGTTCTGCAACATAATGTTTCAACAAAAGTTGAAAATTCTAAAAAATTATGTCATCAACAAACAACGCTCCATCGATGAGGACAATTTACACACAACTGACACCATTTTCTGACAGTTTAAACAATCATTTTACAAAACAAATGTGTCATCATATATTAGTATCAATTAGTGTCAAATCATAACCATGGAATTTCTGTGGATGTTGGCCCTTGTTTACAGTATGGTTGCTAGGTAAGTTGTGGAATTACCTCTATGTATGTCACATCTGCTGCTCATGTCCAGCCAGGATGTAAAATCTTAAATCTACCAACTAAACTGAATTTAGTTGTGGTAGCACTTAAAACATCAAACAAATGCAACGTATTTGAACCTTAAAAGTTGATGTGGGGCACTCCGCTTGGTATATATTTCTATATAAGGCCCTTGATGAAAAACCACTGGACATCCCTAGTCCAACATCTCCTGAGCACTTTAAGGATACAACAACATTACATCAAAAGTTAAAAGCCAGTGTGCTCATTCAAGGACATCTACATTTAAATTATATGTGATCTAAATTCTTTAGGAAAAAAATGAAGTACATTTTATTGTAGTAAGGTCTCTTGTAAAGACCAGAGCAGAGTGGGACAGAGATGTTAACCTATATTCCTGATGGACAATAGGCTGCTGCTGGTTGGACCACATCACTGACAGATGTTTGTCCAGCCGAGCCTGCAGCGCCACAGGCTCTGTGTGCTCTAGAAACACCACAGCAGCTGCTGCCTGGTGCTGCCCAGGACGCCCGCTGTGCCCCGTCCTGCATGCTTCAGTTCTATTACGTGACCCTTAAACAGGTTTAGAGGGAGAGCCAGCTCATCTCAGCCTCTGTCAAATATCAATATGGAGACGGACTAAATCAAGTCATTACTCAAGACAATTTTATATAATCATCTTAATTTTGTTCTTTATAATGTCTCTAAGTGAAAAGGTGAATTGCTTATTGATTTGCATTTATCATGTCTTGGGACTGGTCAAATCAAGAATGTATGCCAGGCTGGCAGAATTATTTTACACCACTGTCTAGACACATGACCACATTTCATCAAAAAAAAGATTTTCTTCTAGCTCTTTTGAAAAGCTAGTGGCCTTATCTTTCTGCATGTGCAGACGCGGTGTTTTTCAGAGTGTTGGTACTGACCAAGAACATGTCGAGCTTGTTGAAACATCTCCTCATGTGGACAACTCTGTAATGGAAATTCCTCTTTACTCTGAAACCACATGTTCTTTTTATTCTATAGGATATGTCATATTTGTATGTGTAAATTTTCATATCTTCATTACATTCCTCTTATCTCGTTCCTGTACATTGCGATTAGTTGATAGCACGCCTGCTGTCTTTGTCATTATTTTCCCTATTAAAATGCATTGCCATAAAGATTCACCTTTCCCCGTGCTGATTTTGATCTGATGTAACTGTCATAGATGTGTTTCAGCCCTCGATCTGATGCCAAGATTTCAATTATGTCTTGAATTCCAATAACATTTCATTGTTCTTGCTTTTTTTATTAGCTCCTCTATCTGTGTCTCTCATCAGGCGTATCTCCATGTGCTTTGCTTCACTGCATCTCCTGGCCACACTGGAGTCCCTCAGCAGAGAAACACACTGCCCCCTAGTGCTAAATTGCTACACACCAATATTGACTGTGTGCCTTGGTTCTCTGCCAGTGGCTCAATACCAAGATCTGTCATGTACAACAATAGATACTATACAGGTTGGAGAGGTGTGTACTCCTGGCTGTTTCTCACTTTATTGAATGTTTGAGGTTCCTTAATTCAGGGATCAATGCAGTTCATTTTAATAGCACCTTGAGGAGAGAAAAGAGGTTAGTGAGAACCAAACCTGAGCCAAGTGGTCAAACAAGCCAACCTACTACAAGAATAATTTTAGGTAAATCGTTTGAAATTTGAACACAAGCAAACAATGTTACGCTTTTATAATTCTTCAACACGGCATTTAATAGTGCGGCACTGAAAACTTGTCAGCTCAAGTCAAAATCAAAGTAATCTTATGCAAATACACACTCTTCATATGCAAATACAAATGATAATTTTCTGTAAATAAAATATTGCCTTGTGTAAAAAGGTTGTAGAGGGCAGTAATTTGAGGGGGAAAGTCAGTTTTGGAGTTGATTCATGTGACTTTATATAAGAATTCCACTCTTAACTGACAACTGATTTGTTTTTGTCATTCTTTATCATTGTGAGATACAGTGTAATGACTTAATGGAGAAATACTTCACCCATGAACTAGAAGGTAGCTATAAGTTATCTTTATTGAAATGTGTTTCATATGGTAGGTATGCATGTGAACTCATTTAAATAATCCTAGAAGACATTGTAAGCCGTTCTTCAAATGACAAGATGAGCTAAATGGGCGCTAACAAATGGTGTGTTCTGTAACAAAGCGCTGTTGTAATGAACCTGAGGTGGCTCTACCCCATACATCATGCAGAGCAAATTTGCCAACATTACTCTCTTTATCACAGAGCATGCTAAATGAGGATTTATGCTTTTGGTTCTTTTCATCCTTGTACTCTTTTCCACCCCACGAGGTGGCCACTGTCATCCGCGACGCACACTTGCACCAAAGGCAATATCCTCTCACAGTAATTATATCAGAGCCAGAGATGGCACATTAACATAAGCGTGGCATGACAAGAATATACAAGCGCCTTTACACACAGAGCATCAGTCTGCTGGTGCGTGTCTCCTGGCTCCTTTGAGGACGTCGGCTCCTCATTTCAATGGCTGTCAATCAAACATGGTTTTAAGGATGATTTTGTATTGTCCTGTGAAAAGGCAATCACAGGGGGCTGTTTACTGAGATGAGAAAAGTGTGAAGCTGAGGAAGAGGAACAGGAGTTCTGTGATATTTTGAGTGCAATATAGGCCTACAGAATGAGAGTGCAACACAACAGACAGAGCAGAGTAGAACTTTTGAGCTCACAAATCCTGCTAATATTTAGTGTAAGACATTGTTGCATTAGATAAGACAATATCAGTAATGTACAATTATAAAAGTCAATCCACATCTGTGATTTATCCAATGAAAATGTCAAATATGTTTAATGAATATGAACAGAGTAAGACTTTAAATGAGATAGCCTGACTATAAATGTCCTGTTACTAATGGTGAAAAGAGTTGGTCTGACAAGGCGGGGCCTTGTAGACAGGGGTCTTTTGCTCTGAAAATGTCATTGTGAAGACTGAAGACTCACCGTCCATTTCCATCACTGCTGCTCTCACTAACGCACTCTTTCTCATTCATTGTCATTGCCTTTCCCTTTAAGTGCACTTTCGCCCACACCACTTGGAAATTGATTGAAACAAAATGTCACAATTATGCCCTGTAGCTCGCCGCTTCAATTATTCATCAATTAGGGACCAGGCCGCTTTTTTTCTCCGCTCCGAGCTGATTTTTCATTCATTTTGCTGGAGATGTATGGCTCCCCTGCTGTTAACCAGTCCAAAGTCATTAGTTTCTGGGTTTGCAATTAAAGCTGATGCATTATGCATGAGGTTTCGACTCAGTAGACACGCACAGCAGCCACAGCCGCAGCAGATCTCAACGAGCTCCAGAGGCATGGATGGGAAATTAATTTGGTCAAAATGAAGTTCTCTCTCCTCTCCTTCTCTGGGCTGTGGCAGGCTGGACAGATGCCTGAGAAGATGAGGAGCTGGAGATGGGGCAGGTAGAGCCAATGTACCTCCACAACAACAGTCCCATCAGATTTGAGCATCATGGAACAATATATAATAGTTCTGCATTAGTACCGTGCATCATGCTGAAACCACACCATAGTAAGCGTGTCCTCCAGCGTTGAAGCACTTGTAAGAGCAGAGAAGGGCCCGCACTGGAACAGTCAGTGACTTATTTATCTTCATTACCTAACAGACAGACAACATGGTGAATGCATTACAGCAAACAGTTTCACAAAGCAGCACAAGTTTAAACACAAACGTGAGTGGATCTGGCACAGAACACTAACCTTCCGGAGGTTGACAAAATGCACACCCTCCAGCCATGTAGTCAGGATGGGTTCATGACACAGCGCACAGTAACTGCCTTTGGCCAGTAGGATGATGAGGCTTGGGTAGTAAGGAAGGGTCTTATGGACCAACGAGGATTTATTTCTGTCTTCATGTAGAACAAACCTGGCAACCAATTCCTGTGGACCACAATAGATGTTTGTGAATGGTTATGATTGTATGAAATTATAAGGTTAAGAAACAACCTTTAAGGAAAGTATCTCTTGTCCCAGCACTGAAGGCTTTGGCTCACAATGAACAAACTTATTTCCTTCACAGTAAAGCTCCTTTAGGCGCAGATGGTGAAACTAAAAAAACATAAAGGGACAGTTCAATGCCATGTAATGTGGATGATGGCACAGTGACGATGATTACAAAAGTATATGTACCTCTGCAGGGAACATGGACAGCATATTTCCAGCCACATCCAGGACCTGCAGTTTGGTTAGTGCTCGAATCCCCTGGTTTAGTCAAAGCCCAAAATAAAGGAGAAAAATAACTGACCCAAAGTACAAAAGGTATGTTGTCACCTACCTCAGGGAGGCTGTTGAGTTGGTTCCTGGCTAAATGTATCTTGTTTAGTTGTTTGCAGTGGTAGATTTCTTGTGGAAGGGCAGACAAACAATTGTGTGTGAAGTTGACCTCTGTGAGTTCAATGAGATGACCCAGCTCTGCAGGGATGTCCTCCAGTTTGTTGTGAGCCAGACTGAGGCACTGGAGCTTTGTTAAACTAAAGACAGCAAACACAGTGAATAGTACTTTTAGCAACTTAGAAGAACGATGCATGTAGATACTGGAAGAACCTTTTAATTTCTGAGGGAAGCCTTTGAATGTGATTGTGGTTTAAATTGAGCACGCAGAGGTTTTTCAAGGAACCTTCAAGATAAGGATGCATTATAAATTTTTATCAGAAAACAAAACAAAATAACATAGGTGGAGCTACTGTAGTGAAACTCACCTATTACCTCAGATGACACTGTGCTGATGTGGTTGCTGTACAAATAGAGCTTCTTCAATCGCTCCAGATGGCTCACAACAGCGGGGATCTCCTTAAAGGTATTATTTCCCAAATTCAGCTCAGTCAGCTAACAGGGGTAGCAAAGTGAGAAATATTTAATCACAAACCTGGGCGCCGTGTAAAACATGTAAAATAGACTATTTTGGCAATCCTCCAAGCTGAATAGTGACACGCACGTGTGGCAGTAGGAGCAGCTCCTCAGGCAAAGTGCAGATGTGGTTATTATTCAGCAGCAAAACTAAAAGCTGTGGTAACATGGAGATGTTTGGGGGCACCTCTTTTAGGTTTTTGGAGCTCATTTTCAAAGAAGTTGCCCGGGCATAGCAGGCTCTAACCACAGACTCGGCCATAACAAACCTGGGCTTGGCGCGATGACACGTTTCTATGACAACGGACGCCCTGAGACTTCTGTGGTACAAGAGCGCCCTCCACTGACAGGAAAGAGCACTGAAAGATTGACTTAAGTTTTATTCATTTCCACTAGTTGAAGCTTTTAACCAAGGGTAGGTAGAGGAGCCAAAAATGTTACTCAAGTAAGAGTAACGTCACATTAGAATATTAATATAATCATTATTATCAAGTAGAAGTACAAAGTAGTGGTCTAAGAAATTACGTAAGACAATGAAAAGTATTTGGGGTCGGTATAATCTGAAGTCAGTTTTTGAAACGATAAGTCACAAAAATGAGAAAATCTAATATCTGAGCAATGCAATAAACACAAATGTTTAAATAATTTAAAATGGTCAACATAAAGTGTTACATTAGCTTACGTCACTTGTGACTTAGTCTCAGTGGAAAGAGTCACTCAAGTAAGAGTAAGGAAATACTGTCAAATATATTACTTAAGTAGGAGTAAAATATTGTCTGAAAACTACTCAGAAGTACAATTTCTTTAAAAAGTTCGAGCTAATGTAACTAATGAGTACCAACCTATGCTTTCAACACAGTAATAAAAATAAGTGAATGCATGTTTAAAGCATTTTGTGATTAACAATGATCATTTAAAATCTAGCCATTATTGAATTTATATTTGTTAACATGTATTTTCAGTGCTATTAATTACTGTACCGTCAATTGCATCAACTCTACGCTGACAAGAAGTCTGTTGTGTTCCTTTCAATCACAGAGCATAGTTTGTTTATCGATAAATAAAAACATTGTAGCGTTGTAAGTTTTTATGTTAATAACATTATCAATTACAGTTTTCAATATAATCAAGTACAAGGGTGCAGCAACAACCAATTAGCCATGGACATGCCATCAACCTTAAGAGTCTGGTTTTAGACAGTATGAACAATAAGCTAATGTTACATTTCAGTGCACTCGTCTTGTTGGTACAAAGCAGAGCCAGAGTGAAGTAGGCAATGCCATGACGCTAGTGAAATGTCTTCTCAAACAATACATTTCTGTAACAGATGACACCACCATTTGGAAGCAGCACCAGTGTCTTTGCAACGTGCCAAATTACAGACACAATTGGATTTTCAGTGGTGTTACGTTGCATGTTTCAGGTGTCTTCAACAGGTTCCTTAAGCTTCTCCACAGAATTATAGTGCTCACCCAGTCCATAGGCATGGTGCATGTAGCTGGAAAAGTACAATGTAATGAATCATCTAGGACAATATAATGTCTCAAAAGCCATAAACTGTTAAACCCAAAACTTCTAAAACCCCTAACTTGCACATAATATCAATATGAAAAGTATTTGAATGAGTTAATGAATAAAAAAATTAATGTTTTAACTTACACAAGAATTATAGGTTTTCCGTTGTACTCCTCCCCGATTTTTAGAGTTGTAGAGTCTGCCTGGACAACTTCTATTGGCAACTGAAGAATATGGGTCAGAGCCCGCAGCTGCAAATATACATACACTAAAATTATCCAAACTTGGTGACTCCTGTATAGTTTATCCCTGAAGAAATTATACCCACCTCCAGTTGACCTCCCCATGCAGATGTGTGCTCCACATCACTGCAGTACTTTTCAAACTCATCTATGGAAACGAAAACATTCATATTAATTTCATAAAGTACAAAAACATTTGCTGTTTCATGTAATCATCATAATAATGCTAATAGTTTCATTGTATTTAGTTTGGACACTTTTTAAATTAAGGATGTACATTCAGCGCATCAAAATTGGGACTAAACCAGGACTAAATCTGAAACCAAACCTAGACTAGATCAAGTCCACATCAGCACTAAGAGTGCAGTCACAGTCGGACTTATTTGGTCCTGATTTGAGCCCAGTTTAATTCTGATGTAGACTTGGATTGGTCCTTTTACTGTCCTGCTTTTGTTAGAGGACATCAGAGACGATGACAAATTATCTTGAATGTGTGCTGCAAATTTTTTAAATTGTATTTTTAATCTGATTGGAAGTCAGCAGGGTTGCTTAAGAATGTGAGATATGTGGTTGACAGAGGGGGTTTTCTGCAAGCAGCTGAATTCTGGACAGTTAATTAGGCATTTGTGAGGCAGGTCTTACCAGTTGTGAACAAATCACCAGTGTTTGGATTGGTGAGGAAAGGCATGAAGTCATCCATGTTGCTTCTCATGTGTTCAGCAGTACGACAACGCAGTTCCTTTACGTTCGTGGCTCCACCAGACTGCAAAAATAAATGAACAGTGTAACAATAATTATAGATGGTCATTTTAAAAGATGATTGGCTCAAACATACCAGTGATTTCTGTGACAGTTGATCTTCAATGGCTCGGTACATACAGTGACCATCAGAGGAAATCTCTTTGATCTGAAGCTGCTGCTGAGTCAATTTCTGTGCAAGCTTCAAGCCTTCCTGGTGCCTCTCTCCCATAAGGTTCTCTACCTCGGCCTCTGCAATTCTGCTCTCCCTTTCCTTGTCCTGGGCCGCCTTCTTGTCCTGAAAAGAACGAGCCAACAATCATGCCAAGTGTTTCAAATTTAGTAATGCATCCACCAAATAGTTTCATAGACGCTATAAAACTCATAGAAGCCAAAAAACTCACCCGTCTCTTCTGGGCCTTGGTTAGGCGAAGTTCTTTTGATTCTTCTTGTGATTCATTGTCCACTGTCAAAGTCTCAACTTCCTGTGTAACTTGTTCCACCTAATCAACAATTGTTTTCTTATTTCATAACGCATTTTAAACAGTGATACATCAAAATCAACCAAATAATTACTTTAATGCCAGAAGACGTGACTTGCTTGAGCTCTTCTTCGTGCTTCTGGTTCAAATCGGCTTCCAGCTTTGCAATCTCTTCAGCCATCTGTTTTCTCCTCTTCTTGTCATTTTTAGGGACAGCATTTTTCATGCTCTGAATTTTTGCTGAAGAAAATGACGGCAGTTTAGTGAATAAGAGCATCCAAAACGTACATATTATACTATACCTATTCATTCTGAACAATTGAATCTCGTATATTGAAAATAGTTAACGTACCAACCTTGTAATTCTTTCTTTTCCTTGCGATGTTTTCCAATTAGCTCCTCTGTAGAATCCACATTCTCCTCCGCCATGGCTGATGCCGCTACTTACTTCGACAAATACCACAGTTTAGAATACAACCACGACTGGTTCGAGGGGTAAATGTTCATAGAATAATAAACCTCATTGTGGACGAAATCATATTTTCAATAAAAACGTGTAGGACGATCCAACCCGGAAATGTTTAGCGGAAACTGTATTTTCTTCGTTTTTTGATCGCAAGTTCAATGCCCATTTGCTATACTGCCACCTGTTGGCAATAATAACAACTGTGGCTCTAATATAAAGTCTATAAATCAATATTATCGGTTTGAATCCACCCTGTGTATGTGTGTGTGTGTGTGTGTGTGTGTGTGTCTGTGTGTGTGTGTGTGTGTGTGTGTGTGTGTGTGTCTGTGTGTGTCTGTGTGTGTGTGTGTGTGTGTGTTTTTTACCAACAACTCACAGATTTCCTCTTAATAAACAACTCATTTGATGTTTTTCAGTCAGGTTTTAGACCTCATCACAGCACTGAGACTGCTCTTGTCAAGGTGACAAATGACATCCGCCTGAACACTGACACGGGCAAAGCCTCAGTCTTAATTCTGTTAGATCTGAGTGCTGCTTATGACACTGTCGATCATGGGATCCTCTTACAGAGACTAGAGGACTGGGTGGGCATCACTGGCACTGCCCTAAACTGGTTAAGGTCCTATCTGGAAGACAGGAAGTACTTTGTTGAAATTGGTAGCTGTGTCTCAGACCACATGACCCTGACCTGTGGAGTGCCCCAAGGGTCAGTCCTGGGTCCCCTTCTGTTCAACCTCTACATGCTGCCGTTAGGTCAGTTGATACGCAGTGAAAATGTGTCCTATCACAATTATGCAGACGACACTCAGATCTATGTTTCACTATCGGCAGGTGACTATGGACCAGTAGATTCACTCTGTCACTGCATCCAACAGATCAGTTTGTGGATGCAAAACAACTTTCTCCAGCTGAACTCAGACAAGACTGAAATAATCGTTTTTGGCCCACAGAAACAAAGAGAAAGTGTTAGCGGTCACCTCCAGAGTCTCGCTCTAAAACCTACAAACGAAGTTAGAAATCTGGGGGTAATAATGGACCCAGACTTGAACTTTAACAGCCACGTCAAATCAATAACATCAGCAGCTTTTTACCATCTAAAAAACATTGCCAAAATCAAAAATATAGCGTCTAAACCAGATTTAGAGACTTTAGAGCCTCTCCAAACGAGCTGTAAAACAGCTGCAGTACATCCAGAACGCTGCTGCTCGGGTCCTGACTAGAACCAGGAAGTATGATCACATTAGTCCTGTTCTCAGGTCTCTGCACTGGCTCCTGTGGCTCAGAGAATAGACTTTAAAGCAGCTCTGCTTGTGTACAAGTCTCTCCATGGCCTAGCACCAAAGTACATCTTGGATATGTTAGTGCCATATGAACCATCTCGGACTCTGAGGACCTCAGGGTCCGGCCTCCAGCTGGTGCCAGAGTCAGGACTAAACATGGACCGGCCTCCTGCTGGTGCCAGAGTCAGGACTAAACATGGACCGGCCTCCTGCTGGTGCCAGAGTCAGGACTAAACATGGACCGGCCTCCTGCTGGTGCCAGAGTCAGGACTAAACATGGACCGGCTTCCTGCTGGTGCCAGAGTCAGGACTAAACATGGACCGGCCTCCTGCTGGTGCCAGAGTCAGGACTAAACATGGACCGGCCTCCTGCTGGTGCCAGAGTCAGGACTAAACATGGACCGGCCTCCTGCTGGTGCCAGAGTCAGGACTAAACATGGACCGGCCTCCTGCTGGTGCCAGAGTCAGGACTAAACATGGACCGGCCTCCTGCTGGTGCCAGAGTCAGGACTAAACATGGTCCGGCCTCCTGCTGGTGCCAGAGTCAGGACTAAACATGGACCGGCCTCCTGCTGGTGCCAGAGTCAGGACTAAACATGGACCGGCCTCCTGCTGGTGCCAGAGTCAGGACTAAACATGGACCGGCCTCCTGCTGGTGCCAGAGTCAGGACTAAACATGGTCCGGCCTCCTGCTGGTGCCAGAGTCAGGACTAAACATGGACCGGCCTCCTGCTGGTGCCAGAGTCAGGACAAAACATGGGGAATCTGCATTTCAGTTTCATGCAGCTAAAATCTGGAACAGTCTTCCTGAAGATGTGAAACAGGTTCTACTCTGACAATTTTCAAAACTAAGCTAAAAACAGTTTTGTTTAGCTGCGCATATGACTGAAAGGATTTTTGTTTGCGCTCTTCTCTTTTATGTCTTAAATTATTTACACCTTACCATTTTTTATTTTATTTTTTTGCCGATAAATTTGGATTTGGCTAGGTGTTTTTTTATTTAGTTAATTTTATTGTATTTGTGTTTCTGAAATTTCTTTGTGATTTGAATGCATTTTTCCTGCTGTGTGAAGCACTTTGAATTGCCTTGTGTATGAAATGTGCTCTAAAAATAAACTTGCCTTGTGTGTATGTTTGTGTGTGTGTGATACTTTCTGTAGATACTCTGCACATGAGGTTGGCTATCTCTCCTCTTTACCCCGTGCAGACTAAACCTAAATCCACGCAGAAGACATGGATGTATTATATTATCGGCAGAAGATCGTGAATCAATGAAATGAACGCCAGAGACGCACGTAGCTCTCCAGAGGCAGACGCCGTGTGACGTGGCAGAGAGGGCGGAAGTTCTTGTGTTTTGGTTCTAAAGGGAAGTTGCGACAAGAAAGAAAGGAGAAGACGTGACGGCATTGTTGAGATAATTTTCCTGACTTTTCCAACGCTGTAGCGTCCAAATACTCTGGCTTACACTTATACATCCTCCAGCGTCAGTGGTAGAAGTGGAGGACGTCGTCTGGCTCTCAGGTAGCGCACTTGACACCAGTCTGAGGCTAGCTGCTTCACTGCTAAAGCTAACGCTTCGACCAGTCAGTTTCGGGGAGAGGTTAGCGGCTAGCTGCCTTTGGGCTAGTGCTGCTTTTTGTGTTATTAAGAAACATACGGGAAGACGTTTGTGATGCTTTTCTTTCTTTCTCGGGTTGACGGGTGTCCCTGTGGTAGGACATACGTGATGCATAAAAGGGTGCAGTCAGGTTAACTTAGTGGGTGGAGGAGTAGCATCTCATCTCATATATGTTCAGTGGGTTATACACATCAACACGACACATGCTTGGCTTCAATCTGTGTCACTTATGATGGACTGTTTTTAATAAACTCTATCTCTATCAATTTAGTGTATCCGCTTGTGGTTAGAACAACAATGGCGTCCTGTCATTAACACATGGACCTATTGCCATAAAAACCAAAACGAATCATTTCTTTAATTGTATTCAAATTACTTATAGTCCAGTGCGTGTTCCATCTTCTAGTAATCATACATACCCATCTCTTGATCATTTTGTTCACTGTTCAAAATTCCTTCAAGAATCTTGTGTACTGTGAGGCACAAAGTGGCACTGTGTAATAACAACAGCCATCTGCTGTTACCAATTAAGGCTAGGTAGTGAAGGAATCCCTAGTTAGAATACTGCAAGCAAGCTGTGCAAGTACACACGTCCATGCTCCTGTCTGTCTGTTTGTATATACAGATATATTTCTGTCAATTTAGGTAAACATAAAGTTTCCTATGGTACTTGTTAGTCCACTGCAATGTCACAGAGTTTAATCTGAAACAAAAAAAACTGTGAATGAAATAACTTATTATTGTCTACTTTTCTTTTTGACAAATGTATGCAGTCTGAAAAGCGAGGTTTGAGGACACCAGGTGATCTGTGAAGGTCATGGCCAATCGAGGAGGAGCGACAAGACCTAATGGACCAAATGCAGGGAACAAAATCTGTCAGTTTAAGCTGGTGCTTCTGGGTGAGTCAGCCGTTGGAAAGTCGAGCCTGGTGCTGCGCTTTGTCAAGGGGCAGTTTCATGAATTCCAAGAGAGCACAATAGGAGGTGAGCGCCCAACTATAGTAAATGCAAATATTCAAAAAATAAATGTGTTTTATTAAACCATTTTTTATTGTTTTAATTTTTTTTCAGCCGCCTTTCTCACCCAGACAGTGTGTCTAGATGACACAACAGTGAAGTTTGAGATTTGGGATACTGCAGGTCAAGAGCGTTACCACAGTTTGGCGCCTATGTATTACAGAGGTGCACAAGCAGCCATAGTGGTCTATGACATCACAAATGAGGTATGCTCATACTGCCTTGTTGCTAATCTATCTTTAATCTGTTTCTGTCCCTCTTTTGTTATACAAATGCAGCAAACCACACAACTCAAGTATTCCTCTGTTCCTTAGTCATTGGAGATTTTTGTCATTAACATGAATGTTGACTGTTGGAACCTTTCTGCCAGCACTGAATGAATGTCAATGTCATATTTGAATGTGATTGTGGAAATGGCTGTGGTTGGTGGTTAGACAGCCATTCTTGTCAGTCAGCCCCAGTATTTTTAAGTGTTAGTGACTGATTAATCCATCAAACTTTCCAGCTGCTTTGAGTTTCTAGAAAACATACCAACAATGTATGAATGCACAATGCCTTTTGTTCATCAGGAATCATTCGCTCGGGCAAAGAATTGGGTAAAAGAACTACAAAGACAGGCTAGTCCTAATATTGTCATTGCATTGTCGGGCAACAAGGCAGATCTGGCCAATAAAAGGGCCGTGGACTTCCAGGTCAGAGAAATTCCTTATTTTTGACAATGCGTGGTTGAAAGAAAAGTATTACTATATCACATATATTCTGACAGGATGCACAGTCTTACGCCGATGACAACAGCTTACTTTTTATGGAGACATCAGCCAAGACATCTATGAACGTCAATGAGATATTTATGGCTATTGGTGGGTGCCTCCTAAATAATGCATATAATTCCTGTATATGTGACAGGGACAAAGTGTTTTTCTTTACGTTTATTTGTTTAATTTTGATTTGCAGCTAAGAGATTACCGAAGAGTGAACCTCAGGCTGTTGGAACAAACACTGCACGAAACCGGGGAGTGGACCTTACGGAAGCTGCACAGCCCGCCAAGGCTCCATGCTGCAGTAACTAACACGAAGGATGCCTTACCAAACAACCTTTACAACAGTAAATGATGCAGCCCATGCACCAATGCCACTGCAGTTACTATTTCAAAGTCTTGTTAGTCTTATCTCAAATTCTTTTACGTTTAAAAGAGGAAAAAAGCTCAATACCCCTGTTGTATAGTTGCTAGGTCAGCTCATAGTCTGCTGTCTTTGCCTCCTTTGCTCCGTTCTGATTTTGCTGCTGCGCGATGAGTCACATCACCATCTTTCATCTGCCCGGTTTAGCTGCACATGGACAGAGACATTGGGGCCCCAACTTTTCAACATCTTCCATGTGTAGATATCTTTTTCTTTGTTTACTTGTTTACTACTGCATTCTTAAAATGTTTGATTTGACAGTTATAGTATGCTAATTTCTTGTGATATTATAAACTTACTTTTTATTAACTAACATAAGTTAGAAAGATGTGCACAGATCCAGAGTAGAGAATGGAGTGAACGCTGTTAACCTAGACTTTTTCAAGTTGTTTTTACTGAAACATGAAGATTCTCAAGTCTAAATCCTTGGTTTCTCTTGATCATTAGTAGGACTTCTTTTCATCCAGATCCCTCCAAGGACAGTCTTTCATTTCCATCTTTATAGCATTGTGCAATCACTCACAGTATTAAGGTCTGAAAGTCTTCTGGACCGATGCATCTGCTGGACTCTAAAAAATCCGTTCTCAGTTCACTCCTGTTCACTCCTGGTTTCTGCCTTTTGGACAAAGCGGTGTGTTGCGTATGACGAGAGGATGGTAGAGTAGTGACAGTTGGGGAGTTGCAATATACATTGAATTCAAATGGCTCAATGTCCTGTCCTGTAGCAAAAACTGTTATTTGTTGCAAGCTGACTCTGTTTAAAGTGGCACTGGCTGTTATTAGATCAAATTTATGACACAATCATTTGCACATTATCAAGTCTCATTGAACTATGATTCAACCTAACTGTCTTTGCATTGCTGCATAAACGTCTGTTACAGCATCTTTAAACTGTTGGGCCCATTCTCTTGTACTTTGATTATAACATATTTTTGCACCATCACAAAAGGTTTACATGTATTCACACAATACATGTTTTACTCATGCCTTGCACCAACAATGCTCATGAATATATCTTGTCATATTTACAGCCAGTGTGAAATAAGTATATATATATAAATAAATATAAATATATAAATAATCTACTGTAAATAAGGTGTTGCAGTGTACTCTGCTTTTTTAATTTTCCTGTAACAGAACTAATGCTTGCTCGGGACATGTCCAAAGAAAAAAAATGTATAGTGATTGGAAACTGGCTAGACAGATTTGATTTCTGTTGCGCTTTCTTTTTTCCACAAATGGTGGTGGTCTGTATTATAACTGTATGTAGTGATATAACAAATGAAATAGCATTTATTTAGTGGTCTGTATTGTACACTTTTCTGAAAAGAAAAAAAATCAGTTTTTCATTTTTCTTTTTTTTAACCCGATATCTTTCTTGCATCTCACAAGTTTTTTCTAGTCGTATTCTGGTGCCCAGCACATGTGGACCTGAACACTGCTTGTAAGATCTCCAGTGTTCCTTAATATTTGTGACTGTTGTAGAAACCGGCACAACTATGATTCGTAAATAAATTTATTAACACATTATAAAGACATGCAATGTTTAATTTTGTGTGAATCTGTGGACATTTCAATTTTACAAGATAATTGTTGATATAATTTGGTCATTACTACCAAATTAATTCTGGAAATGTGACTGCTTATAATTTCTGGTTGTATTTTATTTACTTATTCCAATTTGCTAAATATGACGTGTGCTATTTATATATATGCTATTAATCAATTCAAACTTAATTTTGCCTTCACAATCTGTTTTGATGATTTAATTGAATTGTGTTTTTCACATGGACCTTGGGACCATGGAATTACAGTATTTAGACCTCTGAATTCTATTGCTTTGTGATATCCTGTGGCCCTCTCCTTCTCAGCCCCCTAGCGGCTGAAAATGGGCCTACAATGAGAAACTGAAAACAAGGATGAGCGCCATGTCTGATCCTCCAGTATTGGACTAGAGCGGGCTGCAAATCGGATCTACACGGCCCGGCCCCTCAGTCTGCACTGGGGACACCATGGCCGACAGTGCGGGCTTTCAGCAGGGCTCTCCGGCCATAGGGGCCGCGGGCTCAGTGCCGGCGGCTCCGGGGGCCGGGGGAACAGGCAGCACCGAGGGCCCCGGCGCCGCTGGAGGATCCGCTCGTATCGCCGTGAAGAAGGCGCAGCTCCGCTCATCGCCCCGACCCAAGAAACTGGAAAAACTCGGAGTTTATTCATCCTGCAAAGTACGCATTGGTCCCCAGAGGACAGTTGTTACTACCTCTGCTTTATGAAGGGAGCTTTGATGCGGGATAAGCTGCAAGACTTTTCTCAACGCAAGCAAAGCAATGGAAGCCATAGCGCTTAGATATTTGAATTTGGGTAACGCAAGCTAAACAAGTTAATAACAGCGTATTTACGTGCCACTTTTGGGCGGTGGGGTGTTGGTTGCAGACCATCCCAGATGATATGTTCCTGTTTGTGTCGTGGTGGGGGTTGGTGGACGTAAACATTGGTTCACCGCTGCTTGTTCTCGGGGGGGATTTGGCAGTGTACGTGACAGAGAGGGCGTGTAGTTCTCCCCTGGGGGGCCTTAGCGCCTCTGTCAGCTGTGTCAATGCACAGTGCAGCCAGAAGCACATTTGTGAGGCTGTGTGCAGCCGATGCGACACAGACTCTTTGTTTTGACAGGGGACAGCACAATGGTGACAGCTGCTGCGAGGGGCGGAGTTTGTTGTTCTTCTTGGCGCATGCGCAGAGGCGCCCTCAGCTGACGGTGACAGCCTCTTGTCATTTGCTGTCACGCAGATAAATCGTGATGCAGAAGGCTATTATTAATAAAGTAAATATCCCTAGATACCTCGCATATCTGTGGTCACTCAAATTACCAGTGCACAAATGATTTATAAAAATGTAAAGATTGTGCATTTTTTTAATATTAATATTATTGTTATTATTAATAACAATAATGATATTATTTTTATTAAGTTATTATATGTATTTGTGTTTTACTGTGTTTCAGGCTGAAGGAGCCTGTAAGTGTAATGGTTGGAAAAGTCAGAACCCACCCCCCACGCCCCCTCGCACTGATCAGCAGTCCAACGCTGTCAACCTCCAGGAGCCCTGCCGTAGCTGCTCGCACACACTGGGTACATCACCTGATTCACTGTTCACTATTCACCTTCAGTCCTTTAGTCGATTAACTGGTCAACTGACCAAAATGTTTTATTTAAGGATTTTATTATTAACAGCAGAAAGGAGAAGGGACGTAGTGATATATCTTGAGATGAACACGCAGTTTACCAGTGATTTTCTTTATACAAATATACAGAAACAGATTATTTAAGTTTAATCTCTTTAGTTGTCTACAGCCCTAAACTGTTTATGGGCCTTTCAACTTCTCCTTGGGTTTCAATAAATTTTGGGCCTTACAAAAATAAATTGATTTGATTTGATTTGAATAAATAGTGTGCTCTCGCCTTTGCTTAGGTGACCACGTCACTCATCTTGAAAATGTTTCCGAGGAGGAGATGAACAGATTGTTAGGTATTGTTATGGATGTGGAGTATCTTTACACCTGTGTTCACAAAGAAGAGGATGCTGACACCAAACAAGTCTACTTTTCCCTTTTCAAAGTAAGTTTTGATCTTTACTTTAAATAACATGACATTCTGTGCATAATATCTAATAAGGTTGATTAAAGTCTATTTGTTTATATGTCAGTTGCTTAGGAAATCCATCCTGTTGATGGGAAAGCCTATGTTGGAAGCACAGGAAAGTCCTCCATTTGAAAGGCCTAGTATAGAGCAGGTAACAGAAACATATTACTTAATGAAGACACAACTCAATGAAGAATATAACCTTTTTCTTCTCTTCTTTTCTCATGCTGTAGGGAGTAAACAATTTTGTCCAATACAAATTCAGCCATCTTCCTTCTAAGGAGCGTCAGACTATTGTGGAGCTGGCAAAGATGTTCCTGAACCAAATCAACTACTGGCAGCTGGAGACCCCATCCCAGAGGCGTCAGCGGGTGCCCAATGATGACGCAGCTGGATACAAGGCAAACTACACCAGGTATGTCCACTCTCAGAAACCACATCACAACTTTTTGTGAAACGTTGGCATTATATTTGCTCTGTCTGCTCAGGTGGCTATGCTACTGCAACGTGCCTCAATTTTGTGACAGTCTGCCCCGGTACGAGACGACGCAGATCTTCGGCCGGACACTGTTGCGCTCGGTGTTCACTGTGATGAGGAAGCAGCTGCTGGAGCAGGCGCGGCAGGAGAAAGACAAGCATCCCCCAGAGAAACGCACACTTATTCTCACACATTTCCCTAAGTAAGAACAGTGACATCCACCAGGACTTAATTTCACAAGAATCTAATCAGAGCAGAGGCGAGTGATGTGACAGACCTGAGACCTTATGAAATGTATTGGCCACAGGCAGTAGCACACACTCTGTTTTAGGCTTTGCACAGTAGAGAGTGCTATTAAAACACCACATACACAGTTAAGTAGCAAAAAAAGTGGATGTACTTGTGTCCTATCTTTTTTCATTAAAGTCAAGTTTGTTTTGCCACAGTACAATATGTTGTAGGGTCAAAATGAGGCCTCTGTGTTGTCGGCATCTTTTTATAGACCTTTTTATGCTAGCTGTGGCTGTGATGGCAAAACCCTGAATCTGACCTCTGAAAGTTGTGAAAAAATCATAAATGTACATATATCATAAATGATTAGTATGCTTGGAATGCTTTAGGGAAGGGTGGAATAAATTTGGACCATCCCAAACAATTTAAAATGATCTTTTTATGTTTTGAAGATGCATTAGATAGCTTAAGTGAAGAAAATTAATACAAAATCTGTGTGGACAGGCATAATGAAGTGAAGTGGAAATTGACATTTAACAGAATTATCCTCTACTCAGTGTTAATCTCACATTAACACAACCTATTTTCAACTTTTTGTGGTCCGCATGAATATAGTCATGAGTTCTGTGTGTTTCAAGGTTCTTGTCAATGCTGGAGGAGGAGGTGTACAGTCATAACTCTCCAATTTGGAGCCAAGATTTCCTGGCAGGAGCCTCAGGAGGGCAGATACCTGTCCACACAGGTACTGCACACACGAGCTTATCTGAAACACAGCCATGGATACACACTCTTCTGTAAACTTAATGCAGTCCTAACATTATGTAATGGAGAAATACATGGTTTGTTTTGTATTTGTACAGTGATTAGTGCACCCCCAGTCACCAGACCATTGTACTACAGCACCAGCCCTGTCTCTGTAGATCTGTCCACCGGGGGCAGTGTGAGTCCAGCCAGTAAGCCAGCATCTGCTCTGGAGCCAAACCCAGGTATCAATTTTAGCCCTTCGTTTTCAAAGAATGTAATGACAGTAACATAGTAACACAAAGCATACAGTGTCCATAAAGGGAGGTGTAACTGGTATTTACTCACTGTGGCCTCTGTCCTCTACTTAATATCTATTATTATTATTTTTTTTAACCTTTATTTTACCAGGTGATCACCCATTAAGACTGAGACCTCTTTTTCAAGGGGTGCCTAGGGCAAAGTAAAAAAGACGACAGCACACAAATCATAAAAAACATTTACACAATTAAGAGACGTTTAAGAACAAATAAGTTTACAGTTAAAAGCTGAGATTTCTCTATTTTTTAAACTCACTCAAAAAAACCTTAAGTGAGACCAGTTCTACCAACCTCAAGTCCACTTGAAGCTGCAGGAGCAAAATGCTTTCTTTCCCCAGTGAGTTCTTAATCCCAAGATGAATAACATGAGCGCAGGGCAAAATGACCCTCTGCTCTCTGCGTCAGCGCATTTAAGTAGCAAGGGGCACATTTACATATGACTTTATACACAAAAACAGCTAATGTGTGAACCTCCTGGAACCCAAATAAGGCCACACAGCCTCTGAATGTGTGTAATTCAATGTACAGCATGGCATAACATGTGATTAGGTTCATCCAGATTCAGCTTCCTGACCTTTCATTATTTTCAATGAAAGAAAAACACTATTAGCTATATAATGCTATTGTTATAACCATTTGTAGTATATTAGTATATTTACCTACCGTAGTCATGCATTATCTGTGTTTTAACCACAGTTGGCGAGAAACGCAAAGCTTCAGAGCCGCTCATTCATGAGGAAAACAAGAGGCTCAGAGTGATGGGAGACATCCCCGTGGAGCTAATCAACGAAGTCATGGCAACCATCACAGACCCTGCTGCTATTCCTGAGGTAAATTACCATTCATCTAACTGTAAACCTTCATATGTACTATTGACTGGTGTAGGGCTTAAATGTGTGTTATTTGTTGTAGACCACTTTACTGTCTGCTCATTCGGCGCGAGATGAGGCGGCCCGTCTGGAGGAGCGCCGCGGTGTGATCGAGTTCCACGTCATTGGGAATTCGCTGAACCAAAAACCCAACAAGAGGATTCTGATGTGGCTGGTGGGCCTGCAGAATGTGTTCTCGCACCAGCTGCCCCGAATGCCCAAGGAGTACATCACACGGCTCGTCTTTGACCCGTGAGTAGAGCCGCTGTTTTGGCAGACGATTTTACCACTGATTTTACTGCTGTTTTCTCAGTTATGTATGTTCTGACAGAAAGCACAAGACGCTGTCCTTAATTAAAGATGGTCGGGTCATTGGTGGGATCTGCTTCCGGATGTTTCCCTCACAGGGTTTTACAGAAATTGTCTTCTGTGCCGTCACGTCAAACGAACAAGTCAAAGTAAGACATCCCTAGTTCAAGTGATGTTTTGTTTTTTATAGAAATGACACCATCAGTTATTATTATTTTTATCATTATTTTTTTTTGTCTTATAGGGATATGGGACCCATTTGATGAACCATTTGAAAGAATACCACATCAAGCACGAAATCCTCAACTTCCTCACCTATGCTGATGAATATGCAATTGGCTATTTCAAAAAACAGGTTTAAAAGAATTAATTTGTTTTATAAATGGCCTTGTTCTCCAAAGAGCCATTTTAGATCCCTCGCTTTAACCATATTGATGAAAATTATAATTAGATATCTCCCATGACTTGTAAAGAAAAGAAGCTGTGTTCTTGTGCCAATCTAATCAATCCTTTCCTTCCTTTCTTTCTCTCCCATTCCTTTAGGGTTTCTCAAAAGACATAAAGGTTCCTAAGGCCAAATACGTGGGGTATATCAAAGACTATGAGGGTGCCACTTTAATGGGCTGTGAGCTCAACCCCAGCATCCCTTACACTGAGTTCTCTGTTATCATTAAAAAGCAAAAAGAGGTATATTATTCTATTAACAATATACATATAAATGCCATTGTCTGAATATCCAACTTCTCTGTCTTCAGATAATAAAGAAACTGATTGAAAGGAAACAGGCCCAGATCAGAAAAGTTTACCCCGGACTTTCCTGCTTTAAGGAAGGTGTGCGACAAATTCCCATTGAAAGCATACCTGGCATACGTAAGATTCATTACTCACAGTTTAATATTTCTCTAATAGATTAAAATACAACATCCATATTTTATATTTTGTTTTTCTTCAACAGGTGACACTGGCTGGAAGCCACTTGTAAAAGGGTTTGTTTTACTTAAGCCCATTAAGCAGCTCTAGAGACAAGATTTACAAATGTTCTTGTTTGACATAGGAAGGAACTGAAGGACCCGGATCAACTGTACAGCACGTTAAAGACCATCCTCCAGCACGTAAAGGTCTGATATTATAGGGGACATTAGACTGTTCATTAACTATATGCTTATAAGTCTTACATTTGTCTTTTAACTCCTAGAGTCACCAAAATGCCTGGCCTTTCATGGAGCCTGTGAAGAAAACAGAAGCACCTGGGTACTACCAAGTCATCCGCTTTCCCATGGGTACGTTAGAGTCCCGAACCTCTGAAAATGAGCTGGATAAGTTACTGTGAGCCGTTTATATTCATGGCAACCTTTATGCAAAAATCAAAAATATTAGAAATCCACAAGGGTGGCCGTTATAGTAAGGGCTTACTTTTTAATACTTCAGTTTATTACCTTGTGCTGCCCGGTGGTGGAGTGATTAAGCAGCAGCACACATGCCAGTGCAGCCGGCCACAGTGTTGTGAGTTTGAGTTTTACTGAATGTCCTCCCTTCTCTCTCATCCTCATCTCATGCTCAGCTGTCCTGTCTAATAAAACCTACTGGCCAAAAAAAAGATTATTTTAGTTGATTGTCTTTTTTCAGAGAAGACATTGAACATTGAACTTTCATGCTAATCGATCCAGTCATGACAGAGATACTAACGAGTAAACAAAGTCATATATAATCACTTTTTTTCAGATCTCAAGACTATGAGCGAGCGCCTAAAAAGCAGATATTACACTACGCGTAAGTTGTTCATGGCGGACATGCAGCGAATCTTCACCAACTGTCGAGAGTACAATCCCCCGGAGAGCGAGTACTACAAGTGCGCCAACTTACTGGAGAAATTCTTCTACACCAAGATCAAAGAGGCAGGACTCATTGAGAAGTAGCATGTTTTACAATGGGACATAATAAGCTTGAAGGTGCCTAAGGAGATCTGGAGAGGATGAATAACTGTTTAAAGCACCTGCCACGAGGTAAGGCCTCCCAGATGACCAGCAGACTGTAGATGTCAAAAGAAGATGTTTCTTGTTTCAAGTCCATTTTGACAGTATTGGAAACACTGGTAATAATCATTTCACTTGAGTAGTTCAGTCTCCAGCCCTTTATAGAAGTCTCAGTTGACTCAGGATACATGTCGTTAGCCCATCTTAAACTGTTTGTGTTAAAACAGATCTGGCCTGGCTGAGATGTTCTGTTTGTGTAAAAAGATCATATTTGTCAGTGGTGAGTTCATCCTGCCAAAAAGAAGATATACATATTTTAAATTTGTACAGATTTTATTGACAGAAATGAATATTCCCTTGTATATTTGAAAGGTGTATATAATATATTTTTAGTTCCAGATATTAAAATTATTCTCAGTAAACCGCATAGGGCAGTTTGCATATAAAGCACTTTTATTTTTTCAAGAATTACTTAACTGTCTTTTACTTTTTGCTAAATTTGTTGATTAAGACTAATCACTATTGACTAAATGCTAATTTAATAGACTAGTTTATTATTTATGCGCTGTAATTTAACTATGATTAAGACATGGTCTTAATTTATTTTTCTGTCTTTTGTTCTGCAGAAGGAGATTGAACTTTATACATTGTGCAATACAATGTAGTTTTGCTGTTTTATAATGAGGACAAAATCTGTTTGTACGTTTGAAAGACATTTAGAATGTTTGTCGAGGAAAAAATATTTCATCCTCTTTGTACAAGTAGTTTTACTGGCATAATGTTAGCCTCTTTTGTAGACTGAATAAAACACAAGTGCAGCTATGTGTGCCATTTTTTTAGAACGAATACAGCTTTTTTATGAATTAAGTACACTTTTCTGAAATTACTATACATCTACCGGTAATTGTGATTCAGAAATACACATAAAAACCAAATATTGCAATCACTCAAAACTACATTTATATATGACATGTTCTGATTATCAGGATGTCATAAAAGCATCAAAACACTAAGACAAATGCACACTAGGGATGGCAAGAGTATCAGGTGAATCGATATAATCATAATATAATCGTTAGAACCAAAAAAACTTGTTAGTTATTTATGTCTTTTTAAAAATAAAATATTTATCTGGTATTTTCAGCACATTTAACATTTATTATCTTTCAGAGAGTTCATAAAGCCATTCACAAACAGTAAAATAAGACCATGAGAATGAAAGAAAATTAAAGATTTCACTGTTGTTTAGCCAAAGTTTCAATAATCGTGAATAATTGTTAAATCATGATTTTTCTCACAGTAATCGTAACACTGGCGTCGATAATACACAGCATTAAATACATGCCGGTGCGGCCACGCCTAACCCTAACCCTCGCGGCCCCGCTCCATTCGACTACGACCTCAGATCAGACGAGACTACCTGCTGAATTTAAGCATATTACTAAGCGTACAGGTAAGTTTATAAAAAGTTGTCACATTAGAGAGTGAAATAAAAAACATTAAAAACATTAAAACCACTGATGCTAAATCTAGTCCATGGAGGAAGTAGCTGCCTTTATCGACAGCCAACAAATGACTCGTTATATTTTTCAAAAGGCTGCTGCATTTTCATGGAGCTTCTTGATGACTGAATGGACCTTCTTCCAGACTTCTGCTTGAAAATAGGCGAGCGTAGGAACTCCACATCCGTGTGCTTGTCCCCTCGCCTAAGTTTCCTGTAAAGATAGAAATGTGTTGGTGATATTTTGAAGGTTGTTAAGACAGTAGCAGTACAAAAGGCAGACTGACGCGTTGAGTGAGGGCTCCTTGTAGTCCACAGTCATGGTGCAGCGGCGTTTGCGAGCCGGGCCCTGAGTTGGAGTGGAGCAGCGCACGTCCGAGAGTCGAGATCCCCCACGCTGGATCTTCCGATAGGCTGCAGGCGACAGATTTGTCACATCACACAGACTAAAGCCCCGCCCAACAGGCCTTACACCAAGCCCACCTGTGAAAATGTGAAGAATATGTGCGGTAAAGTTATGGCACGGGTGAACTTAAAAGTGAACAGTGTGCAGAGCAGTGGATGACTGAGGAAACCTGGTGGGATTGTAAAGGAGAAAGATTCAAAAATGACTCACGTCTTTTGCATGACTTCACTCTCTGTGGCGTCTGGTCAGTTAGGAGTGCAGAGTTGTCATTAGAAGATTCTCCAAAATTTGAAAGGACTTCATCAATTCTCTTTATTTCAGCTTCAACCAAAGGACTGACAGGGGGAAGGCAGTGGTCCTCAATGCCCACTTCTATGGGATCTAAAGAGTAAAGGAAAAAGTGGAATCATATGAAGCACAGTGTTGAATATATGGTATTTACAAACAAAAATGCCATGTGTGAGATTTATTTTATAGCATAAGAATTGAAAAGAACTACAAACAATCACTACAATGCTAATTTACTCACCAGCGTGATTTCCTTCATAAATTCTTTCCTTCTCAAGAGACTTCAACTGGGGGATTTCTTCAGTATGAGACCGCTCAACCTTAGGGCTCTCACCATTTAACTCCTTGTGTGGCGATGCGTTTTCATCTTTCCCTCGGACTTTCTTTGATGGTCTGCCTCTGCGTGTGTTCATGGCCTTTGCGTTTTCAGGTGACACCTGTTTTTTCCTGCTTTTCTGTGGGACATACAGACTGTCCTCAGATTCAGAAGATGGTAGTGACAGTGAATCTTTCCCTGTGGACACAACTGGTGACTCTTTAGCCGGTTCTTTACAAATATGTATTTCTGGCTCTTCATCTTCTGCTTTTGCTCTAAAGGGTGTAACGTGAACAGCCTCCTCAAATTCAAAATCAAACGTGTCATTGAATCCCAGTGAAGTGTTCAGCTTGTTTTGTTGTGCAGGGGCAGTTTTCGAGCGTGTGGCAGAACGATCCCGACTCTTTGAGCGGGTTCTTGGTTTGGAATTTTCCCATGGTTTCTTTAAAGGACCTCGCTCTGCTTTACGCCCACGATCCGGTTTCTTCTGAGCCACTTCTGCTTTGGCCCTGGTCTGCAGTTTCCTGCCAGGTTGTGATTGCTTGATGCTTTTAGCTGGAGCAGGTTCAGGTGTTGAGTGCTGGAACTCTTCATTAGGCTCTTTTAACACTGGCTCTTCAGACAGAGGAGTTTGTGTTTGGTTTGCCTTCTCACTACAAATAGGACTGGCTGTTAGAATCTCTAAACAAGCACCAGAGTCCTCACTCATCATCTTAAGTTCCTGCACATGGTCAGATCGTCTCCTGCTTCTGCCTGTTTGACAGCGTCTGACTCCCACAGTCGATGGCAGCCTTGCTGGTTTGCCTTCTTGTTTTAAAAAAATAAACAGGAATAATAATTAAAAACAAGAGTAATGTTAAAAAGCAAGAGTAAAACATCGTAAACCTATAGATGTACCTGCACACAAAGGGGAGCTTTTTTGAGGAGGGGTCTCAACAATGCTCTTATTATGTTTCGTCCTGTCATGGTAACCATCACTGACCCTTAAATGAGTTAAAATTCAGATTCTTACAATAAAAACCGGTCATGAAGGAAATTATTTGCAATTGAAAAGTATATATAAAGAAGTTACCTTTGTGATTCTTTTATGGTTGGGACAATGTTGTTTGAAGAAGCGTTCTGTGAAAATAACGTGAACAGTTTGATGACCTACTAAATTAATGTATCATTATGGAATAAACTGTTCATATTTGAGAGTAATACAGTACCCCTGAGGAGTTTGCAGCAAGAGCTTCCCGCTCTTTGAGTTTCTTTTTAAGCAGAAGCAGGTGAAGAAACAGAGCCTGCTGTTCCCTCTTCAGCTGCAGAATCACGGCATTAGCCAGTCTCACTTTTTCTTTCTCGGCCTGCAAAGCCACAGCCAGAGCTTGGTTGTTCTCTTGGACTCCCTTCAAGATTGTGTTTGTGGAGCTGCTACCTGTGGGAACACATGCATGTCACATATTCTGTCCATCATCATCTGTCTGATCCCTACATTCATATAATCCGTATAATCATAAAGGTGTGTTTGGTCTCACTGTTGCATTTGGTGATCATTCGTGATCGTCCTCGGTTTGGTGCCGAGACGCTGGCTAAACGCTTGTTCCGCTTCTCTTTCATTTTCTCTTTTATTTCTTCCAGACTTTCCTGGAAAGACTTTTTCATCACCCGTTCTCTAACCATTTTTCTGAATCTGTAACAGACATAATTCATGTGAACATAACCATCCACACTGCAAAAGTGAACATGCTAAAGCATGATTAGCAGGATGTTTCATGCTGGGACAGACCAAAAGTATAACTTACCCCTAAATTAGACCGTCTATAGACTTTATTACTGGATTACTAATAGCACTCACTTTGGTTGTTATTAGTCCAACTGTAGAAATATTAAACCCGTCAAAGGAAATGCGTCTCTGGGATTTTTAAAGACCCAAAACAAACGTACTATTTCGGAGCACATCCGCCTCTCTCGATCAGTTGACGTTCGAATTGTAGGACGCGGCAGCTGATTGGTGGAAACTGACACGTCATTTCCGTATGCATTACTCCTAGCTGTCGCCAGAGGGCAAAATAAATAAATACATGTCGCTAGAGGGCGGTAATAAACATGTAGTTTTTACTTCGTCATTGTGGTCAAGTCAATGAAACAAAAGCAGTCAGTCCATATGTTTACCTTGTTAATAAGTGGCCTTTCTGAAAAAGTTTGTGAATCTTGCCAAAAAGGTTGTGAAGCACACTCAAGGACACATTTAAAGCCCTGACTGGTCCTGCTAGCCATCATGCATTTATGCATACCTGCATAAATGGTAGGCAAGGGTTCAAAGGTAACGTTATTCCTTTCCACAAAAACTAACCAATTCGTTGTGATCTCTTTTTTCCTGAGTCAAAGTCCAACGTCCCTGCACAGCACAGTGCACTGCTATGCAACATCCAGTGGAGTGTGTTAGAGAGCTGTGTCCACACTGTCATCAGCTGGAAGCACACGACAGTTTAGATCTGCCCAACAGCACAACCAGGTCTGAAGTCTAAACGTCAATCATACCTCAGGCTCACATAGTACTACAGTTGTTGCTGCATCTAAAAATAATTCCTGAATAATAATCAGTGGTTTATGTCGGTGTAATCCCTCATTCGTCCAGGCGTGTTCCATAGTAGAAAAAGCTTCAGTTGTAGTCATCTGGACTCAGTTTGAATGAGAGTCGAAACGTCTACTTTTTCAAACTGAGTCCAGATGACTACAACTGAAGCTTTTTCTACAATCAGTGGTTTAATTTATCTCAAAACATACAAGCGTATAAAAACTAACATACAATTGGTGTGTATGGAGTATGCCATTTTATATAGGCCCAATAGCCTAGATTAGAACATCCTTTGAGCAGTGTTAGGGGTCGGGATCCCCAAAGCGTTCCAAGAGGACCAAACAGGAATAATCCATTTATAATAAAGGCATTGCATTTTAATGGCTAAAATATACTGCATTACTGTTCCATAATATCTATATTAACCGTTGAATTATTAAGGGTTGGTAATCTTTCATTAGTGGGAATGACATGCGTCACATTCAAAATAAAATAACCAAATCAGTTAATTATTCACCAGCAACCAAATGAATCTACCACTACACAGGTATCTTATGGTACAGAGGCATTAGGCCTCTGTACCATAAGATGTGGCAGATTCAGTAAAACTTTAACAATTAGAATATTATTTTTTCTTTCTCTTCACACAACAGACGTGCTCTGCACTCAGAATAGGTCAGGGTGTGAGTGAGTGTTTTAGTGGTCTGTTTTAAGTGAGCTACAGCAGCACATTATGACTCACGTTTTCAATTATAAGATCAATTTTGTTTGCCCAGGCTATTATTCTCTCTACAGTCACAGGGAGAAGTGTTACTGCCCAGCATGGAAACATATTAGTCATGTCTTCAGTCATTTGCAACGTTTTATTTTTCTCAGATTTAACAGTAGCTTTTTGAGTACAGTTTCAAATGAATGCTTTTGAGACACTTGAGTGCTTCCAGGTAGGAATGTTATCATCGCCAAATCAAGCAAGATGACAAAGAGTGAGCTGTGTTACAAGATTAGGCAGTTTAGTGGCAAAAGCAATATTATTGTCTATAGAGGTGGAGTTTTCTGTATTAAAAACAAACATTCTATAAGTTACGTCAAAATTTATAGCAGTATTCTTATGTGACCAAAGAGTATTCCTTGGATAGGACATAAGAGATCTGATATTTTCTTAGACTATGACCCATTATTGCCATTCGAGCAGCACCAGTGCCTTGGCAGAGATCTTTCTCTGTTCTCACCCTGTTCGGGCGTGTCCAACACTGAACCGAAATATACTTAATGAATTTACATAACATCAACTGTGTGTTTTGCCACTGAGCTGACATTTTGGGAATAAATGCGTTCATATTAAGCTTACCATCTGGTGCTGCTAAATAGACTGATTTTTAATGTCTCTGTCACTGGGATCTGTTGTATTGAAGGACTTGCATAAAGATGAACAGCATTGTCTCTAACTATTGTGGTTTTCATTAAATATAATATTAATCACATCATTACTCATCTTTTTCTCTGCTCACCAGCTCATTTATTTTCCCTTCCAGATGAAAAGTATTAACTCTAATCCACCCTCGTCTCCTCTGTGCCAGATTCATACACAGCTACACTTTTAAATATGGAAAATCTCGTGTGTTTAGTGCCACAATGTATCTTAATGAAACCATAACACTGGTGTTACCATCCAAACACTCATGGAAGCAGCATGAGAGAACTGTTCCTATGCTCTGGTTGGGTGAATATATATGTGTATATATACATGTGTTACATGTATAGCAGTACATTCTTATTATGATCAGAGATGTCTTGTCTGATTGAGAAGTGTGAGAAAATGTTTCTGGTTCTCTCGCTAACCTACATTATTCCGCTGCAAATCTTCTAATTAAAGCAAGCTATATTTAGTCTTAACTTCCACTGCCTTGATTGGTGTAACTGCAGCAGAAAGACAGTGAAACTTGGAGCAATATTGATAAGAATACATTTCTCCAATTTTTTTGGAGTATCCCGATAACGATATATGTCAAATAAAACAAAAATGTGTTAAAACATGTCTAATGCAAAGTATTATTTAATTCTTTGTTTAGATTTTAGATCTGATTGCTTAAGTTTAAAACATACATTTTGGTCCATTTCAATTTTTGATCAGCTCATTTTGCAGCATTTTTTTAATATAAACTATTTTCTATTCAAAATGTGCATGAAAAACAATCAACAACAAACATATAAAAGATCAGATTATCATAGCTGCACTCCAAAAGAAAAATGAATGTTTACTGTAAAATGTAGTTAATTGAATGTATAGATCATATATCAAAACGATTTGCTTTGGAGCAACATAGAATAATAAAATGGGGAAAGGAAGTGTTTTTGGCTGTATAGGTTCAACTGGACTGAAATAGCTTTAGATACAGAGTGCGAGGAACAGTGTTGTTGAAGCCCTGGTCCTGATGATGTGAGTTGTTAGAAAACACAATGCATCATAGTTTAGCAGGATTGAAATGGTCTCTCAGTGGGGCTTGTGCGTTCTACTTTGTGTCTTACATGCTGCACTTGAACGCCCCATTGAGCCTTTTACAGAACAGACAAAATCTCCACAGCTTTTGCAGCAGAGCGCGGAGGGAGCTGGAAATGATGGACCACAATTTGAACTTTTAACTTAGGCTTCCGGCACAGCTGCTGTTTACACCAGTGCATCACTGGCTGTGCCCACCCATCTTTGTCTTCACTGAACTGCTGCACTCTCAAACAAGCCAAGTCTGTGGGAGGGGAAAGGAAACATAGTGGATATAGACACCATTTCAAATGCAAAGTTAGGAACGTCCGGGCAGCTCAAATTCTAGTTCAGGTGTAAATTCTCTCTCGCTTCATTGAAGCACAAAGGCTTTTCATCCCCTTGTGCATATATTTCGGATCTGATCCTGATGTGGTTTCCTCGTAAAATGTATGTATTGCAACAATGGCAAAAACCGAACTTCCTTGGTCAAGAACACAAATGTCATTCGATAACAAACTCTTATGAAACTCAAACACCCAAAATAAATGGACAAAGAAATCTATGTTTATCATACAAGATGTCTATTATGACAAAATTACATGTTATGAACCTTCTCGGACTCTGAGAAGCTCATGGGCCAGCCTCCTGCTGGTGCCAGAGTCAGGACTAAACATGGAGCTCATGGGCCGCCTCCTGTTGGTGCCAGAGTCAGGACTAAACATGGAGCTCATGGACCACCCTCCTGTTGATGCCAGAGTCAGGACTAAACATGGAGCTCATGGGCCGGCCTCCTGCTGGTGCCAGAGTCAGCACTAAACATGGAGATCATGGGCCGCCTAAACATGGAGCTCATGGACCACCATTGAGATGGATGTCTATTTATCTGTGTCCATGTTACAGTGGAAAAAGACCCACAGAGGGAGGCCTGGACCCTGACAGTGAATGAGACGGGACGTCCCACACACAGATGTTCTTAATCAACACCCCATTCATAATAATAATAATGAAGACAACTGTGACAGAGGGAGAATCCTTGTGCACTGATTGATTGGTAATAGGGTTCTGCTGGAAATATTTACTCTGGAACGGCAGCATGGAGCAAAGACCAAAATATAAAATGTATTAATACAGTTTAGTGTCGGGGCATTGACTACGGAGGAGCAGAGATCTAGAGGTCACGGAAAGATCAAAACTATAATCATTGTAAGAGTAGAGGCTCTCAAATAATGTACATTTAAACATATTTTATATTTTTAACACATTTAAAGAAATATGTTGTGAGAGTGAATGGCTGTCTGTAATGTCTATGTTTCTGTGTTGGTCCTGCGACGAGTTGGCCACTGTCCAGGGTGTACCCCGCCTAAGGCCCAAAGTCACTGGGATAGGCTCCAGTCACCCGCGACCCCGAAAGGGAACAAATGGATGGAAGCAGTAGAAAATGGATGGATGGATGGATGGATGGATGTTGTCATCAAGTGAAGTGTGACTGATAAACCATCCTCACCTTTATGGGATAAATAATTCTGGTGCATCTGGTTTCTATCTGGAAAAGCTAGAGGCAACAGATAATCTCGTCCTGAAAATGAATAGCATGAAATCAAATAAGCTTACAGTTTTTTATCTGGTGTTTCAGAAGGAGGATTGAAATGAGATTAAGTCTGACTGAAGCCACGCTGTTTTGGCAGAGCCGCAGCAGAAGTGCAACAGTCGAACTCCTTTAACTGCATTAGGCAAGAATTAAAATGGGACCCACATCACCTCAGTATTCCATGTTTATTTAAATGTTTATAGAATATAGATATATTTTAAAACATTTGATTGTAAAATAAACTTCTTGAATCAGAAGTCAGCCATGCTCTCTTTACCACTGATAGTCATGTGCAGAGAAGGGTTTAAAATACACAGGTAAAGACATCATCAGAACCTTTAGAATATGATATGGTGACACACTTTAAAGCTCCTTATATGCGTTCTTTAGCAAACAATCAATTATTATGATTATGGACTGTAATTCAGCTTCCGTGGCCAGCCAACGCACTCAGAGATGTTCAGGTAATAAAGAAATACATTATAATTACACATACTGAATTTACAAGGTTTTTACACACCCACCTGAACTGTGATGCACATGTTTATTTAGAGGCAACATGACTCACTGAGAACATCAGAATACAATAAAGAAAAAATAGTTACATGATTTTACTATGGTTTCCAAAGAATCCACAGATGTTGATGGAAAACCTTAACCAGCAGATCTATAAATAAATCAATCCAACCAGTGAAACCCTATTGAGGGAACAGTAACATATTTAGTATTAGAACTGTCACATAAGTAGATCATCATTTAGCATTTTGTTCATTGTAAACTGCAACATTGCTCTACAACAACTTCATAATAGAAAGTGTTCAAAAGTGTGTAGATTTAAGATGCAGCAAAAGTGAAATTTGATCATAGCAAACAGCAGATGACTTGTTTTTATTTTTGAAAAGCGGCCACGGGACATTTTAGAACATGTATCTCTTGAAGTCTTAACTATTCCACTAATCACAACTAAGTACAGGGATGTGGGCGGGAATAGGGGGTAGGTGAAAACAGGAATCTTCTGAGCACTCAAGCCTCAACCACGCACAGATCAATCCGTCAAGAGTAGACCAATGACTGTTATAAAAATGTTTAAAAGCTCATTACAGTGAATACCATGTTTTCTTAAAAAATCGTTCATGAGATTATAGAAAAGAATAAAACAAAACAAAATAATAATAATAATAACAGCACTGAAATGTTGACTTTTTACTATTAGATACAGGATCTGTTTTCTTTTTGCTTAACTTAACTTCCTCATGGCATTTGTTTGGATAAATTAAGCAACACATTTCCAACTAAACTTGGAAATTCATAGTTTAAATGTTGTTCTTTCACATTAGCTGCATTATTGACAAGTAGAGTTATTATGATGTCTACAACCTGTGTATTTTATTTGTTCCTAAAACACTCTCCTTGTTGCATCTGGTGACCTTGCCGTCCCTCCACTCTGGGTCCGCACGTGTCCGCTCTCGTGACGGCAGAGGGTCCAGAGCAGTGGCAGGAGCAGTGGCAGGAGCAGTGGCAGGAGCAGTGGCAGGAGCAGTGGCAGGCATAGGGTCCGGAGGGTCCGGAGGGTCCGGAGCAGTGGCAGGCAGAGGGTCCGGAGCAGTGGTTTATTGCTTTTGTCAGAATGGAGCGAACAGCACCGGCCCGTGCGTGGAGCACATGGTCCCGGGGGGCGGAGCGGGGTGCAGGACGGCCTGGTGGGGGAGGGCCGCGGTCTGGAACAGCGCAGGGGCAGAGTTTGGAGTGGGACGGAGAGGGAATGGATGCATCGTGGTCGCCATGGCAGCCGCGGCGACTGAGATCTGCCGCTGGAGGAGACATGACGTCAGGGGCTTGGTCAGGTCCTGGTTCTTCCTCAGCGCCAATTGGATCTAAAAGGAGAAAGGACAAGTTTATTATATTTTATCATAATTTTAGGAGTAAACTAGTCACATTTTTATTCCTATTGTGCATTGAGACTTTTAAAATACATTACCAACCGAATATGGTGACTGTAGATTTGAGGAGAGAGAATATTTATGAATTTATTATAATCAGAAGTTGTTTATCTGACATTTCGATTTCAAAAAATGCTGGAACAATAGCATATGTCTAGAGTTCAGAGGAGGACGGTGAAGATAGAGCAGTGAAAGTATTTTATCCACTGTTAGAATGGACCGTAGGGGATTGCATCTGTCTTTGCAAATATGTGTTGGACAGCTTGGTTCTGTTTCTAGTTCCCTGACAAATGATGTGTGAAAGCATGTAGGAGACAGAACATTCTGCACTGGGCTTATCTCGCAATCGTCACAACATAATGCCCAGTTGAACACTAAACAGTCAAGATTTTATATATTCAAACTGTAAAAATCTTATCCTACCATCCCTACCTCTTCTGGCTGGAGTTAGTATCTAGTATAACTTTAATCTATCATAATCTTTTGAAAACAGTTAGATCCAGACATCTTCAGTCTGTACGCCTAAATTAGTTCAGGGGGAAATGCTAGATACATCGAGCCCATAGACTGAACTGGATGTAATATTGTCAAACTAATCGGTAGGAGCTAATTAAACCAAAATCAATGCTCGCAAATTAGCCCCTTATTTGGGCATTCAGCAACAAGCCGTGCAAGCTGTCAATCACAATAATGGCAGCTGGAGCGGCCATTATTGTTCATATCTTGAGTTACAAAAAAGCAATAGCAAAATTGAAACACCTGGATCATGAAGAGGTTTTTTAATACAAACATTTTAAAGCCAGAATGTTGAGCCTGACAGCAGCAGCAAGGGAGAAGTGCAGATGTTTCAGTAGAAAGTGAATGGAAGCCAGACTCACTTCCTATTTGGAACTAGTATCCACTTTATACATAGTCTGTGATTGAGCCACTAAGCCAAACAACATAATGGAAAAGTTGTGTCATGCCCCCTTGTGGCTGGAGTAAATATCTCCAACTTATTCCCAAAAGCTAGTCCAGCCAAGCAAACATAAATCATGCTTATTACCCCAATGCCAAAATGAAAATCCAAACAGTACATCTTCAGACAAATCTTGGAACGGACCATTGAGAGCAGAATCTGTCTTTGCAAGCGGGTGTTGGGTGAAAGGTCACAGGTTACTCACAGTCTGAAATTGCTGGTTCCTGTGGCCGGGAGAATACGGAGTGAACTTGGGTTTGCCTGGTTTACCCGCGGCCCGGTCTTTATGCCTCCTGCTGCTGATGTGCTGGTGAGGGAGAGAGAGAGCGAAAACCAGAACATTTTAATTCACAATATCAAATCTGCATAATCACAAGACAAATTTAGACAAGTGTAATAACAGTTTCTATTTGCTGTAATATGCGTCATTCTGTAGGGTTGCAAAAATGCATGTGGGCGTGTTCGGGAGATGTTTTCTGATTTGATTGATGGGCACAAGCAGATGGCGGCACACACGAGGCAAAAGCAAACTCCTAAATATTCATGAGCACCTGGTCAAAGTTAACTTTTAAACAGGGAGAGATGTATGCATTCCCGTCACGGGCAGGAACATCATATTCAGAAAGAGGCCTGGCTTACAGTGGCTTTGAGCTCATTATCTTGAGGGATATGTGGTTTGAACTCGGTTACCGCGACAGGTGCGAGATCTTTGCCATGTAATTTGGCATAAAATCGTGGCGGGTCTGATTTGCACATGCTGATGCCTGGTGGATAAAGTGACTATGGGTATATTAATGCTTTTGAGTCACCAGACTGCGAATTAATCAAAGCCAAGTCTGTTTGGTTGTTTGTTCCTCTCGTATTGTGTGTTAACTGTCTACCGTGTTGAGTAAACGTGTGAAGAAATAGCAGCAACCATGAGAAAATCATCATCCCTTTGAGTTAATATTGTTAAAGAAGTAGACTATACACATTGCTTCACAGTATATGGTTGGTTGCATCAGGAATGGAATCCTCTGCCGGCCAAATAACTGTGACTGGGAGCAACGAGACCCAGATGTTTTAAAGTACACATATTCATAAAGTTGGCAAACAAATATAAAAATGACATTAGGATGAGCAACAGTATTTTTTGGCGTCATCTACCTTTTTATTGGGTTATAATAAGAAATAGTCAAACCCAAAACAAAACAACTGTACTGGCAAACAATTCATTCAGGCAAGAATATTATTTGAAATATGATTGATAGCTGAAAATATCCTGTTCATTTTGCTTGACATTTGTACGAAGGAACTGTCTTTTAATAACTCTCAGAATTTGCTTTTGCATGATTAAAAATGCCTTCGTCTCTCACCTGTTTGAGCTGAGTTTCGGAGTTGACGTGTACATCACAGATCTCACAGTGGAAAGTTTTGTTCTGCAGTCCCGTCGAAGCTTCTGTGGCCGCAGCTGCTAACTTTGCCTTGACCCCTGATCTCGGGAAGGACTTGATTGCTCCGGCACCGCTCCTGGCCTCCAACATCGTCTTGTGCTTTGTGCCTTGAGTGAGACCAGAAGTCAATCACAAGCAGTTAACATTTCTCTGTGATTCTACGCGCTTGTAAATCTCGTACCGCTGTTGTGAGCCTGAAGCTGAGAGGCAGAGTTGACAGCCACTTTGCATAGCGAGCAGTAAAGGAGACGTTTGGCCTTCTCCTCCTCTGTCTCGTCGTCCGGGGCCGCGTCCAGTTCTTCATTTTTCTGAGCTTCCTTGTCTTGTGCTCCAGGACAAAGTGATGGTGTGGAGGTTAAAATGTCTGAGGAGCCACAGCTTGAGGGCGCTGCATCTGAGGAGCGGGCTGGGGAGGATGGCTCTGCAATTACACCCCAAAAAAACTAACAATTTATAATTTATTGTCTGAGATGTGATGGTACAATGGTACAATGGTATTGTGTACATTTGTTGTTAATCTGAAAGCAGTGATTGTCAACTGAAGGAACTCAAAATGATGTCCACGATAAGTAAAAAGAAAAAAAAAGAAAAAAGGCTGGTATAATTGAAAACTAGAAACAGGCACGCCTTATGTTTGTGTGATTTCCACTGCAAAAATACATTTTAAAAAATAAAGCAGTAAGAAAAATGTTATTTGTTTTGTTTCTTTCATACTTTGAGAAAACACCTCAAAGCATTTTTGAACCCTTTGTTTTCTAAAATACATCTCTTGTATTTGCTTTCACAATACACAAAAAATGTTGAACAAAGTAAGTAATAAGCAGTGTACGAGGAATAGGGAATGGGTGAATGCAGGACAGTCACGATCACTCAAACATGCATGAATCATATATTATGTCTCTTTTAAGATAAAAGTAGTTCTGTTCTTTAAACGAGGACAAACAAAAAGTAGAACAAGAAGAAGAATAAAACTGACTAAAAATAATGCATACTTATAGAGGACCCTGCTCAGCAAAAGGAGATACCATACTGTTCAGCCATTACAATTTAGCTCAAATCAAAAAAGCCACTTTAGGAAAAATGTTTACCTGGTGTCTTGAATTCTGGGGTTAGTTTCAGTTAGCATGACTCTTCCTGTTTCTTCTTTAAACTTTTTTATGACTTACAATATTGGATATTTTACTTGGCGGTCCTTTTTTTTCTTTTTGATCACTCTAAACCCCACGGACATTATGCTTTGGCTTATGTGTATTCCAGTGGCTTAAGACAGAACACGCTGCTCACACATTGGCGCGCTCAACAGCAGAATATAGTGTTTGGAAGTGTTTGATCTTGAGGAGGCAGTGAATGGGGTCAGTAAATAGAGACATGAGCGGGCGAGGAGATGATGCGCCCTGCTTTAATCTCTCCACGGCGAAACGCAGCGCAGCGGGCGATTTAACACTTCAAAGAGTTAACAGTCGTGACTTTGTCTGAGCTGTGTATGTTTGTGATGCCTTGGCTGTCACACGCACACACCTCCTGACGCCGTGACGGAGCTGGAGGGCCACGACAGGATTTGGGATGCGGTTTCCTTGGCGACAGGTTCAGAGGTCCCAATCTTAGTGTCGGGGGTATCCAGCGCTTTTATCCGCTTTGCATGTCTGGTGCCACTGTAATGAGAAGACGCCTGTCCCTGTGAGCAAACAACAGGGAATACACACGGAGGTATTGGATGAAGACACTTTTGAAGAATGCAACACAACGATCTGCAGCGCGGGCCATCCTTAAGGCTTACATAATATCAGAGGGAACACACAAAATCCTATTACGCTGTATTGAATTTTTGCCCTGAAATAACATTTGGGTACATTTGAAATTCAAATATTTGGAGATAAAAGGTTTGTGGAAAAAAAAGGCCGTCTTACGTAAAGCAATGGATGTAGAGTCTGTTAAATGGGATATTAGGATTTATATGGCAATTCACGTCAGATCTGCCTGTGTGATTAGTGAAAAATATAATAAGTTATTCATTATAACCTATAGGATTTTGTACAGAAATATTTGTCAAAGAAACAGTATGTGACTTTATGGAGGTGGCACGTCACCTGCATGAAGTTAAAACCACATTTTCCAGGCCAAATATGAGTCAGGTTTGTGGAGATGTAGCTCGCTCATAGCAAGAACACAGCAAGTTTAAGAACACAGCAAGTTTTTCAAAGCAATAAAAACAATCAAGAGGAAAAAACATGCATTTATTTTAGTCTATTTTTTGGCTAAATGTTAAGAATTGTATTAGATTAGCTACAACTTAGACAAACGTTATTGATCCAAGGGAAATTCCATGGATACATATATAAAATTTCAAAACACAATACACAAATTCTTAATATCAAAGCAAATAAAATTGTAATAAACATCTGAAAAATAATAGCAGAAAATAAATTGTTTTTTTTTGTTTTTTACATGAAAGATCTTTAATTATGATTATTATGATGAGTTGCTTTTTTTGCTCAATTTCATCAACATAATCAATGTGATGTTCAAGTTGTATAAGCTCAGATATGAACTTAGTACCACACAAGGCAGAGTAGTATTCACTCTTCTAAAACGTGACAAGTCTGGAGACAGAGAGCAGACACACTACTGCTGTGTATTTCAGTTTCTGGGTGAGGCCGTAGTACATAGTAGTACAATAATTATGTTGTTGAAACAAATCATTACATAAACCTGTTCTAATTTCACAGAACCAGTAAAACAACAAAGAGCATTGGTGAAGTCTCTTTAAGTGTCTTTAAAGGTGTGTGTGAGAGAGCCCCGCCCACCTCTGAGTAGAACTTTAGCCGACACACTCCACACGAGCTGTGCCTCCTCTTCAGGGGCGAGCTCAGGGCCCTGCTGGGGCCGAGCAGGGCTTTGTGCACCGAGTCCATCTGAAATCAAATTAAACACAGATTCAAAAACATTGTCCGAACCAGAAACAAACAAGTTATGCTTTTACCAGTTGAATTGTTGTTCATTAGAGCTGCACAATGTATCGCAAAAGTAATGATGTCACAATATTGGCTATTGCAATAATCAATATTGCAACAAAGTCCTCCTTCCGACAGAAATGTACAGTTTTTGAAATTAAAACCTTGAAAAAGTCTAAATTAGCCTTGATTTGATCTTGTTTTTGTCTCTAAGTTTTTAGTTTGACAGAGATTGACAAACATTACGGCATAAACATATTTGTTTCATTATAACTGAAGAGTAAATTTAAATATCTGAATAATATCAATATTGCAGTAACAGCCATATCACATATTGCAATAGTTTTATTAATGATTTTGTATATAACTATAAACAATATAACACCATGTCATGCATTTTCCCCATAAATGTATTATGTTAAACAGATATCTTACCTAAAACTAAATTATACAAACAGAAAGAGCAAAAGTAAACCACATTTGGATCAATCTTAACCAACAAACTAAGTGAATGCTCCAATAACAATTTTGGGGAAAGGCGAAAGAGAAGAGAGGAGTGAGAGCCAATAGTCAAACTGATGAAATGAACAGCACAGATTTATGGAGCTGGTGGTGAGAGGTGTGATCCACTTGATCAAGTATCTACAAGTCAGTGCAAACACTGAAGTGCCCCAGAGCTCGACCTTAACTGACCCAGACGGACTCCGCCCACTGTGCACTCGCAGCCAAACTCTGCTGCTGTTCCTGCTGATAGCTGCAGAAGGACACTGATAACCACAGTGGGAACTATTTCAGCATAAGCTGTCTATAAATCTCCACTCTCGAGTCAGTTATCGTCAATAAGATCATGTTGAAATTTGTCAAATGGAAAAACTACTTTAGGTCAAAACGTTCTGTTGTACATCTGCCGACTTCTGTGTGGGAGGCGCCCAACTTCACAATCTTTGAAAGTCACTTAAAGGAGTGGCTCAGATCAACACAAACCTGTGAGCACAATCTATAAGAACTCATTTAGCATTTAATACAATGCATACAGCACTTTATGTGCATGACAAAGAGCATTGAAGGTTTTTGCAAAAAGTACAGCACCTTAGGCTACGTGCAATAAATGCAGCAATAAATACCAACTTCTACAGTTGTGATGCTTCAACCTATCAGCTTTTGGCGGGAGCCTTCCCAGTAGAACTCAATTCAGAGTGAGACAGAGTGAGACAGAGATCAATCAGAGTGAGACAGAGATCAATCTGCCTGGTTAGGAAACCAGAGCACCTGGAGGAAACCTATGCAGACACAGAAAGGTCCTGTGCCGCCCAAACTCTACAATCCTTTTCACATTTGAATGATACTGAAGCTCAACTTTGAGCTGGGCGACAGTAGCTGAGAGTGCTCGTCTTCTGATCTGAAGGTCGGCAGTCTGAATCCTGCTCTCGACATCAACACATGGATCTGGTAGAGCGGTCAGATCCAGGTGAATACTGCTGTTGGCTACAAAATGGCTACATGACGCTGCTGAATCCCACGGCTGAATCCTTTGTCTACCACCAATTTTAAAAATCTGATGACAGTTAAGTAAATTAAAGCATATGAGAAAATGGGGATTTTTAGAGCAATTACTTAAACATGCATGAATCCCTCTAGATAAACCCTCTAGAAGGGAAATTAGAAGCGAAAACACTTGGTTTTTTTGCTCTTACAAGTCAGTTTTGCTTAATATAGTCCCTTTAAATATCTACACACAAATATTTAAATTCACATGACACTGCAGGAGTCTTTTTTGGTATATTATATTAATAACCCAGGTTATTTCAATTTGTGTCTATGTAGCTGTGCTTAAGTGAGCCTGCCTTCTACATCTAAGCACAAGATCCTAATTATTTTGGCTTTGATGTAGGTGTTTAAAAAGCTTATGGAAGTCATGTTTGCTGTTTGAAAGTCGGTTCTTGTTTACACCATCAGAAGTGGAAAAATAAAGTGCCCGAAGAAGAACCGGCAGGTATTTGGCCAAAACATTAACTGTGGTTTGTTGAGCCCACCCTGGTGTGGCTGTAGCCCCTGTAACCAATCACCGACACACAGCTAACATTTACAGTGGTTCCAGTAAAGACACTAATCCTTCTAATGGTGTTTCCAGTTGGTAATGAAAGGCGGAGTTAAGAAAGAGCCCAATAACAACACATGCGGCACAAACACCTTTAAACACAGTCACCACGTTAAATGGTTCGTTAGGCCTTAAACAAGATGTATAAAGACTAAAAGAATTTTGTTCAGAGCACATTTTAAGCACGTCCAGGAGCATTAACATTTGAGAGAAGACTTCTGAGCTAATACAAGCACTAGCAGAGGTCTGAACTACAAGGTTAGCAGGTTTGGCACGTGATAAGACTGGATTTGTGTTGTTTGCAGAAGAAATCATGTTGATTCAATATTTGCAGTGTTTGTGATTTGCTGATGACGACTATTCTGATAGTTACAATTCGATGGCGATAAATCTCACTTTTCAAATGTAATTCCTGTTTCAACTCCAACAGCATTAACGACTACCTGCCCGAGTCTTTAATGACAATAACCATGCACGCTCAGCTAACAAAAGCGGTGAAAGAAAACAAATGCAGGCTCCAATAATCAGACTTGCACTGTATTGAAATGCAGCAGCTGGCAATGTACTATATTATGTGCAATTACGGGTTGGTCTGCAAGAGCTAAGAGCAAATCAGAAAGAAGTGTGCAGAATAATGATATGTTTCATTTCACTAGTCTTGTGAGAAACATGTAGAGCGGCTTTGAGAACAAAATAAGACTACATCTCACGTGTGACATGTTCTGGAGTCAAACAGAGAAGCAAAAGGAAGGTAAACAATACATGTGCAATTCAAAGTGATGACAAGTACACAATGATCTCTTCGCTACAATTTTTAAAAGTACTTTTGAATTCTGAAGCAACAGAAGTGAGCCTTTTAAAGCTGAGTAGACACAGGTCAAGTAAAAATATTTTGTTAGTTGTAGGGGTAAGCAATGAGTCATATGAAAGGTTGAAATAGATGTTTGGAAAATGTGCAAAATTGGACTATTGAGTATATTGTGGTTATTTTTAATCTATTTACATTTGTGTCAACCTCAAATATCTTTTTTACAAAAATCCAAAAGAGATATTGCCAGTATTGCCCTAAAAGAAGAGTGTATCAGCAATTCAATTATCATTTTAAAGTAATGATTCTTGCTAAACAGATGTGCATTACACAGATTTCAAAACAACGTTCAACAGCTTTTAAAAAATACACTAATCAATGATTTATATCCTGGTGAAAAATAAGACATTTTCAATATGGTAAGAACTTGCTGCTCTATTTTTACTAATTGTCAGTGCTGTCGTAAAGGGTCAAGGCCAAAGTATCCATATCATGAAGGACATTACATAGGACCAATCCTTTGTACTGAAGAGATTTTGAGTGCATTGTAAATATGTGCATGCTTTTCCACTTCCATATATGGACATCTAAAGAGCTTTTGTAGACATTCCTCTTCACATTCAGGTCCAGGCGGTGCCTCTGCGTCTCCCTTCAGAGACAGCTCTCTCACCTCTCCATATGCTGCTCTCAACCCCCAGTTTGCTCTCGCTCATCAAAGTCACCTTCAGCGCCCCCTGTAGACGCGCCCCCTGTAGACGCACACCACACGACTACAGCCCCCCTCTTCCGTGGGACAGACTCGGGCAAAGTCAGCCTGACACAATTTCACTCGACTGAATTATTCCCACTGTAACCACTCTTTAAACGTGACATTTCAAATATCATTGTAGAAAGATTTCTCCCCTGAATGAAGATGAGGATTCCTAGAAGTTTGTTTGATGCAATATTATTGCTCCATTCTAATTCCACCACCAAATGCTGAAATATAAAACACTGCACTACAGTTTCTACTCTACAACTGCTATTTATAATACACTGCCTAAAACACATTCTTTAGAAAATGTGAAGAATATACACGACAAGAGTTGACTATTTGGCAATTAACATGTAACTGAAAACCCACATCTCAATGAAGTGTAATCAACCGTCCGTCAGTAATTTCCTTTGACGTGATTAAGTGAAGAATTTCTACCTGTCAAATGTGTCAACAATTGTATTATAATTAATAACGTATGAACATTGAGTCAATTTAACAACAACTGAAAAGCACACACACGGATTGTTTCAGACACGTCAAGATTACAGTCCTACACTGTAACCATAGTAACCCCAAAATGCGGGCACCAAACAAAGTATTTTATATTTATTTTCTTTACAGAGGTGGAGCGCACACAACAACACAACAGCAATCACACAAACAAAACAGAGCAACACATTTTTAGAGAGAGTAGAGGGCCAGAGTTCAGACGTGTGCCCACTTACTGCACTGAACTCCACCAGAGCTAATGCACTGCTCAAAGTACAGCAGCTCGGCTACAGTACATGCCGACATTTTAACAAGTCGTTCATTTTTGGTCTGGCATGGATTTTTTAGATGACTTCCCTGATTCAATGTTGCCTAGAAACATTTCAAGAAACTGCATCGCCTGCTCTGATCGACCAGAGCTCAAGGAATATGCAAATTGATGTTTAAAACAACTTTATTTCACTGAGTATTTAATCAAGTTTGGGTTAAACAGGTTGAACTAAAACTATACTGAAACGGTTCAATTGAACTAGTAAATATAGTAATATTTGACTGCGTACTTAACTTTTGTCAGGGAATTAGACATACACCAATGCTATTCCTTAACACACAGATAACACAATTCAACTTAGAATAGGAAACGACACAGAAATATCAGACGTTTGTGTGGCATGCATTGGTCAGCTTCACATCAAGGCACTTGTCTTTTACAGTCTGTAGAGATAAAGCCTTGGGTAAACATTACCCGACACCTTCACGAATGCAGTTTGTCACATATGCTGTTTTTCTCTTAGACTAATGATGCAGATAATATACAAATATGGTCATATCACTATTATGCAGATAAAATACATCACAGAAATATAATCATATATTTACATTTTTTCACAACTTTTAGTTATGTAACTGTACATTCACTTGAGTACAAACATTCAGTGATTATATCTTTAATGCCTGTTGTTTTTAGAAGTAACAAACCAAATAATATGTTGGAGACGGTGGTTATAAATAAGACAGGAGTGCAAAAATGTGCATGGACAGACTTGAACATGAGAGAAAGTTGTAATTTATATCATGTGTTTTGTGCTTATTTTTTCTGATCAAATATGGACGTCTTAAAGTCGTAAAGTGAGAAAAAAGCAGTATAAGAAATATTTGTTGGAAAAGGATCAAGGATCAAGCACCAAGGTGAAAAAGAAAGATGGACTGAGAGAGAGAGAGAGAGAGAGAGAGGGAGAGAGAAAGAGAGAGAGAGAGAGAGAGAGAGAAAGAGCGAGAGAGAGCGATAGAGAGAAAGAAAGAAAGAAAGAAAGAAAGAAAGAAAGAGAGAGAGAGAGAGAGAGAGAGAGAGAGAGAGAGAGAGAGAGAGAGAGAGAGAGAGAGAGAGAGAGAGAGAGAGAGAGAGAGCGAGAGAGAGAGAGAGGGAGAGAGAGAGAGAGAGAGAGAGAGACCTGTGTTTCGGGTGAGAAAGTGTTTTTTGACAAGGATCAAAAAAGTTCACAAAGAAAGACTTGCTATTTAAACGCATATATATCAATCGTTATCCCTTTTTCAAGACCAGCAATTTGTATCTTGATGTTTTTGTACTAAAATGGTCCAAGTCATGGTTTATAGATGAGATGAAAATAAAAAGAGAAGGCAGAACAAATCCTCAGTTTCACTTCGAGTGTTCTTCAGAGTTTGAGTGAGTGGCTCTTACAGAGTACTTCATCTTGACAAGAGAAGGTTTTATTATAGAAAAATATGTAGTTTCTAAAGTTGCAATTATACACTCTGGGCATTTGTTGACTTGTGTGATTGGAAAACTGGTTGAACGGTCCCATTGAACATTACAGATCCACATGAAAATAACAACTTTTCTCCATCTAATGGCATCTGAGTGCTGCAGAGCTCCATCTTAATATAAGGTTGTCATCAAACAAAGCATGGCAAATACAAATTGATATAACAGTGGGACTGGGCCATCCTTAGCCAAAGTTGCAAAACTAAAGTAGATCACAGGAAATTAAAAACGATGGTGAAAAAAGAGTGTTATTTATGTTTATCTCATTGCACTGTGATTTGATGCATCTTTTGCTGTTCTGTACAGCACTTTGAATTACTTTGTGTATGAATTATGCGCTACTCATATACTTTCCTTGCCTGGAAAATCCACTAACAATCCTGGTTAGTTCTGCTTTAGTATGAGAGACTCCATATTTCCCGGTGAAAGTGCAGTTTTTTCCACTTCTTTACATTTCTGTAGCTTTTTCCAAAACAGGCAGTGGCCCCTTAGCCATGTCTGACATATTAATTCTCCTTTGGGCTTTTAGTTGTCTGCACCTTCAACCCTTCGCAAACACAGAGGCAGACAGCGCCCACAAAACCTCTGTGTGAATATTCAGGACCCCACCCCACTGTGTGCACCGAAATGCCACGCCGCTATATGCATTTCCATATACATCCATATATAGCTAAAGATGTGTGCAGAGCTATGACATCTGCACGTTGAAAAGAATGGTGTGACATACTGGTATGTGAAAACAAAGTGTGATTTCATTGGCATCACAGACTCACATCGGTGAAAGCTGGCAGCAGGTGGAAGGGAAGGAGATGTTTGAGGGGGTCCGGGGCTTGGGTCCTGCCCACAGCGGGACGGAGCAGCTGGGGCAGAGCGCTGTGGCACACACTACCTGGAGACAACACAGGTAAAGAGACAAGCCCAGATGGTGAACGACAGGATGTGCTAATGAACCGCAAAACAGAAATAAACCTGAGAAACATTTTCGGGACTTGTGAAGAAACAGAAAAATAAATATTAGGATCTTTATACATCCAAGATGTCTCATAAATGCAAATATTACCCTTTAATTCTTCAGTCAATATTTAGTTTTACTTTTCAAGTTTTTGTTTTCAAGTTGAACTCATACTCCACATGCAAAAGTTGATTATTTCCATCATAGCCTCTTTATATAGCCCAGTACCTCCAACGCATCTTTGGTCACATGTTTTTCATTATTTTCAGCATCGCATAAGATGTAAAACATGGTTTATAATTCACTAAACTCTCTCTAATATTTTCAGCGTGTGTATGGAATAAAAACACTCCAAACGTGGCCCAGGGCTGCAGTTCTCATCAAATAAATCGTACTCAATATAACTAAGGGTCTTAGCGACATCCATCACGTACATTATATTTCAAACAAACATTTGTGGGAAATCCCTGGTTTATTTGCTTGTCAATTATTGCAGCTCATTACTGACTACTCCACAGGAATAAACAATTTACAAGACTAGACGCAATCAAAGTTTCCACAGTCTGTAGAGCGCCGATGGTGGACTATACTGTATGCGTCATTGAAATATCTGTAAATTATCAGATCACAGGCATTAGGCTTGTCTAATGGGTTTCAGAATGATGAAAAATCAGAACTGTTGCCATAGCAATTAACAATGTAAAAAAAAAAAAAAAACATACTGTAGGTGATAGCTTTTTGAGTGGGAAAATGCTCTCTAAAGGGAAGCTGAACCCCATGAACACGCTGCAAATGGACTGTACTATGGAACTATGGGACATCAAAGGACCCAGACACTTGCTGTTGTGGCAAAATACTCAATTGCCAAAGACAGCTCATTACTAACCCAAGTGCGATTAGTGCTGTTTACTTGCTCATGTCCTGATTGCAGAGGCTTGTTGGTTTGCGAAAAGCTTGATTACAGTTTGATTCGGGACCAGTGCGCGTGTAATCAGCCTAATCAGACCGACTACACGCCCATCCTCCATGCCATTACACTGATTGCCCGTTACCTTATTTGACCGAGCAATGTTTAGGTTGCTTTTGGAAAAGAAAGAAGTTATTGCTCGAAAGTGGGGGGCGCAATCACGTGACTAACCATTAGTTGATCCTGATGTGAGGCCAAATTTGAACCCCAAACTTGCACAAGCTTCAAACTGATGCAAGCAATTTGTCCGCAATTGTCCTCAAATGAAGAAGGCTATTTGGAGCAACAAACAACCTGGTTTGTTTACGTGTCGTTAGTTTTGCAGTTGAACGGAGAACAGCATTTCTATCCCGGCATGAAAATAAACGACGTGGGCGTTGTGTTGTGAGGAAAGATGCGGTCGTGGTTTCGCACGGAGAGAGGAGCAGGTGACTTAAAACAGCCAACATATCAACAAGTGTCTCCACTGCGGTTGTGCCATAGCAAATGATCTACCTACGGCTATTAGACGGTCTTACGTACCTAAATACATGACGGCGGCAGCTGGAGAATCCCGCTTCATGTGCCATAAAGTGCGTTCCGTTCCGCAGGGGCTGGAGCTGTGCGTCCTGTTCTGGTCCTGCTCTGGTCCTGCTCTGATCCTGCTCAGGTCCTGCTCTGATCCTGCTCTGATCCTGCTCAGGTCGTGCTCTGATCCTGCTCTGGTCCTGCTCTGATCCTGCTCTGGTCCTGCTCTGATCCTGCTCTGGTCCTGCTCTGGTCCTGCTCTGATCCTGCTCTGGTCCTGCTCTGATCCTGCTCTGGTCCTGCTCTGATCCTGCTCTGGTCCTGCTCTGATCCTGCTCTGGTCCTGCTCTGATCCTGCTCTGATCCTGCTCTGATCCTGCTCTGATCCTGCTCAGGTCCTGCTCAGGTCCTGCTCTGATCCTGCTCTGATCCTGCTCAGGTCCTGCTCAGGTCCTGCCGCGTGCGTCCCTCCTCTGCTTCTTCAGGAGCGCAGACTGCAGGCGCGCGCGCTCACATCTGGACCCCCGCCCCGCGCGCACACACACCCTCCAAACCACTGCCTCGTACCGACTTTCCCGTAATTCTGCCTGGAGTTAAACAGCAACGTGACTTTAATTTACCAAAGAGACGGAAGTGGTCTTAATGAGCGGACCGTGCCGCCACAGATTAGCGCGTGGCCGATGCCGCGGTTAGCTTTTTTTTCTCCTTTAAAGTGACTTGAATGCTTCACAGATGAGCCGTTTGCCCATAATATTCTCCCAGGGCAAACGGCTATGTGTTTCTTTAAAGGCTCTGCCATCCTCTCCCCTTTCCTCTCGCGTCCGCTGTATTTTTAGATCCAAACTCCATCCAAATACGTGCACGCACACACTTTATTTTTACAGGCGCGTGCGTATTCATACTTGAAAGTGGTTCGCGCGCGCTCATATCAGTCCATTTTTTGCACACACTTGGAGAGTTCTGCATGCTCTCCCTCTCATCGTGAGACTGGATAACATGCTTTCCCACACAAACTACAGCTCCTCAGAGATTTACGCCTAAAATGCATCTCAATCAGCTTCTTCTCGCTGTAGCTTCAGACAGAAGAGCAAATGTTCCTTTGGTTAACTAGGTTTGTGTACAGAAAAGTATGGTTTAACAAAAAAAACTAGAAATGCAGCAGATACTCACAATTTAATTGGATAGTTTGAACCTTGCCGTTGTTTTAGTTTGTAGAACAGAAGGGTACACTCCAGGTGCCAATCGAATCTCTTCAGCTCTCCAGGCCAGAATCCTCCTGATCCTGAGGTTTTGGAGATCTAACCTGCCCAACGCTCCAGACCGCTTGTTTCAGAGCTGTTCAGATGGGTCAAGGGCAGAGAGCTGTGTAATTTCCTCTAAAGGACAAGAATACAACTGACTTACTTGTGTATCATTGTGCCGGATCCATGTGTCAGAGATCCGATTCCACTGGTTACACTTAGTAACATGAGATTTCCTACCGGCTTCTTTTGCCAATTGTTCTTGATGATGGTGTTTCATATATGTGTAAAAAATTAAGTATTCACATTTTAAATTTTGAATGGCAATAGTCTTTTAAACTGCAAAAATGTAGTGTTTACAGTGTTTAGAGTGTTTTACAAAAAATATAGTCAACCATACAAAGTCAGTTATTATTAATGTGAGAGAAGTCAGAATTTTGAAGTTTGCAACAGCTGCAAACGTACAAACGTCAGCCAATCGTTTGCATTCTTAAAAACCTAGTGACATAATTGCCTGAGAAACTGCACTGTGATGACTACATATTGGCTTGGGTGTAAAACCGTTGTCATTTAACACAGTCAGCCACTGTATCCAGCAGTGCAACCTAAAACCTGCATTACGCAAAGTCCTAATGCAGCCAAATTCTCTGGACCACGCCGTAGTGGAAACATGCTTGTGGTCAGACACTGCCAAGGTTAGGTTTGCCAAAGACGAAGTGCAGAGTCTTCACACCGGCTCACATTTTCTCCTTTTTCATGCACCTGTCTTCAAAACACGTGACTTCTTTGTTAAACTTTTTCAAGTAGAGAAAAACGTGTGGTTGAAGTAAATATAGAGCAGGCAAAAATATACAATTAACTCTAGGAAGGCAAGGAAAATGTTGGTACATCACGTGGCACGGTGACAGAAAATAAGATGAAGCAGTGGCTCTGGTCCAAGTTATCACAGACTATTTTGTTGTCACATTTTCCAAAGCAAGTATGCAGTAATTTGAATGATGGTTTGACTCAACTCTATATCATATTGATGCAATCTGTCAATTTTCCAAGCACGCGCAAAAAGGAGCAACCATTTTACATTTTCTTACATGCACTATCTACATATATAGTTTCTTGTATTGATCTGCACTAACACTCAATGGTTTAGCTCAGTCACATGAACAAATCAACTTGCGATCAAGCATTGTTAACTTAGACTTTAGCTCTTTCTCTCTGCCTCAAAATGTGCTCTCCCTGCTCCTTCAATATTCAACCAGTGTGTTGAATACTGAGATAATATAGTGTGCCTTTATATACGCCACATGTCTCAAAAATCTAATTTGAGTTCATGGATTCATACATGGATGTTAATAAATTGTTTAGATAAAATAATATTCAGGCCAGTCCAGAACAAGCTTGTTATCTTCTCTCAGCGACCAATGACTAGGTTTCCAATCACAATATAAAAGCCACTTTAGTTCCAAATATAAAGTACATTTAATAGTCCACAGTTGGCACAGTGTAAAATATGACAACCATTTTATGCTGTAAAAACATTCTCTGTTAATATACATTACAGAGATTCAATATGGTATAATGAGGCCAGTGAAGCTGCCAGTAATTCAGAGTAATTTGGGAAGGAAATTGGTTGCAGAGTGAGGTCCAGTGGGTAAAAAGGGGGTGATGATGAGTTGGTCCAATGAAGCAGCTCGGCATGAGAAGAGCATCTACAGTGTTAGTGCTGGCTTATATTTCACACGGTCTTATCCTCCACCCTCAGTCATGGAACCAAAGACTGTAGACCACATGGAAAGATCGACTCATGAACCCAATTTAACGCCGCTTTTGTCACTTTCTGAATTGTCAGACATTTTGAGTCTCAGTGAGAAAGAGCAGATCCCTTTGGAGGGCCCGGTGGTATTATTTTTGGGCTTTTCTTTGCTTTACTTCTATCAGCACTGACATCTCTCCAGTGCCACAGAGGAGACTTTGTTTGAATTCCTGAGCTCTGAGCTACGCAGTCAGGTGCATTACATGCCAAAGACGAATCACGTCATGTCACAAGGGAGAAAAATGTCTCAAAGGTGAAATTTAAGGTCAATTTTGCACAAACGGGTCAACAAGCAAGATTTTTTTTCAAACACACTAAAAGCCAATTTCACACATGACTGAACAAAGAATTGAACCCACTGTATTGTAGTAACAGGCAGCACTTTGAGGAGGTTAAACAAATCTCTAATTCCAGATCCTGAATGTTCTAAATTTGTTCAAATAAAGAATCAATCTCTTCTGCACTGATCATTTTTAAAGGGGACTAATTTTAACCTCCTGTTTCCCCATCATTACCAGTAGTTGTACTTTGATTTATTCTTGCATGTTTGAGTGAAATGACTGTTTTCACCTACCCTCTATCCCTCGCTCACATCCCTGTACTTTTTGTGGGGTTATTTGAAAAATGACGACACTGTGTGATGCATGTCAAAATGTCACAAATTAAAACATTGTAAATGAAAACCTGTACTAAAAAGTTACAGAGGTTTGACCAGGAATGAAAATGATGATCTAATTATGGAATCTGTTATCCTTAACCCAAATTCTTGCAAATGGTCTTGAGTTACATTTTAAATTATTACGCACATGTATTGTGTGTATTTATATGCTTATTTGTTTGTTTGTTTGTTTGTTTGTTTGTTTGTTTGTTTGTTTGTTTGTCTTTTACACCTTTTTTATACGTATTAATTATTCAACAACAAAAATACCTTTTAAAACATCATTCCTAGATCGACTTACCAAAAACTGACTGACAAAGTTTACAAAGAGGTTTTTGGAAGTAAGTTTGAAAAAGAGTCCATACATGTCATACACATACACACTCCAGGTCTAAGAAGTGTTTCTTGGTTCATGTTAATACTGTACAATTCAAAGTGGTTCAAATTATCCTAATGCACAGTTTCCAAACTTGATCCTATTCCGCGGATCCCATAACACACTAATGACAATCTTCATTACACTTCTCTTCCTCGAGTTGCAACACTTAAACAATGGCCCACTGAGTTACTTTACACCTGTGGATTGGAGCCGGGCAGACGGACAAACACAAAGCTGCCATGGAAACTGAGATATGTAATATTATGTTAGTTGGACTGACGCTGAGCCTCTCAGGTTCTTGGCCCAGGCCTTTACCTGTATAATTACTTCAGCGGGAAGGAAATGTAGTGACTCCAACAGAGTGTCAACAGGCAGCACCACAGGATGTTGTACAAAAGTAAGTCAGAGATGCAGTTGAACACAAGAATCCACAAAGATACAGGGAGTAGATTGATAAATGCATTTTCCAGTAGCTCCACTTCACATTTTAGGGAGTCCAGATTGTCGACTCACTGATGGCTCACCCCTTTATTTGATTAGTTACCATAACAACATCACCATGGTAATCAGCGTGCATTGACTTCAGTCTATTTATGTAATGATGCCGGTTCACATGGAAATATCATCGTTGTTATCCTCAGCGCTAGGAGAATAAGATGTGAAATAAAATGGTGAAATATCTGAAGAAATTATGTTTTTGAGGAAAATGGCTCCGTGAGCCAGAGTTTTCTCAAGAAAACCTTTGCATTTGTGCTTTAGAACAATCGTCCACACAAAGAAAGAAAGGGTTAGAAATACTTGACGTATATTTTGGGGTTTGTGAAAATGAATGTTGCCAACTGAACTGGAAATGTATTTACTGAACCATGCAGACCAAGACAATGATTTAATCAACTAAAGTAATGCTAGTCGACTGGAGACACGTTCTGTGCTTCAATTAGTCGACCAAAAGGGGAATGGGGCTGCTGGCACAAGCTCTCAAGTATATTAAATATCGCCATTATTTGATGGTAAAGGAATTACTCATCTGGACAGTCATTCTACTATATATACCAAAGGTAAATGGGAAAGAGAAGGATCTTTGTTTAGACAGACAAAGAGTGGGAAAGTGTATGTACATCTCAATGGAGAACCACAATCATGTTTGGAGGGAGTTTTGTTGAACAAGTTTCTTCATAAGACCACGTCAAAGGGCTCATTATTCACAAGGAAATTTTAGCTGCTGGAGAAATTGCCAGGACGCCCAACATTACCATGTTTTTGGGCTCGTCCTGTTGCTCAATACTGAGACTGAGTTCAGTAAAGTGTTACAGACACCACCATCCCACTTGACTTCAGAACTATTTTGGGCGTAAGAAAATGTTTTATTCCTAATAATCATCATCATAATTATTATTATTGTTATTATATCGTTAAAATTAATAATAATAGTAATACAACAGCCCCACTTGCATTATTTGGTACAATTACAGCTACAAACCAGTACTGTGGTTTGTTTGATAATAAGATCAAAATGGCTGTAGACCTTTAGACGTTTAGTCAATTAATCGGTCGATGGCATCTGGGTTGAAAGAAAAAGGCATGGAGTGAGTTTTATTTATTTTAAAAATGTTTTATTATATAATCATTATTATTATAATTATAGGTTATATCATAAATTACAGTCCACATTCTGGTCAGCTTGTGAACAGATACATTTCTTTAGTCATTATTTATTCATATTAAACTTTAATTCTTTATTAAATGCAGTGCAATGTGTGGCATACCAATGAGATTCATATGAACAGGAAGCAGCTTTCTGCAGGCCTGGCATGGCTTTGATGATCACATATGCTGGACAACACCACAAACAAACTGAGGAAGTGAAGATCAACACCAAAAACAAGCACCCAAAGCCCCAAAGCCACATCAGAAAAGTGGAAAAAGGTCTGTGAGCAGAAATCCAGGAGAAAAAAAAATGCAGCATACAAATATGTTGGTGAAAAAGACTTTAAAGCAAGACTTATTGATGTCACGGTCACAAACACTCAATGATGGTAAAACAAACAGATGTTATGTGAATGTATACTTTTGGAAGACAGGACGTCCCACTGACCCACAAAAGGAGAAAGAAGAGGAATCGTAAACAGCTTCATGGTGCAGGGGCAAAGGAGTAATGGCACTCTCCACTTAAAACTACAGAGCTGTCGACACATTTTACAGGCGCCACATGTCAGCACAGGGGGGAAATGCTCTCCACATGGACACTAAAGGTCAAAACAAGGACTAGACACAGATTTAAAAGGACTATGAGAATTCTCCTGAATAATAAGTAATAGATGCATTTGAGGAACACAGGCCACACGCTAAGGCATTTAGCCCTGTATCTGCATATTGTGCAGCACAGAGAAGCCTATATTTAGCTCAACTCACGCTTTAAAATATTCTGGTGATCTGGTTAAGGCTCAAAAGTAGTCAGTTGATCTTTTACTTGCTCTTAGTTGCTGGACAAATGTTTAGAGCCTTAGATTTGCAACAATAATGCAGAAAGAAACATATTCTTAGGCTATGTGCAGGCTATAGCCTCAGCCACTGATTGTCAGGTGGACAAAAAAAGTTAGTTAAAAATACTTGCAAAGGGCTGATATTCTCGTTTTACTGTGACTGTGTCTGACCCTTAACTCACAATGTCGGCCTGCTACATCGAAAGGCAAACTCTATATTGTTTGCATCATAGAGTATTTGCTTATTAAAATAATAGTAACCGGTGCTGCCCAGGGGTTGAGTGGTTAAGGCACAGCACATATGCCAGGCTCCAGGTGCTGCATGTCATGAGATCAAATTACGGCTTTGACAGTTTGCTGCATGTCCTCCCTTCTCTTTCACCCCCCATTTCACTCTGTCCTTTCCTGTCCAGTAAAGGCCACGGGCAACAATCTTTAAAACAACTTTTTTAATTAAAGAAAATAAGATAGTCCTGTATCAGGCACTGTGGATGATTGAGTCAAATTCTCAGGTCGGCTCATATATTCTTATTAGTGAAATAATAAAACATTTATTGAGCCAGTGAGCAAAGCCTATTCTCTGGCTTTTGTTATAATTTTATAAGGGGGGCTCTTTTAATTCGCGCTGTGATATCCAGCAGAAACGCTGAGTGCACATCTGTGGAGCATCATTGTCCAGACTGACTTTAACCTCCAGTGTTTCAGATTGATCCTCTGTCTGCCACAGCCATATGTCCGATTGTCTCACAAGATCAAACTACCAGACCATATAAAAGGATTAGTACTTAAGTGTGTTTATATCGAGAATCAAATCATATTCATGTTATTGTCAAACTCACAATAATGTGACAAACAAACACTGCCATCTACAGGACAAGCAGTGAAAGAGTTAGCAGAGGTCCAGGTTACTCCTTTAATACATCTGTTATTATCAAAACCAAATATTATAATCTTTTTATGTCATATTTATTGCTAGTGTTTAAGAAAAAATAGGGCCAATTGTGAAATTCCTTGTTTAAAGACAATAACCATAAGCACAACATCGTGTGCAAGAGATTGATTCTATTCCATCAGATTGTTACTAAAAGGTCGCAAGTCTTCCATCAAAACGAAACAATTCAAAAATTCATTTTTATTATAGTTATTATGAATAGAAATATATCATATAGCAATATTTCCACAACTTTATCTATTTGAAAATAGACATTGAATCAGAACTTCTTACTACCATACCAAATGTAGTGAAAATGTCTTTAATAAAAACAGAACTTGCTTAGAAAAGCTAAAAAGGAAAACTGTTTCAGCCTGAATGTGAAATGTAACATGTTTGTCATTCCATTGACTGTAGGTGAAAGGTAAATCTAATTTGACACAATAAAATCCCAAACATTTTGGTTTAGTTCTTTGCACTGATTTATGTGGCGGCTGTATGGAACAAGGGACTGGATCTGCATTTTACATTGAATCACGTACAAAAAAGTATTATAAATAATTTATTGCAAGTAAATCCCAGTGCTTTTATGCATGCTTTTATAAATCCACAAATTATGTTTAAAAATATAAAACCATAAAAATCGATGTCTATCTGACTAGCTGTGCCTCTACTGTTCTATTGTACATTCAAACAGTGGTTTCCATCTGGTCTCTCTTCATCTCCCTTACACATAACATACTGTCCCGTTAGACACTTTACAGGTGAAGACACTTTGAACTGAAGCGTTACTTTTGCTTGTTCCGTTCATCAGGAGCTATTGCAGCAAGGCTTCCTCTCCTCTTGACCTTGGCTTGTTGATCGGATCGGGCTGGAGAGAGTTACTGCGCTGATTGAACCACGGGTGACCTCTCTGCTGGCTACCTTTTTATGGATAGCTATGGAGAAAAATGTGTTAATTTAAGTTGCATTATAGTTTTAGACTCATAAACATGTACCTGAGAGAACTTCATGAAACGCAGCTTCAACGTTTGTGGAGTCCAGTGCCGAGGTCTCCATAAACATAATGCCTCTTTTCTCTGCAGTGGGTGAAACAAGGAGTGTTTGAGCAAATATGGGAGTGCATTAAGATTCCTAAAAAGGTAGCTCCACTGACCTGCAAAGTCCCGCGCCTCTTCAAGCGGGACTGTCCTGAGATTTTCCAGATCTCTTTTGTTCCCCACCAACATCACCACAATGTGCGGGTCTGCGTGGTCGTACAACTCCTTCAACCACCTCTCAGCACTTTCATAGGTCAAATGCTTGCTTATGTCGTAGACTAAAAGGGCCCCCACTGCTCCTCGATAATACCTGGACAGAGACAACATTTATGACCTTGTGTTTGTAGAGGGTGATGGGTGTGTTTTGGTAAATACCCACGCGGAGGTGATGGCCCTGTATCGCTCCAGTCCCGCTGTGTCCCATATTTGTGCCTTGATGGTGAAGTTGTCCAGTTGCACGGTGCGGGTGCTGAACTCCACTCCAATGGTCGTGCGGCTGTCGTGATTGAATTCATTCTTGGTGAAGCGAGACAGGATGTTGCTTTTGCCCACACCTGATTCTCCAATCAAAACCACTGAAAGAGAACACCAGACATGATTAACATGTCCAGACTATTACATTATTGCATGTTGGAATGAAGAAGATTACAATGGAGGTGGGGATTAGGAGTGCTGCGTTTAACTCGACATCAGATTCAGTGGCACGTGTAGCCAGCATTGACACTTTGGAATGATAGGAATTACTATTGTTATCGTGGAGGAAAGAACAAGTCTAGCTATACATAAGAGATGTTTTATTAAAAACATTCCTGTAGCAACAGGTAGTGTTTCACTTAAAGGGCCACACAATGAACACTTCCTTATATTCCTCTAAACTTTGCAGCAAAGCCTTAACTAACTAAAGTGAAATGTGTAAGTTTAAAATGCTCTTTGTGCCAGTAATGAGTTAAACTTACCTTTGAAGACAAAGTTGTATGACTCATCTGAACTCATGTTGTATTCCTAGAATAAGGCCCAAGAATGTTGGCCACTTTGAGTTATCCCAAATTAAAAATAGGACCGGTGGGTCCTCGTCCTCGTCCCCCCTTTGGCCTGGAGAGAGGCAAGGTGAAAATGGAGTTCTAAAAACAGGTTGGGCTGCACCCACCACCAGCGCGACTCGTTGCTTCCTTGTGCGTGGATTCGGGACAGGAAAGTGTACAGGCAGGTAAAGGCAGAGAGCTGTGGCCGAGCCCTCATCAGCTGACACCTGCAGGACGGGGAGGAGCGAGAGAGAGAGCAGGTACAACAGGTAAAACCACAGTGATCCACCCTCTGCACTCTGCCTACAGCCTCTATTCAGTAGTATGACAATAGAGCTCGCCAAGCAGGTGCAATGGAGTGTTGTGCAGCCATTTTGAGCTTACAATAACCGGCACAAAAACATGTTTGTATGAAGGTTCAATGTATTTTTTAAGGTTTGAAAATGATGAACAGGTTGAACAAATATTTTGTTTCCTGGTTTAGAGACACATTTACTAGGGAACACTCATAAATGTTCTAGCCATTTTGAGGGCCAAACGGACAAAGGGGAAAAGCGATATAGAAGATACAGTAAACTATACATAAACATACATATAGGTCTAGTATAGAAGTAATCCTGGGTTAATCCTTAACCCTCATATAACCATTCCATTTACATTTTGCACTTTTAGAAATCATTCAAAATAAATTAATGATAGGAGCACAGGACACAAGTGAGAAACAACAAATAAAACTACCTATGTTTTTTAAAAAAAGTTGTAATCCATAAACAGCATTGAGACATTTCAGTCTGGCTACTGCCAATTTAAAAATCACTGCTGATTAAATGTAATTTTCAAATCATCACCCAAAAACACACAAGCTTACACCATTTCTGATCATGTTTTATTTTTAGTACAGTACTGTTAAAAGTTAGTTTCAACATGTTCAACTGGGAGATGGTCTGTTCAGCTGAGGTCAACAGACAAAGCAAAGCTATAGAAGCAGTTGCCAAGGTTACCACAACTACATTGCTGAAATTGAAAAGAAAAAAGTAAAACCAAACTAGAAATTGATACTGAAAAACAGAATTGTTCAAGCCTTTCAATTTTCCATTAATATTATACTTTGTTGATTTTAACATTTATCTTAAGCAGGACAAATTGTAAATAATTGCTAGGTAATAGGTACCAACTGCACCTCACAAAAATAAAATAAAGAATCAGATTAAAATTAAAAGGAAGCTTCTTTTTTCTGTGGTCATTCTCAAAGCATTCTTTGATTTTGGACATCACAAATAACTTGTGAACTCTTTAGGAACATGTTATGTTTTCAAAATCAAGTAGGGAATGCCAATCATGAAAGTTGTCTATGGGCAGGGAGGACAAAAGGCACAGGCAAAGTGCCCAAGAAGAGAAAGACACTGGGTGCCCTTGAGGGGGCACATTGTATGGAATGACAGATTACAACTCAAAGAAAGTGTGGGGTGTCATTTCCAGAGCATTTATAATAAATAGGGAACGGTTTGCAGAATCTCAAGAGAAGAGGGAAAATTATGTCATAAATGAAGGGGTTAGGTCAGTAATGTCTGAAAATGTCACCTGTGTATGTTTAATTTCTCCTTTCATACAAGCAGACCTCCACACTGCAGCTTGCTACAGTATATCTGCATCTATGCCAACTACTGCCTCACACTGGTTAGGTGCAGTAATCAACACAGTCAATCACATCTACCAAATCTCTATCAGCTCAGCACTTGTACAAAACTCCACTCTGTTTGGAAATGGGAACAAAGTAAAGAAGAAATGGTTATGGTCCAAAGACAGGAGATGAGTTGGCTCCATTCACACCTCTCGATGTGACAGTGGTTCAGTCCGGCTCTACATCTCTGGGACAGTTTTTTTTTTATGATTCCAAAGAGGAAACAAGAATGTTGTAAGGAGACCAGAATGAGGAGGGTTAAGATCCTGCCCGTTTCTTCTGTAATGATTAGGGGATTAGGCTGATTTTTCTCTTGATTTCTCTGTCGATGCTGAATGTGTATGTATGCATGTGCGTCAGTATGGGCTGTGAATCTTTATGAAGGCTGTGAGCCCAGCAGTCTCTCAATAGCGGCATTGATGTCTCCACCAGTAGCAATAAGGGCCTGCAGATTGGCCTCACGGTTGATGAATCCCATAGCACTTAACTGGTCCAATTGGGACTGAAACCGAACCTCCGGGGTCACACTCTGCACAGAAATTACAAAACAAGATTAAACAGAGACACATGAAAGCAACCAGTGCACACATTGTGTTTGTGAGGAAACATACCATTGGGTTTGTGCCTCCACCACCTCCAGCAAACATCTGGAGCATCTGTTGCATCAGCTGCTGCTGGGCACTGTTCGTTCCTGCACTGCTGGGAGAAGAGGCGGGGTTTTCTGTGGCCATGCCGCCTCCTGATGGGACTGGAGGGACAACAGGCGTGGCAACAGGCGGGACACCAGGCGGAACACCAGGCGGAACACCGGACGGAACACCGGACGGAACACCGGACGGAACACCAGGAATCCCACCGGTCATTAAACTGAACCAAAACAACAATGTTAGGATCTTTATACTTCATCTTCTCTGTTAAACATTGGAGCCTCAGCTCTTACCTGGGCATAAGTCCAGGAGCCTCTGTCTGAAGCGTCTGTAGACCCTGCTGGATCTGCATTAAAGCCTGCATGGCCCGAGGGTTAGTCATCACTGACAGGGCTTCAGGATTCTGCATCTGAAATACAGTCATGTGAATAATGGCCAGTAAAAACAATATTCTTTGTGTGTGCAAAAATTTAAATAACGATTATTGTAACTATGGACCAAATAAACTTTGTGTCAAAATTAAAGTAAAGTCTTAATCCAGGAAGGCGACATGTAAAAAAAATATTATATTTATATTTTTTATATATATATTCTTCAAAATGTGCAAATCTGAAACCGGATTCAAATTCCTTCACTGTGAAAAGGGAAGTGGCACTAGATAGCAACGCTTTGTTGCTTTGTGTTTTCGTTGACTCCAATGTGTGCAGTACCTGCTGAAGAAAGATGGGCAGCTGAGCTCTAAGCTGTTCCTGCAGCTGCGGGTTTCCAGCAAACAAGGGGTTATTCATCAATACCTGAAGGTTCATCAAAAGTAGTTAAGAAAGAGAAAATAAAAAGTTGTTACTAATTGTGTCAAGAATGGTAATAAAATGCAAATATTCATAGTAAAGGTTGGCTAAATTTTCACATTAGCGGTGTGAGGTTTTTGTTGAAAACTGTTCAACTGAAGAATACAAATGTTTGAAATGACCTTGTTTGGTTGGTTTGTTTGCTTGTGAGTTACATAACAGGGACAAATACTGGTTAATTTGTGTGTGTTTTTTCCCCCACCTGAGAGGCCACCTCTGGGTTTTGAGACAGTGACTGCATCATGGAGCGCATGTAAGGGGCAGACATCATGTTTTGCATGAGTTGTGGATTTTCAGAGATCTGTTGCAGTAAGCTCTGCATCCCTGGGCTGTTAAACATCCCTGCAAATCACAAACATAACAATTTAATGACCTTTAATGACCTAAAAAAAAAACTCATAACAGTCTCTTAACGAACCATTGCCAAGACTTGCAGCGTTAATACCCAGAGGGTTGGACACAGAAGGGTTGGTACCAGTTGAGCTTGTACTTCCTGTTGAAGTACCACTCTCAGTGGTGGTCGACGCATTTGGCGGCCCCCAAGGGTTCGGCAGAGGCTCGCGGTTCTCCGTTCTTGATGGCTGAACTCCAGAGTCAGAGCCTCCACTTAGAGCTGAAAAGGGGTTATTCCCAAACTAAAAGAAAAAAATTGATGAGATATGAATGAAAATTAACCTTTTCTATGTACCATAAAAAATAAAAAAAATCTCACATCTACCTGTTCCCTGGCAGCACTGAACATGGGCTCCTGAATGTCAGTGTACATCCTGCGCAGTGCGTTGTAGCCGCCAGGGATGCTCTCCAAGTTACTAAGAGCTCGATCCTGGTTCCGCATCATTTCTTGCATCATGGCTGGATTTCTGGCCAACTCCATAGTCTACAATGACAATATTAAATAAAAACATAGACAAACAGCTTCAATCACCAAAAAACTGTAGAACCAAGTCTCAAAGTAAGGAAGCTGAAAGTGGGCAGATTGTTTAGTACCTGTCTCATGAGTTCAGGGTTGTTGAGCATGTGTGAAATCTCTGGGTTGCGCTCCATGAGCTGCTGCATCTGTGGATTGGCCATTATCATTTGTCTCATCAGGTCTGGGTTGGACATCATGTTTTGGACCAGGGGGTTCTCCATAATTTGGGACAGCATTTCTGGGTTGGACATAAGCTGCCTCTGCATTTGCTGTTGCAGCTCCATGAAATTAGCCGAACCCATTCCCAGTCCAGCCAAATTAGAAAGATCTCCAAAGCCACCTACAAAAGAAGTAATGGATAATCACTTCAATGTACTTTCTAGGAAAGTCCAATGAGACCATTGAGTGTGTCTCACTCAGTATGTTGGGAGTCTGTGTTGGTGGAGGGGCAGAGCCTGTAGATCCTGTTGTAGGAGAGGGGTTTGTTCCTGGACTGGAGGTTGAGGTGCTGCCTGCCAGGGTGGTAGAAGAGCTTGAAGTTGATGTACTACTTTCTCCAGACCTTCAAAGGGTTATTAGAAACAAAGTTGTTCAACAGTTTTGCTTATATATATATAGAGAAAGTTCTTAAATTCCTGCAAACATGTATTACACTTACTTGTGGGCTGTTTTGATAACTAGATGAACAGTCAAGCCATCCTTGATACCATGTTGGCTCAGAGTGTCACCGTCTTTCAAGATCTTCCCTGCAAAAATCAGCACCAACTGGTCCTGTTTGGCTTTGAACCGCTTTGAGATCTCTTCTTTGAACTACAAAAACAGATTTGTTCTCGTTAATTAGTAACTTCAACAAACACAGATAAGACAATACTCAAAATTTTGTGTCAAACAGTACATCTCAAAAAAATAATCTAAGATGTAAATAATTTATCAACACGCTCATTTTACATTTGTTATGTATGTAAGACATATTTCACTGGTCTGAATGGAAACAGCTTTGTGTAGTTTTTACAGCACACTCAAGGCGTCCTGAAGGACTCTACGGGGGCTGACATGGGCCTCTTTTGTGACAATAAACAGAGGCCCAGTTTCTCAACATCAACTTTATGGCACGTGTGTTACAACTGCACTCTTCTTCTAATACAATAACTAATGCGTAACAGCAAGTGATCTCATATAAGCGTACATCCAATGTACACCAGACTGCAGTGGCATTATTCTTACTATGAGGCTGTACTTGGTTGTCATACTGACAGTGACCCTGGGGAGTTTATTCCATGTTGAAAAATGGTATGACTCAGTTAGAATGTTCTAGACTGAACAAGCTTTGACGGTGCATTTGCCCAATACTAATCGCAGATCAACTACATAACCACAATCACTAACGTTTCTTCTTTCAGTTCAGACGATCTGCAAAACCACGAGCCACAAATATGCCGCTCATCAGCTGACACTCCTTTTAGACACATATTAGCTTGTAGCATTCTGGCTTTAGCGGATTTCGCAGTCTGGCTCGTTAAAAAGCTAATGTTAGCACTATAGCTATGTAGCCACATAACGTTAGCTAGCCACTAAAATATACTCATCGTTGTAACTTTGTATTTGATACAATCAGTGTTATAGAGTGCCAGAGATTAATAATACAAGTAATAATACTTTCACAAGACGCGATCTTCGTAACCCCAAGTAGTCTTAGTAAGCCGGTAATAGTGATGAAAGATGCTAACACGCTAGTTAGCAGAGCTGTGAAGTTGTGGGCAGCAGCATGACGTTGAGCACGTCGGAGGCGCAGCGGTGAAACAAACAAACCTGCGTGACGGAGGCATCTTCGGCGATGGCGATTTCTTCTTTATCTTTTGGGGTTTTTACTGTGACCTTGATGATAGTTCCTTCTGAAGCTTCAGGTTTATTATTGTTGTTATTTCCAGGATCTGCGGCGCTTTGGTCAGCCATCTTTACTCCGCCGATGGAACAGCTCGGTCTGCGTCAGCTTCCGGGTCAGAAAAGTTCACACGACTTATTCTTTCCTTTTTCCCAACATCAGACAAACATGCACTAGTGTGTTTTTATTGGAAAATCAGAATTTGCTTTCCACTTACCAGAGTGTCTTCTGCAAGGGCAGAAATTCCCTGGATTTTGTATTATGTTTAGAATCTGAAATCCAAATTGCCAAGACTAAAAGAGAAAAAGTGATTGAAGTATTCTTTGATGTGGATAAAGCTTTCGATATAGTTTGGAAGGGAGGGCTTCTTATCAAATTGTGTAAGTGTGGTGTGAAGTGAAGTGAAAGTTATTTAACTGGGTAAGGAGTCCGGCTGACGAATTCAAACCAGATATGGCAGTTTACTCTGAGGTTTATGAGATAGAAAATGGAATTCCACAAGGAAGTGTTAGCGGCCCTATCTTGTTCAATGTCATGATTAATGACACCCTTAAAGATGTAGATCAATCTGTTGGAAGAAGCCTTTATGCGTATAGATATTTGATTTATTGAGAAGAGAATGCAAAGAGCAATACAGCAGGTTGAGCAGTGGACTCTGAATTTGGGATTTAAGTTGTCTGTACAGAAATCTCAAGCGATTTGTTTCTTTAATCGGCATAAGGATGACTCTTAAACTACGTCAGCAAGTATTTGAACGGGTAAGGGAAGTGGGGTTCTTAGGACTTATCTTTGATGAGAAGCTGAAATGGCAACAGCACATTGATAAGGTGAGAGATAAAGTCAAAAAGATGAATAATCTGCTGCGTTGTCTATGTGGCCAGGACTGGGGAGCTATTATGAGAGCAACTATTGATTATGGCTGTATTGCTTACATGTCTTTAGCTGAAACTAAATTTAAGAAACTTGATGTATAGCAAGCCCAAGCCTTGCATATCTGCTGTAAGACTTATAAGACTTCCCCTGTCGCTTCAATGCAGGTTGAATTGGGAGAAATGCCACTACGGATCAGGAAGTTAAAGCTTATGTTAGCTTTCTGGGTAAATGTGCAAGGTCATACAAGTACACACCCAGTGAAGGAAATTCTTAGAATATGTGGGAAACATCATTAGGATGTCATTGTTTTAGCTGGGTAGGAAATACAACAGCACAAGTGATCTTAACTTGAACCCTTTGGTGGCTTTGTCAACCATAGATCCTTCTGTTGATACTAGTTTGCATCACAAATTTAAAGGAAAAACTAAAAAGACACTACTGTTCATTGTTCAAGAGCTCATTGATAAGTATTCTGATGATGTGTTTATTTATATCGTTGGATCTAAGGATCCTGAGAGAGCGAACAGGCGCTGCTTATTTCTTACCTGACCTAGAGATAGCAGTCAAGAAGAGGATAACAGATCATCTCCGTCTTCATCACAGAACTCATAGCGATACGATTAGTGATGGAATGGGCTGAATCTTCTTTACAGTGTCACAACATTGTGATAGCTTCTGACAGCCTCTCTGCGCTGCAAAGCATTAAATCTGGAAATTCTGATTGCAGACAGGATATTCTATCTTCCATCTGACGCTCTCTCTGTCCAGGAAGGATGTGAAGGTCTCCTTCATTTGGGTTCCTGCCCATGTCGGGGCGGCCATCAATTGATGTGCTGAAATAAGCAAACCTCAAATCAAGCCTATTATTAAGAGTCATGTGTATAAACATTCGCAGGTCTATTGGAATCTGTGATACTGGACGGCATCTGTATCAGATACAAAGTAGTATTGGTCCATGCAAGATCCATGGGCAGGAATGCGGGGGAAGAGAGACTCAATTGGTTGCTGAGAAGGATAGGCAAACATCCTACCGGTTTGTGTGGTCACTGACAAGAGCCAGAAACTGTTGAGCATGTGCTGATTCACTGTACAGCATATGAAAGAGAACTGAATTAGTTTTATGATTTCAAAATAATAAACAGGAATTCAATCTGCTGAATCTTCTTACAATCTAGTCACAAGGATCATGTAAGGCTATAGTTACTTACTTATACAACACAGGATTAATTGGAAGATTATTGAGTTAAGAGCGTTGTTGTAGTGTCGTCCACACTCAATCCAGTAGATCTCTAGTCTAAAGAATAAAGTCCAAAGTTGTTGTTGTTGTTGTTGTTGTTGTTGTTTTATGGCGGTTGGCATCCGAGTGTTGCATTACCGCCAGACTTTATTCCTCAGACGTTTCGTAGTCCTCAGACTCTGTCGTAGTCCGTAAAAGTACTCCTCCCATTGCTTTGGCGTTAAAGTCCAAAGTCCAAAGTCCAAAGAATTAAGAATTAAACACACACCCACACACACGCACACACACGAATTAAGAATAAAGAATACAACTACACTCGGTGGCAGTAAATGCACCTTTTCAGTTGGCTACCAATCACCATTAAAAGTAACACAAAAACAACAACAACAACAACAACAATCGGATCAGGGAGGAATCAGAGCAGAATCCGAGAAGGAGAAAGACAAGAAGAAATCTGTGGGTGTACCTGCGAGGTTCAATAAATCTCCTGACCCGTCGCTGTGTCTCCTCATTCTTTTCACTCATCCGAACATAAGATGCTGTCCTGACCCGGCACCCAGTAATAGCTAACCAGTATCCAAACATCTAAATATCAAGTTATTACAGTCCTCGCTACAGGGACAGCTTTAAAAAATCGGGATTGACTCCAGACTTCATCAAAGACAGTAGACAGCTCATAGTTGCTTAATGATCAGAGTCTTTTTGTGCATAATTATGCCTCAAGGATCAAAATGAGCCAGAAGATTAAAATGCCAAATTGTATTTGCATGCCAATACAAATCAATGTAGCCTCAATAAAAGTCTAAATGTAAAATAATCGAATTAATAAATATTATACATATGTATATAATACTGTGGAACACCCCCCCCCCCCCCCAGAAAGTTATATAATGCACCTTTTTCTGTTGTTTAGATAGTTATGTATTTGCATATTGTTTGTCTGTCCCGATATCACTGTTTCACTGTTAATTGTTTTAGGCTATATTTGTTAAGTATTTAATCGGAAAAACTATACAAATTATAAGAGTAAAGGTAGGGGGTAGCGTTGAGTCCCTGCTCAGAGAGCACTCAATGCATAGTGTCTATTTCAGCATTATGCATTGAAACTCATGCAGTGCAAACCTCTGCACATCCCCAGTTCTGGAGCACACTGTTAACAAACAAACAAAACACAGCATAACGTCACATAGACCAGTGTTGCTCTGTGTTCCCATAGATCACATGCACTGGCCCCCGGGCTGCTTCATTCAGGCACAGCTCACACCCCAAAGGATTTTGCTGTGATCAACAGAAACGCTCGGAGGACAACTTCTGGTCATAGTATTGTCCAAGTGAGAAACTGCTCTTTTGACACTCCACTGTGTGTGTTTGCCTCAGAAAGGTGGACAGCAGAGAGGTGCGCTTCATATTCAAGGTAAGGCACAACAAATCACTGTGTTTGTTTGGTGCTCGGTTGGAAAGTTTAAAACTGTAAGAAGAGTTTTACATTTGGACTAATGCACCAATCAGGGAAAAGGTACAATTATATGCCAATTCTTTGTTCTTCTGCTATTTTTGACTGAAAAAAAAAAAAAAAACTAAGACTAACTACACCTTTATGTATTGAACAGTTGCTCTGCGGTGGGCCAGTTGTCTCAGCTCAAGATGTACAGCTTCATGGGAGGGGGCCTGTTCTGTGCCATAGTGGGGAACATCCTGCTGGTGGTTTGCACAGCGACAGACTACTGGATGCAGTACCGTGTCTCAGGGAACTATGCGCATCAGGGGCTGTGGAGGTACTGCATGGCCAACAAGTGCTACATGCAGACGGACAGCATAGGTAAGCCACTGTCCAGGCAGAATCATGGAGATGCACTTATCATGACGATTAGCCACAGTCTCCTTAGGGTCATTGTCTCTGTTATCCATTAGTTTGTCTTCAAATGTATTAGAACCCTAGGTTGTACCAGGATTTGAAATCGGACTGTAGTCAACTAAAGAAATGCTTGGTCGACTAAAGATATGCTCGTTCCTTTGATTGGTCGATCAAAACGGCCATGGGGCGCTGGCATAAACCTGTTAAATATCTCTATGATTTGAAAGTGCCCTGACAAGACCACAGGACTATTAGTGAACAGTGTAAAAGTCAGTTTAAACTTTAAAACGTACACCCAAATCTCAAGATAACTAACTCCATGCCTTTTACTTTCTGCTACTGAATATAAATCTTTTTAATCCCCCCCAATGATTATTGACTAATGCAAGTTTATGTTGACCCATATGCCATCGACTGACTGATTAATTGCTTGATAACCAACTAAAGGTATACAGCCCTATCTGAAAGTCTTTTTTTTTTTTCTTTTTTGTACTTTTTGTGTTTAACATTTAAAATATATTCGTTTTTATTCTACCTAATTTATGAGGTCTATGAATAGTCTTTTGGTCATTTGGAGTTGGTGTTAACATCAAAATGCAGTTTAGTTGCCCTTGTGTGTGTAGTGTCACAAAATGATAAAACGTTATAAGACAATAGCAGAGATTACTGTTGTTATAATTGCACCAAACCTTTGCATTGCTCTGACAGCGTACTGGAATGCCACCAGGGCCTTCATGATCCTCTCAGGAATAACATGTTTCACTGGGATCATCGCTGGCATCATGTCCTTCTCACACTTCTCCTCCTTCGAGAGATTCAACCGTTCCTTTGCTGCAGGAATCATGTTTTTTGTCTCTAGTAAGTCACATATTACCACCAGTATACCGGTACATAATCTACAGTTCACTTTGCATCACCTTTTCCTCTTTTGTTTCCAGCTTTCTTTGTTCTGCTGGGTATGGCTATCTACACCGGAGTGACAGTGAACTTCCTGGGAAGACGTTTTGGTGACTGGCGTTTCTCCTGGTCCTACATATTGGGCTGGGTGGCCATGCTCATGACCTTCTTTGCAGGTAACAACAACAACAATAACAACAACAACAACGCTGCTGTGCAAAAGTCATAGACAAGTGTTCCCTAAATTACTAAGAAGAAACAATGAAAAGTAGAAGCAATTTTGGAACGATAAGGATAAGCTTAGACCTGGACACAAAGTTTAATTATTAAACATGCATTTTGAATCACTTATGCTGGTTGTCCATTTACCAATTTATTTAATTAATTGATTTATTTAAAAACCTCACCTTTTACTGGATTCAAACAATGATCTGGATTTAAACCAAAGTAACACATTTTGCCCATGACATGTGCCTTTGGTCTCGTCGATTTGAATGAAGTTTCCTGTTTTCTTTGGCAGGTATTTTCTACATTTGTGCCTACAGAATGCGTGAGTGCAGAAGAGGAAATAGCCCACGCTGAGTCAAGATGAAGTGCGTAATTTGTATTTGAAACTGGACATTGCCAAAGAATGGGCAAACACAAAAGCATGCACTGATCGACAGAGAATGAGAGATGAAGTGTGTGTTTGCCGACGACCAAAGTATCTGACATTCATAATATTTTCTGCTTTGTTTTTATCTATTTATTTCAGTATTTTTTGGAGGCAATTCTATTCCATGAAGTTTACTGTGTTATTTAAATAAGTCACCAGTAGGTGGCAGCACTTACCAATGTAAAAACGTGTATTTCGCTGAAAGGTTTGTTTAATAATAATTGGTATAACATGAAAATAATATTAATATTAGGATTGTATATCAATAAAAGGATAAGATATGGATGCTGTTTTCTATTACTATAACTCTTGCTATAGTTATAAACAGGAAGAATAATTTGAGTCACTGCAAACAAGCTATTTTCCCTGAGGAATGGGCTTTATTGTGTTATGAAAAATACATGCAGGAAGTCTTGTGAGAGTTGGACTATTGTTTACACAGTTGGGAGCACACATCAAAGGTAATACACTGTTACTATGTCTGCCCTGATGCAAAAAAGCTACACATTTGATTAGATTATGCAGTGGTTCTCAAAGTGGACCTCAGAGATATAGTGACCTTAAAGGTTGTCCACAACAAATAATTGAGATTTAAATTATATTTGGTTTGAAACTGTAAATTCTACTTAAAATAGATCAATTATATTAATATATTTTGGTCTAAAAGTTAAAGGAAAAACATGACATATTGATAAGGGGCCTTCAGGGATCTAGGATCCATATGTGGGCTGCTGCGCTGGATTAGGGTGCATTGCCTCCAGAAATAGACAGTGGTAAAAGAGTAACTAAATAGGTCTACTGAAGTACTTTGTAAAAGGAAATGTGTGTGCTGACGCCATTTTCCTTTGTTGGTAATTCAGTTTGTTGTTCTAATATATGAAAATAGTTATTTATTCTAGACGGTGTCGAGTCAGAGGTGGCAGTATAAGTATCCTTGTTACTACATTGTGGTCACAGTAATATGGCGTAATAAAACGACCTTTCAATCGAGTCAAGAATATTATGCTTCACTAATTTGTTTTGTTTATTTAGTTTTAACTTTCAATTCCCACCTCTAGTTTCACATAATGTTTGTTGAAGTCCCCTATGAGAAAAGCAAAGTGCATATAAAGACTTTGTTGGACCGGGGCACTTCCTGGGTGGAGTGTTGGACATTGATTGTTTCACTTTAATAAGCACTTCCTCTGGGTGATCATCTGAGAGGAATGGACTAAGGAGGCAGTGGCCGTAGTAATAAATTATCTGCTTTGTGCATGACGCAAAAACAATGAGGGAAATGTAAACAGAACAGACTGCACTGGACCTGCTCCCGGCTTCAAGTGTATGAAGTGGATCCAACACAACTACTGTGTGAGATAAGTTGAGCAGTGGAGCTTTTGCCAGAACCTAGTATTTAATATTTCTATCACACTGAGGCCTTAATGTTCGATTCCCTCTTAGAGTTCGATTCCCAATTGCAACTATTTATTGCATGTCCTCCCTTCTCTCTCAGCCCCCATTTCATTCACATCCATCCTGTCCAACTAAAATACTGTAACCCAGCATTTCGCTCTACTTTCTTGTGAATGAGAAGTAGTGCTTTCAAACATTGTTTGCAAGGAAAAAAGTAGTTGGGAAGAAGAAACCTTACTTTGATTTTTTATTATTATAGTCCTTGTAACCGTGGTGGTAAGTACACCAAACAATGAGGCAGTGTACTGAAGAACCATATTGTACTATTGAAGTAACCATGGATATGTTTATGCACACATACATCTGATCTTTATCTATTTTCTGGAGTTATCAAACGTATTTAATGACTCGTGAACAGCTAAATCTGAGGAGAGATTTCTTTGTGATCTGTCACACTGATGCTTACGTGTTTATGAGAAAAATACAGCAGGGGCAAACTACAATAGCAAAGACAAAGATTATAGACCCGATGTAACAGATATTTCATTACTCCTAGTTTTTTTTTTTTTTTACCATGTAAATGTAGCCACTGATCCAACATACAAACACATTTTCATGTTGTAAAAAGTTATCTTTTTGGTCCCAAATGTCAAACTTCAAAGTGCTTTTTCCACCCCTGCATTTGAGATCCACCTGGAATTTTTAATTGTGGGACATGTGCTCATAACCGCTTTAACTAGAGTCTACTTCAGATTCACGGTGGAAAATATTTGTGCCATTGTTTTGGAGAGTACATGCCCAGTGCTCATTAAAGGTTTACCAGATGCAGGAATGCAAGGTGAAGGTCAGTCCCCCGAGCAGGAGCAGCTCTGGAACGGACCTGGTAGTTTTCACCCTCAGACTTGCTCCTAATAAGGCCCATTAAAGTAACCTGTATTTGGCTTCAAACAGGCGCAGAGGAGTCTCCAGTCCACTCTCACCTTCTGGACATATGTGCAGCCAGGTGTGGAACTGAACAACTGAACAAACGCTAAAATACACATAAAACACTCTTGAAACTCAAAACTGGAGCACTTCAATGGTAGCAAGTATTGGAAAGTAGCACTTGTCTCCAAAGAGATAAAAAACAACTGTAATTCAATATAATTTCAATGTTGGGCACAATTTTCTTTTTCAAATAATTGTTGAGAAGCATAACTGGGCGTGATTTGGACGTGACATCACATTGTTTTGGATGTGTTTGTTATTTTTGTATCCTTTCAGAATGCTAAGATTTAGGGCCCTTGCAGTAGTAAAACATTTTTTTTTTAATGGGAAAAAGTCCTCAAATGTTGCATGTACCAAAAAGCTGAAACATTTGTTTTCATCTGAAAGATTGTAACGGCATGCAAACCGGGATTAAAACTCAAATTCTCTCCAAGGACTTACAAAGCATGTATCCTTCAAACGACATCACAACATTGGCCTATAATGTTTAATAGCGATGGGTCAGGTGAAAGTATTATTTCTAATGTGCTGATTTTGATAGATTGTAGAACGTTCCAGTGTCCAGTAACTCAAATAAATCAGGTTATATTTGTGCTTTTTCCTTTTGATATTTATTATAAAATTGCCACTTAGAATAGAAAACCTTAATAGCATCTTCTCCATCTTAGGCTGTAATAGACATCCACAGACGAATGTTTTGAATTATTGCTCTCACTAGAGGAAAAGCTGACAAAGCAGACTCTTGTACAAACTGTGTCCGGCCCGCCACATCGAATCGGTTTATCCTCCACACGTCGCCCATTTTGCCTCACCGACCCAAAAATATTAGCAAATAGAAAATAGAAGAACATTTTGTATTGCATGAGAAGTATATTACATTTTACAGGGTTTTGAGTTTATTTTGTGTGTTTCGCAATCACTGACAAATATATGAACAGAAATAAGACAAAAAGCATATAATTTACATCTTTTATAAATAAGTCAGTGGATATGAAGTGGTTTGTTTCACATTACGGTTTATGGAAAAATAAAAACTGTAGCGAGCGAAAGGCTACGCTGTAATGTAACTGTGCTACTGATCCTGTTGTCATCATCGCAATATAATAACATACCAGTATAATGGAAATGTCACTGTGTTACATTGCATTTGGATGAAAAGATGGAGGATGCAGCTTTGGTCTGAGTCTGTAATGATTTCTGCTATAGGTCATACCATACAATTACCTTTATATATAAATAAACACCACAAAGCTATATTATCAGACAGTATTGACATGAAATGGTTTGGAAATGTGTGACCGCTAAAGCTACAACATTCAAAATTGATCACACACGATTGTGCACAGTATCTCGAAAAACTATTAAAAAGCTTTAAGGAACAGGCAGTTTTTAACAGAAATTACAAGGCGTTTTGAACTTATAAAGCGAATGTGTAATTTATAGTGAGTGGTAATGATACGCCAGGTGAGACTTCAATTAGCCTCCAATAAAAACGAAACAAGTATCTGTGAAAGGGAAGAAATGTTTCCAGCAATAACAGTTATAGCGGGAGCGCGTGTTTGCAAACAAACTAGTTCATCTAAGATTTAACATGTTTGAAATATTAGGACACATGAAGATAGACTGACTTTAGCAGCAGTGGTCAAAGACAGATAAAAAGCTCTCCTGTGATACCAAAAACAACAATATATACAAAATAACTCTGTTAACAAGCGAACAGCAATAAATTGAATGTTTTTTTTAACATGAAAATCTTGCATCTTGTCCTAAATATATTCAAATGAGTTGGAATTAGGCCAGATCAAGTTGTGGTCCAAAACATGTTCAGAATGAAACAGCCTGGCATTTTATGAATTTATTTTGATGTTTTTTGCCTAAATGATCAGTCAATTTGTCAAAACTGTGCCATATAATATACATTAAATTGAATTGAGTAAAAACATTTAAGACTTCCCGTTGGGTTATTGGTCAAAAGTGAAAATCTTGCACTCAAATGCACTGAGGTTCTGTGTTTCTCCGATATAGTGTCAGAAAGCGTTGCCTCGAGCTACAGTTAACTGAACGGAGAGTGTTAAATTGAGCAAAAGAGACAACTGTGCTTGTGTTTGAATGACAGCTGATGCCACAAAGGTCATATCTGACATAGTATCGCGTTACTCTCTAGACCTAGGTGTGCCTAATAGCTTTATGTCTCACGTCTAACAATCTGCCTCTCAGATTTCCTCCTCTCTGAACTGTCCCCCCCGGATTTCACCTCTGTCTGGTTTATAGATTTAGTCCGAAAAGCTCAACGGCCCATAACAGACCTTCTTAAATTGGCTTTTTTGTCAGGTAAGGGTGTTTTTTTACCAGTTAAAACTCTGGTCTTGGGAGATGGATGTTCCTGTGGAGGACTCTGGATGAAAAGAAAAGCGTTGTTTGTGGAGCAATAAACATTGAGTTACAGAGGAAGCAGGGAAGATTGACATGTTAAAGTGGAAAGAGAAGTTGTTCGTAACCCCAGAGTGTAATACGGTGTGAAGAGGGTTGATCTTGTATCCCGGGCAACATGGCGCATCCACTGTCCTGTTAAAGTTCTCCTCAGTCAGTGTGGCGGAAGGTAAATGTCTCATGGAGCTTTTAAAATGTCCTTATTTACGCTTGCGATGGTGGTGGTTGTGCATGTCCTCCATTGTAATTCTGCCCCAAACGCCGATCACAAATGCCTCGATTTCACACTCATTTTCACCTCGGACAATGCGAAAGTAGCCATTTTCACCCCAGTTCTTTCCCCAAGAGTTGGCTGCAATCTGAAAGGATAATGCATACAGGGTTAGAAGTGGGCAATATCAGAGTTGTTCTTTTGAAAATACGTAAATATATAACTAGAGTATATTATTTTTATTTTTATTTTATCAGACATTGTCTGACTCCCTCGCCACCACAAACATTGTCTGACTCCATCGCCACCACAGACATTGTTGATTCATTTCTCCCTGTGGCCCTCAGAGGCAACTGTTGTTGTGATTTTGGGCCTTACAAAAATAAATTGATTTGATTTGATTTGATTTTTATATATGGTGAAATCTCCGCAGATATGAGGCGAATTTTGCACAATACTTGAACCTCACAACATTTAGAGGTAGAATAATTAAACATTTTGATTTTCATTGCCCCATATAAAACAATTAAGAAAACATCTGTATGTCCCACAATGGGAAAACTGCTAAAAGGAAATAGAATCCTTACCCAATATTTCTGTACTGTTCCATCAACTTTTCTCTCCTCTCCCCACCTGAAAACAAAAAAACAACATGTTTAAATACATTAACAGAACAAACATCAGGAAGGAAACATGTCAATATCAAACAGCTGTCAGAGTTAGGGCCCTATTTTAAACTTCAGAAGATTTCCAGGGAACGTCATCTTGGTTGACACTCCTGGAATGTGTTCACCTTGGACACGCTGGCACTATTGACAGATAAAAGCAGGAAGGGCGTCCGATTATGTCCGAGATTGGGAAAAAGCTTCATCGACATCCTGAAAACATGATATTTATGGCTGGACAACACTGAGCTGCACTTGCACATAATTCCATTCCAAAGAACACGGAATTCCCCTTTTCCTGTGCCGTTTCCGTGCTCCGGAAAGAAACAGGAAGCAAGGAGGAGGTCTCACGGAAGTTACTTCAGTCTTGTCAACATCTGACCGCCTAATATGGAATGTGTAAAAGCCAACATAGTATCAGTGTCCCCTCTGCCCTCATCAAGAACAGCATCCCCTCCTCAAAACAAAAAAAGACCATTCATTCCCATCATACCTTGCTCTCAAGTCATAACTCTTGTAAACTGTAGCCAACTTTTAGACGCCTCAATTTCTTTACTTGCCATAATCAAAACCACCTCCCAAAGCCATCCTGTTTTTACACTCGAGTCCTTCACTTTCCCAAGATACTTCTGGTGCCCAATCATTTGTTATCTTTTATAAGAGAAAGGAATGCTGGGAGAATTGTGAGCCTGGTTTTGGTGTTTTGCCAAGTCCAAGGACCACAGCACATGAGCGAATCATCTACCCATCAAGTGACTTTATACCCATCAAGTGACTTTATTCCAGTCTGACATCATATGAAACAGACTAGAGAAACAGATGATGTCAGTCAATCAGGAAAACTTGTAATTTCAATCAAACATCAATTTTAGTTTCACTCAAAAAGGCACCTGCAATCACATGTGAGGCCAGACAGAATAGGCTCTTCATTGGTGATCTACCCTCCAATCACGGCACATGCCCACAACAGGAGCTGGAGACCGGACTGTGGGCCTGTGACCTCTCCTCCGGGGCACTGATCCCCGTCTCTGTCCGGTGCGTTCAGGACGGGATCAGCACGGCAGACAATATTCTTTCCACCACACTGCGCCTCAATACAGTTTTAACAAACTTTCCCAGGGCCCAGGCTTAAGTGAATTCACCGCTGTGGGATTTACTTTGAGCAAACAAACTGGTGCTTGTGGTTGGCAGGTTGGAGCTCAAACGGCTGTCTACAGCCAACTGTCCCAAAGAGCAAGAAGCAGAAGGCTAACTGTATTAAAGGTTGCATGTTGGGACTTAACATTAGGCCTGGGAACATATTAAATATTAAACTCTCAATTATTGTGACCAAAATTATTGCAATTAACAATATAATATAATAATTAAACCAGTGCATGTGTCTGAGCAAACACTTTTATTGTTTTTTGTTGTAAGTGAAATTAACAATAAATTGAAGTTAACATACCACTAGATATGGTTTAGGGATTTAGAGTTGACAGATTTGGAATCAAATCAAAACAAAAATTTTGTTGCAATTTTAAAAATAGCATATTGCTGCAATTACTGTGTTTCCATCCAACTAAATATTCTTCATATAGGTGATATTTTGTACAAATTCTGCCAATCCTGTGGTTTACACCTCTGCAAATGTGTTCTGAAATACCTGTGATAATTGTATTACTTTAGTTTATATTTAGGCTCATAATTCTTGTTTAAAATGTTTTTTTTTTTCAAATCACAATTTGATATTACTACAGCAATTGCTGAGATGTGTTCCTTAGGAAGACTAAAGACTAGATGTCAGTCACATCAAGAGGACAAATTATAATTTGAATTATGGATATTGTGACAATATTCCTAGAATCATACTTTTGTTGTGCAACCCTCTACTTGAAACCGTACATTAAATTTTTACAGACATACCGGTGACGTTGCTACAATGGCAAGGCAAGGCAAGTTTATTTGTAGAGCACATTTCATACACAAGGCAATTCAAAGTGCTTCACACAGCAGGAAAAATGCATTCAAATCACAAAGAAATTACAGAAATACAATAAAATTAACTAAATTAAAAATTATCAATCCAACTGATTTTCTAAACTAATAAAATCACAAACAAAAGAGAAGAGTGCAAAGATAAAAATTAACTTCAATAAAATTAACTAAATTAAAAATTATCAATCCAACTGATTTTCTAAACTAATAAAATCACAAACAAAAGAGAAGAGTGCAAAGAAAAAAATCCTTTCAGTCGTATGCGCAGCTAAACAAAAGTGTTTTTAGCTTAGATTTGAACATTGTCAGAGTAGAACCTGTCTCACATCTTCAGGAAGACTGTTCCAGATTTTAGCTGCATTAAACTGAAACGCAGATTCCCCATGTTTTGTCCTGACTCTGGCACCAGCAGGAGGCCGGTCCCTGAGGTCCTCAGAGTTGATGGTTCATATGGCACTAACATATCCAAGATGTACTTTGGTGCTAGGCCACGGAGAGACTTGTACACAAGCAGAGCTGCTTTAAAGTCTATTCTCTGAGCCACAGGAGCCAGTGCAGAGACCTGAGAACAGGACTAATGTGATCATACTTCCTGGTTCTAGTTAGGACCCGAGCAGCAGCGTTCTGGATGTACTGCAGCTGTTTTACAACTCGTTTGGAGAGGCCAGTGAGCAGGCCGTTACAGTAGTCTAATCTACTGGAGACAAACGCGTGGATAAGTCTCTCTAAATCTGGTTTTGACAGTATATTTTTGATTTTGGCAATGTTTTTTAGATGGTAAAAAGCTGCTGATGTTATTGATTTGACGTGGCTATTAAAGTTAAAGTCTGAGTCCATTATTACCCCCAGATTTCTAATTTGGTTTGTAGGTTTTAGAGCGAGACTCTGGAGGTGACCGCTAACACTTTCTCTTTGTTTCTGTGGGCCAAAAACGATTATTTCAGTCTTGTCTGAGTTCAGCTGGAGAAAGTTGTTTTGCATCCACAAACTGATCTGTTGGATGCAGTGACAGAGTGAATCTACTGGTCCATAGTCACCTGCCGATAGTGAAACATAGATCTGAGTGTCGTCTGCATCATTGTGATAGGACACATTTTCACTGCGTATCAACTGACCTAACGGCAGCATGTAGAGGTTGAACAGAAGGGGACCCAGGACTGACCCTTGGGGCACTCCACAGGTCAGGGTCATGTGGTCTGAGACACAGCTACCAATTTCAACAAAGTACTTCCTGTCTTCCAGATAGGACCTTAACCAGTTTAGGGCAGTGCCAGTGATGCCCACCCAGTCCTCTAGTCTCTGTAAGAGGATCCCATGATCGACAGTGTCAAAAGCAGCACTCAGATCTAACAGAATTAAGACTGAGGCTTTGCCCGTGTCAGTGTTCAGGCGGATGTCATTTGTCACCTTGACAAGAGCAGTCTCAGTGCTGTGATGAGGTCCAAAACCTGACTGAAAAACATCAAATGAGTTGTTTATTAAGAGGAAATCTGTGAGCTGTTGGTAAACAACCTTTTCAAGGACTTTGCCCCAAAATGGTAGATTAGAGATGGGCCGGTAATGACTCAGTACTGCGGCATCAAGACTGCTCTTCTTTAGGAGAGGCTTTATGACCGCAGTTTTCAAAGACATTGGGAATGTACAAACAATTTTACATGAAAACATTTTTGGGAGTACTGTGAGCTGTGGAGCATGTCATTTGAACGAGGTAAGTACAGGTCTGTGGATAAAAGTTGCGGTGTTTACGCTGAACAAGCCTGTGCAAGACTCGTTATCATCAAATGAATGCCATAAAATATACATCACACAGACGCAGGGTTAAAAAGGCTGTGTTTTGTCTTGATCAATGACAAATCAGATAAAAGCACTTAGTCATAACATCGAGGAATTTCAAGTCATTAGATGTGATTTTCTAGTGAACACAAGAAGACAGGCAGCGACAGAGTAAGCAAACACACGGCTATTTGACTACCATTTAGACACTTTTCTGCTTTTCTGCTCATTTCTGATGCAATTTCTATGATTTAACTGCAACTACAAATAAATAAGTTAAACATGTTGTTACATTCTTTGGACTCCAGAAAGTGTAAGCTTGACTAAACATCTGCAGGTGAGATTAAAGGAGTGTACAGGAGGGGCCGAGGTCTCCAGGTGTGTCAGACGTCTGCCGACTGCATATTTGTGGTTTTTGTGGTTGTTGGAGGAGGACAGGGGGAAGTAGGGGTTTGTCTGGGCCCACAAAGGAGCGGAGACAAGGTGTGTCTCCAAAAACAATTGGAGGGGAGGAGGCGTATTTATGTACTTGGTCATGACAGTGTAAGAAGTAGTCAAGTTGACACAATTACTGCCCGATTCATATAAACATAGTTGCAAAGAAGAAACATAAATTGTTCCAGGAAGAACAAGTGCATTCAGGGCTCAACAATACGGAGCTGAAAACAAATTTATATTTCATTAACCCAAAACATTGACTTTGTAGAAAGGCATGAACAGGATAAATATTGGAAATGATTCCAAATTTTGAATATACTTTCAACACATTTGTTTCAGTTATATTAAAACAAATATAATACATAAAGTCAATCTCTGTCATGCAACAGAGACCAAACTATTACATAAAGGCTAATTTAGACTGAATGAGGAAAATCATTAATAATTTCTGTCAGACGAAGGACTTGGTGTGATATTGTGTGTTTCAAGTTTGTTTTGGTATTGATTATTGCGATCTTTAACAATATATATAGTGTGTAGCCCAATAAACAGTATATAAATTAACCGGTTAGTTGGATGTAATGGCTGTAAAGTCATGAATTGCTTGTTCTGTAGCAAACTTACCCAATGATCCTGACTGAGTGTGTCCCATGCTTGCGATAATGAGGAGGTTTTGTGAAGCTGACGTCTGTGTGCTTGTAAATTCCACTCTTGTACACAAAGAAGTCTTCATGCACCTCCATAATAGCTAGAAAAGCATAATGTTAAAGTCAGTACTACATTGGAACGACTCATTACAGAACACACTGAAAAGCAATCTGAATACAGTGTACCGAAGCGAAAACTCATTTATACTTTCCACTAAACACACAATGCACACACATCTTTGTCAAAAAGGAACTTGACATGAAGCCAGTAAGTTTTTCTGCACGGCATAACAATAAGGCCCACAGAGCACACACACATGAATGCTGCGCAGCATTTTAAGTGGACTTGACAATGGTCCAGATGGGCAGCAGACAATGAGGCGGGCCGTGGAGGAAAGTCAGTTTGACCCTGCACACCTGATGCTTCCATGGCTTCTGACCAGGTGTCAAGAGTCAAAAGTTTAAAATGAGGCCAGTTCTACTAGAACAGCAAAGGTCAAACGTAACGTCAAGGGTCAGACCTGTAACCCAACCCTCAAAGTTACAAGCGTTTCAAGTCTCACTACTACATGAGGGAGCGCTGTTTGGACTAAGATACGATTATATTTGAGGAGGCATCCACTCAAACAGATCATCTTACCTTGCACCGGGCCATTATCCATAATCTCCTTCATGATCTCCATGTCCTGTGAGACAAGATAAAGCTCATTACAGGTATATGGCAGACAGGTGGAGCGGAGTAAAACAGCCTCTGAAGATGTTAACTGTAAAATAGATTGGGCCTCCCCTGCCTTTAATGCCCGGTATATTGACTCAGAGCTATGGGACACACAAACAATATGCAGTAATGACTGTGAGGAGCATTAGTGTTAGCGTCAATTAGCTTTGATGGATTCAGCCTGATAAAAGACATGTCAGCAATAGCACATTGATGTGTCTGTGAGTTAAATGAGGAAGATACTGTAGATAGATAGATCATTAATCTAGGGGGATGAATATTGTTGGAAAAGTATTACTGAAATAATGTTGTCAGTAATAGTGTCTATCAATAACAATGCAAGACAAAATTAAAGTGATTTGATACAAGAATAAACTGATTATCGACCTGCAGATTGCATTAGTATTCAAGATGCAAACAGTAGATAGGCTAAACAGCAATAATCTAATTTAGAATGAAACAATTGCCGTGAATAAAACAAGAATTTATAATCGAGAGAATACAGTTATATAGTCTATATTTGCTGTCCATTAAATCTTATGTATCTTATGTATCTATGTATGTATGTGAGCCTTTTGGAGCTGCATTAACAAGTTCCCATTTTCTTTCACAGACTAAAAATGTATGACTAACATCCACACTGGAAAAACATGTGAGGGGAATGACATTGTAGTTGAGCACAGTGTCTAATGAATGCAGCGTTACACCACAGTGTTTACATTGTTTACATTGTTTACATTGTTTACAGTGTTTACAGTGTTTACAGTGTTTAGGATGTGGCAGAGCAAGTGCTGGATGCATTACTCACATTGGAGGAGAGCCTGTATGGAGGAGTGGACTGGTAGATGTCGTTGTGGTAGTTGTGTGTGTTGGGACAGCGCTGTGTGGCCTGTCTCTTCCCTCGTCCCACCGAGCGGCTCTGCATCATGCAGCGGACCACCTCAGCGGGCAACAGCTGAGGTGGGCTGTAGGGGTAGCAGTCTTCAGTGACTACTCTGTAAAACATGAGCAAAAGTCAGAAAATTGTCTGTGCAATAAGCCCAGATTTGGATGGCTAATAGTGAAGTGTACCCTCTGCGACGGAGGTACCACCAGGCCCCGTCGATGCGTCCTCCTGCACAGCCCCCCTGATTACGAGTGTCGCAGGAAATCAGGTTCTGTGGAGAGAGCTGCGGCGTCATGTGACCCATGGACTGGATTGAGATTCGATCTGAGGCCACAGCTAATGAAGAGCAGAAGTATTTTAATGGCATCATCTTAATTTAAATGTTTTGTCAGACAATCCATATTCATTAAGTCTGTGGTGGAAAACAAAACACTCCCGTCTGACCAAAAGAAGTTAGTGCTTGATAATCCACGTACTGGTAAGTGCTTCATTGTCCCCATTTTAAATTCACTGTTTCATAACTTGCCTGCAGTGGAGAAGGCCCAGGAGGCTGCACAGTTGCCTTGGTCCAGTGGCTCATGAATCTTTCCGGGCCATTTCTCAACTGAGTTGAAATAAAGCGGAAGTTGTTCACTCTGGGGATCCATGTTCATCTAAAAGATAAACCATGACATTTATTAATTTCTATGTCAGAGTTTAAGCTTGGATTACCATGGACTATTTGGTCCTTTTCTTTGCGCCACATCGGTTGGCTCATGGGCTGATTGCATAAGCATGTTAATCAAGCCGTGAGCAGAAAGGGGTTATTCACAGGCAATTAGGAACATTTGGCCTTCTGTCAATCTGTGAGCAAGTGGAATTGACAGCAACCTTTGAACCCAGATATCTCCATAGTTGCTACCATTTTTGGAGACTCTATTCAAAGATGGGGAGAATGTCTCTATTATATATGCAGTGAAGATAAATCCTCATTATGATATGGCTCACATGACTCTAGAAATGCCAAACGTACTCTGTTCATTAATCTCCGCTTAAGGTTGGGTGAACTCTAATCTCTCAGTTATGTGTGATAACAGAGCGCACGCTTCTGTAAAACGGACGTCCCCTTCTGAAGTATGCCGAGGCCAGACGGACAGCTGATACATGACAAAGGAATGTGCCACTATCCAAAAGGTGAAAGGTCGAAGTCTTAGTCTTACAACACAGCCTCAAAGCATACAAAAGCTAACGACGAAACAGCAAGGAGTCTTATGAAATGATCCAAAGTGGGGCCATTTCAAAAGAGGTGCGCAGGAAGGAGAATGGATTGAGATGTAGTTACACAGGGACTTGTAGACGTCGGAAAGTAAAAAAGGGGAGTTCTGGGAAGTAAGGATGAGGCCGCGGTGTGTCATGAGAGTCAGGAGCATGTGCGACGCAGAGATGGAGGTGCAGACATAGGAGGAGGCTGCTCTTTATGCCTGCCACCATCCCCTCTATCTTCTGTCTGCTGTTCCGTGTCTGTCTTATGTAATCTGTCTGGGCGCAATGTAAACAGAGACGCCATGGATCACAGTGGACTGAGGGCCCAGACACAGAGGCAGTCACCTGCTCAGGAGCCACCATAATTAAGTGAAAAATGTTGCTCTCTTTTAGAATTAGGTCAACAACTGTGTACAAGTTACTCATATATAGAGGCCAGTTCCAAGTTTGACTATGACAGCACATCATCGTTAATACCATGCTGTACCAGGACATATAGTGCTAAAATGTATGTGTTTTATGTACATGGTTAAGGGCCCAGAATACATAAAGTCTGCTTGATTCAATTCTACAAAATGCCGTAAATAATCCTGCATGAGTGAAGAGTGTTGGAGAAATGGGTGTGTTTGTGATGTACAGGGTGTTTCCTATGGAGAAATTTAGTCAAGGGAAATACTTGAACTGTGATTTCCTAAGGAGGGAAGGATATTGTCTTCCTTGACTCAAGCAGGCAATGCCTCCTGGCTGCACTAATATTATTTTATGTTGCAACTGACCCCTAAAGTAAATTGCATTGCAGTTGCATACATCTTTGTGGAATGTGCTTCATTTTGTGGAGAGACAAATTCTCTAGTTGTTTCTTAAAGGTTGCAATTCTGTTCATAGCGGATTTCCAAAATTGCACATATTTGGGAAGTATTAAAGTAAATAGAATATAATACTCAAATGTGAAATACCTGGATCTCGTTCATGTTTAGTACAGTCCTGGAGGGTCTCTGTGTGCCCAGTCTGTAGCGAATGCCCTCATCCAGTGTCATGCCATGAAACTGAGTGTAGTTAGAAGCCCTCCACCTGAAAGAGGAGGACATTGAAGTCAGGAAATAATATTTCTGTGTACAATAGATCTTATCACTGTAAGTGCTGTATGGCCCATACCCATATTTCCCTCTGTTTACTGCTTGGATCATGTCCGCCTCCATCAAACAGGAGTTCTGCTCACACTCCCAGCGTCCAGTCGTACCGCACGTACTACAAAAGACACACAAAAACATTGTGATGGGTTAAATTCATGCAAACACCCAGGGGATATTCAACTTTAAATATGAGCCAAGTTTGCCTCCAAAATGAAGGAATAATGGAAAGAGAGTGAGACGGAGATGAGGAGGATAAAGGCCACAAGAAACCTTTTAAGGCAGCAGCACTCGCTCCATTTTTAGCCAAGAGAAAGCTCTCTAAATTCTGAAGTCAGGGAGATGACAAAGTGGATAAGGGAGCCGGATATTAACAATGACATTTACTTGTTTTTATTGGGTGTATTTAAAAATAGCAAGAAGTGATGTGAGTGCCTCAACAGCTGACTTTGTTACAATGAATGCACGGTTCCAGTTTACAAGTTTGGCATCTGTGAGCACATGTTAACAATTACGTTCATTGTTGTTACACCTGTTACATTATAGAACGTCGCTCAGACATATTTTATCAATCGTTCCACACACTCAGATCTAATTTCCTTTTCAGGCACACTAAATCCATTATCTCGTGTGTGTTTGCACACAAAACCTCCCTGTAACTCCCGTAGCACAGAGGGTACAGACAGTGACCCCTGACCTCTCCCTCCCGTCAGAAGATCGCAGGCATGCACACAGCAAAGCGCCACCGGGTCAGAAAGCATAATAAATTAACACGAGCGCAGGCGTAATGACAGACTCACAGAGGCACACGGACAGAGTGCGCCCGCAATTTGAGTAATGAGGCCTATGTGGACAACGGGAGGCCATATTTTACATTCCAGGTCACGCTTGATCATCCCAATGACTTCACCTCTGGGACATGGGGAAATACATACAGGGGATTTCACTTAAATAATACACAGATACACAAGGTGTATCTGCTCACATGGCAACACATGTTTGAGTTTAAAAGTAAGCACACACTATCAATATAATGATGGAAAAGGCGACAGGAATGTTCCAGCAGAAGAGAACATTTTTGTATTTTATGAATGCTACTGTTTATGCTATCTCAGGGAATATCATCAGGTGATGCCTCATCACATTTTTGTTAAAGGTAAATCCATCTGCAAGAGCAATAATAGTCCTCATGCATTGAGCAGCTACTAACCCAAATAATTTAAGCTTAATAACAGTGAAAAGTACATAAAGAAATCAACAGCCATCCGGCTATTTAACAACTTTAAATCTATCATCAATGTCACAATATCCAATTTTAGTGTTACAATTATTGTGGGAATTATTGATACCATGACCAAATAACAGTAAAATTCTCCATCTTCAGTATGTGAAACTTTATGAAGGATTTATTCAAGTTAATTTGACATAAACAGTCAGATATAAAACCTTTTATATTCAAGTTCACTTTAGAGCAGCGGTGGGCAATTATTTTCCTCCGAGGGCCATATTAGAATCATGATTATAATATGTTTTGCTCTTACAATTATAATGTGTCCTGAATATTCATGATTATCAATTAACCAAATAATCTTGACATCCATGGTGAATATTTTGTTGTCGAGACTGTTGGACAGTCGGATTGTGTCAGAAGTGCAGATGGGAGCGTGTGTGTTTCTGTCCAGTTAATGAGAGGAAAAGGAGAAGCCTTTTGGGAAATAAGAAGTGTAGGAGTGCAAATGTCTCCCCTTGTGCCAATGGCAGGGTGCTATTCTTCAAGTGTCCATGTGTACTGCTTTAGTAAGTCTGTGTGAAAGCGCTTGTGCAGGGACCTCTTTGTCGGCAAGTCAAAAGGGGAGTTGGCACATAAACAGATTTTTCCTTCCGCTAACCTGCGAATATCTTGACAAGTCTATCCTCCAGCACTACAGCTGGTGCCCTGCAGTCCATCAAATCGCTATGAGAGCCACTTCCAATCTGTCTCTTATCTGCACAACCATCAGGGCCTTTCACTCAAATCTGTTTCAAAATGTCTCCAGCCTTTAGCTTGACACAGGGCAGCTACAACAGTCCGACAGCTGAACCGTGTGAGGAGCTGAAGAGCTGAGGGTCAATACAGTTTAGTTTAGACATGCCCTGGCAAACAGCCTTACTCTGCTTCTGTTTGAATACTGCTAATGCGTACGAATACATACTAAGCCAACAAGAAACTACCGTTTGAAATCAAAGACATAGACTCGGTGACACTGTAATGAGAAAACCGCAGAAAACCGAGAAAACAGGTGAGGAATGCAATTTGTCTGTCCTAACTCTTAACTTCATCTCTCGTCCTTTTGAACGTTCACTAGAGGAACATTTAGCTTTCCTTTTAGACAGACATAAGAAATGGTTAGAAGATTCTCCTGACCTGACTGCACGGACAACTAATTAGAAAATGATGGTACACTGTTGTTGGGGAATTATAAAGGTATCATTTATTGTTTATAGCCACTTAGAAGAATCATAATTCAACAATTACAGGTTTTTATTTTAGCTTCCATTTTTCAATAGACAGCGTTGTTTGTCCTGTGTGTCATGCTATGTGCTTTGAATGTAATACTACTATAATAAGTATACTTATATTGATAGTTGCATTTTTCAAAAAGGGATATGTAAGAATAAAAAGAGATCAGGGACAAGTTATTTTGTTTATTCATAGCTTTTTTTTTTTTATTACACAGACGCCTGCAGCTGGCGGAGAATAGAGTAATAGTAATAGAGTTTTTCACATGTTAGACCGGTCATATGTCAAATCCAGAATATGTCATGTAGGTTACTGTGTTTGTCTGGACCTATATTCACTTGTGGGAACATTTAGGTTTTATGTGCATTAAGAGACATGAAGGGGAAAGGTGTATTTACCTACCATAAATTGCAGTTCTTTTTGTAAGTTTGTCCTGATGAGAACTTGTTTCCATTTCGTTCGCAGGTGCCTGACGAGACAAAAAAAAGCAATTGAATTTTAATAGCTCTTCTTCTGTATGTGAATGTGTTGGCCTGAGTGTGAGTGTACACACAAAATATATGAGCTCTAAGAAGCTCTGAGCTCCATAATCCTCAGTAGGAATGTGGCGTTAGGGTCTTTCCTGCCTTCCCAGGCTTCCTCCATGCTTTAACCAGCTTATGCTCACCTTTGACTATTGAGAAGAGCAAGAATGTAGCTCTCCAAATGCATCAATAATTAAACTGGGAAATGTTCGCCTCCTGTTGATTAAGTCCATTTTCACCTCAGAACGTGACGTGGCGGCTGTGACTCAGCTATAGACATTCCTTTGGAGGGAATTTGACCTGTGACACTCTATCTGATTCACACATATAAGTTGGCTAAACAGCAGAGACTTGGTGACAGACTTTTATCTATGAAATGAATTATAGTCTGGGCTGCAGCCGGTGTAAATTTGTTAAAGAATTCAGTGCATGCTGTTACAGTGTGAATTTACAGACAGCATATATGATTAGCCCATAACATAAGGCCGGGCAAAGTGGGATTTATGGCGTACAGCTGTCATGGACAATCACAACTCACTGTAAAATACTAGAGTGCCAGATAGAGTCTGTAGACATATAATTCTCTGGCACTCAACAGGTGATTTGATATGATGGTAACTGTTTCATTTCTCACAATGGTAATAAGCAGTTAAATCAATCACACTATGAATACACAATTACACATGGGTGAATAATAATAATGTGGTCAGTCTTTGTAAGAAGGACTTATTGTGTAGGTCAGCACCATCTCCCTGTCTCTCTTCAAAGCTGGACATGATGTGCAATATGCTCATTGAAAGTGTCGCCTTTTGAACCTCTTTGTCGTCTATAGAAGCACATACCTGCCGGGACCTCGGTGTCACCCGTCCCAGGCCTGGTGTCTCTGCCTCCACATAGCCCAAATTCTTTAGCTTGACCTCTATTCATCCCTCTGTACCCCCCTCCCCTTGTCCTGGGTTAATAAGAAACTCACTGTTCCTTCTCCCTGCTCAGGTGGAGCTCACATTTTACACCTTTGCATGTTAACCATTACAATGAAAGTTTGCAGAATAAAATTAATTATTGCTGCAGAGATGTTGGGTCTTTTTAACAGAGAGGTCAATTTAATTATATTCTTATTTGTTTTAAAATTTAAAAAAATCTGGCACTTTTACGCTCAACAATTTGAATCCACATAAGGTGGAGGTGTTTCATAAAGTAACTCTGAGCACCTGGACATTGTTTTAAAGGGTTTTATTACATCCACCACAGGACCCAAAAAATGTATTCATTGGCAGTGGTTGGCATTAAGATTTTTTAGGAACAGTGTCAGTAACAGGCGAAGAAAAAAATTTTATTTAATTTTTGCAAGTATTTTGTACACTGTAACTCCAAGACAAAAGGATCTTGGTTCAACAATTATGTTTGCCTTTGTGAGGTAGAGCTCTTCGAGGCTTCCACTCCATTCTCCGGTAGAATATGTTATCTTTCAATTGAAATGGTTCTGGTTACAGAAAAAAAGTGAATTGCCCCTGAAGAACAACAGTAGATACTTCCGAAGCCCAGACTTGTGTATTTTAAATATTTTTCTCAGGAGTCAGTGTAATACCTCATTTGTCAAGGAGTGTTCCATTGTAGAAAAATACTCAGTTGTAGTGGTCTGGACCAAGGAGGCATATCACCATTTTAAATTGTATCCATGTTGCTCTAAAATGTAGTACAATTATTTGGTTCACTGACAGCCTTTTCATCGGGACATTTCACCGCAGCAAGCAACAGACTTTGATTTATGTGTTTTTATTTTTAATGTGTATGACTCAGAGTCACAACACAATCACACAATCAAAATTTTCTGAGCACTCGAGCCTCAGTTGTGGGACAACACAGGATGACTCAAACATACATGATTCTATCGAACTACAACTTTGAGTAAGAATATGATGAAGGAACACGGTTGTAACAAGGTTACGGTTATTCAATTTCAACAAGGTTAAAAGCATATAAAAACATCTATTTTACATACAATGTCACCCTGAAAAATGACTGATTATATATTGTCACTTCTTACCAATAAAAGGAGGCTGCACACCTAGACAGTGTCCCCAGAAGTCGGGGCAGCAGTCGGACACGGTCCGGTTACAGAAGAGGTCACAGTAGCAGATGGTGTCCAGATATGGGACAGTGCACATGTCGTCTCTGCCCGGGCAGCAGCCTCCTCTCCTCTGACAGTAGGAGCCATAGCGGTCCCTGATGCCCCCCGTGTGCAGCGGGCTCGCCAGCTCCCTCTTGGTCCTACTGGACAAAATTCTATCTACAGTACCCTCTCCGGCCACTAGCAGCAGCGCAAACACAGGCAACAAGGCGGCTTTCATGGTGAGCTGTAAAGAAGAGAAATAATATTAAATGTGGTAAAGAGGCTTTTCTCCCATAGAAAAGGCTACATGCGATTGTGGCGAGACCGTCATTCCGATTCTGGAGCCCAGAACTAACCCTAACCTTAACCCTAACCTTAACCCTAATCCTAACCTTAACCCTAACGCCTAAACCTTAATGTTTAAACCTGAAAAAAAATGTATTGTGCCAAAAACGGGAGTTGATCTCAGGACTTCACACATGTGAGTCCGCGTCTCTAACCGCTGGGCCAACACGTTTTGTAGACTGTTTGCTGCGAGACAGAAAATCTCTCCAGAATCAGGATGACGATCTTGCCACAACCGCATGTGAAAAGGCTTTGTGTAGGTGCATAGACGTGACTTTTGCCAGCGTACCATCAAGTTTATTCTTTGCAGTTTCATAAACACCAACTCAAATGGTAGCCTGGTAGTACACATACACAAACACAAGATAAGCCTAAACTAAGCTGGCAGTAATGAGACCAAATAATCAACTGGGCTATCCCCCCAAGTTTCCTTTAATGAAGCCAAAACAAACAGTAGCTTTATAAGAAAACACACTCCTCCCCATAAACCATTTTTGCATCAAGCTGTTCTTAGCCAGTCAAGGGATGTCCAAAATAACCTTTATTAAAGATTTGAACGGAAAAAGATTGTGCTTCTTGTAACAGGAATTGACAATAGTAAGCAGCAGTCTTTTTGTTTTTTTATTCTACTTTTACAGTGTTGTGTTATATTTCTTTTTTAAGTATTTATTGGCATGTGGGCTTTATTAGACAGGATTGTATGGCATGAAATGTGGATGAGAGAGGGAAGGGCATTGCAGCAAACTGACAGAAGCTGGATTCGAACTCACGACGCTGTGGATTGTTCACATGGAGTGCACATGTGCAATCCACTCTATCCACTCCACTGAGCAGCATATGTTGTATTGAATTTATTTATTTAAATTGTTATTTATTATTAGTTATCTATAGTTATTTTTGAATGCATGTTTCAATTATCTGGCTGTTCTTGAACTGTGCGTCGCAACATTCAAATTTCCCCCCTTGTGGGACAAATAAAGGTCCCGTTATCTTTTCTTATCTTATTGGTGGAAAGGACTCTTTAATCGTGCACAATTATGAATTTATTCATCAATATATTCACTTGACACCACTAACCTGGTTGGAAAGTAGGAAAAATGCTGAAATAAGAACCGCAAATAGGGCTTTAATTAACAACTATTGTACATTTAGTGCACGGTGGCAAAGGCGGTTAGCGCTCTTGCCTCCCAAGAAGGAGATCATGGGTTCAATTCCCGGACCAGACCAACATCACATGATCTCTCTGGGTGGAGTCTGCATGTTCTCCCCGTGTTACCGTGGGTTCTCTCCGGGTTCTCCGGCTTCCTCCCACCGTCCAAAGACATGCATGTGTTAGGTAAAAATTGGTGACTCTAAATTGGCCCTAGTGAATGAATGTGAGCGTGAACTGTCTGTAATGTCTGTGTCTCTGTGTTGGCCCTGCGACAAGTTGGCCACTGTCCAGGGTGTACCCCGCCTAAGGCCCGAAGTCACTGGGATAGGCTCCAGTCACCCGCGACCCCGAAAGGGAACAAGCGGTAGAAAATGGATGGATGGATGTACATTTAGATTTGTCTAAATAAATTATCAACCAAATAAATGTGGAAATTGAAGGTTTCTAGCTATAGATAGATACATTTATGAATAATAGTTTATTGTTTTTCTTGACATTTTGAGTTAACTTTATCACTGTCTTTGTTATTAAAAGGTCTTTTTGTATGTATTTTAGAGTTTGTATAGTCCAGATAACAATGACTCTTCTGAAAAAAACGATACAATTAGTCTTTATAGTCGACTAGTTGCAATTAGTTGATTCATTGTTACAGCCGGAACTGCAAATATATCAGATTTTTTTTTGGTATCACGTCTCTTTTGTGTCTGTCCTTTGCTTAAGCCCATCTCTGTCCACTTAGCCTTAACAAAGGACACGTGTGTTTGTGTGTGTGCTGGCCTGTCACTAAATACAGATCCTATGGGCAGGGTCAAACAATGAATAGAGGTTGGCCACTGCTTACATAAATCAAATCATTAATTATCCAATCAGATCCCAGAGCACAATAGGCACCTCGCACATAAAGCAGTTCTCCGGAAAAGGGATCTTTGCCGGACTGTTTTCTGCATGACTGTGCCTTTAGTCCAGAGCCACACACACACACGGCTTCACACTGATGCACAAACAGGCATATGGCAGCGGGGATGAGCAGGTCTCTTCCTTTTACAACAAGTGTTTTGCCGTAGCAGCCATGCAATAAACCACCCACCAGTCTGTTGCTGAGATGCGGAGGCCTTCGGGTCAAAATGAACCCACGTGGTGATCAAAACACTGCAGCTAAAGGTTTAGTTAATACCTCCTCATGTGTTACAAGCAAGGAGTTTGAACAACAAAAACAGCAGCATTTCCATTTACCTATTGTTGGGATGTATTTATTTGATATATTCATGAAAATCCAATCCACATCAGAGCACAACAAACTACAGCTTTCTCTTGTCCCAAACATGACATTTGCAATAATATTGTGTGTAAGTATCTGACTAAGATACCCAACCATTCAATAACCCGACTACAGTAGAAGCACACCATCTAAGGACTACTTTGTAAAGATGATACTTTGATATTTTATCTAATTTTCTCCTCCTGTGTCCCGAAGCCAGACCACCATACGGCCCATCAATGTATGGAGCAGCTGTAGTCATATCAGTGGTCCCAGACAGATGACCACTCAGGATGTACAAGTGTTAGAAAACAGAGAGAATACTCCAGCTCTGGCATACAGTGCCAACAACAAGCACAAAACAAGAATCAAATATAGCAAGAATCAATATAACATTTCTTTCCAATGTCGTTCAATATCACATTGTCTTGAATTAAGTCTCGGCGAGTCTAAACAAAGCATGGCACCTTTTGCCAACAAGGGATGAAAATGTACAGAGCACCTTTTAGTGGATTTCAGCAACAGTTTCCATTTCAACGTGTATAACAATGAACTAATAATAAACGCAGGTGAGCTTCATTCTGCTCTTCAAACTGGACAAGCTGAAAAGTCTGAACCCAGTAACCTTCCAATCTGTAGCTGCACATATTTAATACATTTCATATTCCACACCCACGAAGTAAAAATGTTGCAGCCGTAAAAGCTTTACTGAGGTTTGAACAATGAAAGTAGGACAAGAATGCAGCAGATTTGGGAAATATAATTGAGGTAACATGAGAATAGAGACTGTGGGGAAGTGCCTGCACCTGCCCCACAAACTAACAGAGGGAAGAGAGCAGGGAAAAGTCCAAAGTTTACCTTGAATTGATGTAATGTATGTGTTATAATCCCTGTGTGTTGTTCCAGACGTCACAGCCAGGTGAAGTCCCAGGGTAAAAGGTCTTTCTCAGAGTGTCCTTCAGTCTGCTCTGTCACTCTCTCTTTATAGTGCGCACTAACCACTCCCCCCTTCCCTTGACACCCCTACACACTTGTCCTGTTCCTGGCAGCTACAATGTCTGCCTGTCTCACAAATTCACCCACACTTCCCTTAAGAAATACTACTATCTACTGCCATTCTCAAAGCAGGAGCAGCACACAACCTTTCCCTCTTCACAAACTTAAACTTATTTTCCTGCGTTGTAAATGATTGAGACACTGGCCGGCCCTCTAGTGGTTACTGATTGCATAACGTCACCTTGAAAATAAGAGGTTTATAATCACTAGAAACTGGAAGAAGGTTCTGGAGGTGAGGTTTTGGCAAGCGCATGGGGAAAATATTTGAAATGTTATGGAATCCCTGGACAGTTGTTTGGATATGTTTCCGCAGTCTGAGTTTTCCAGATTCGACAGGGATATTACTCGCTCTCAAAAATAAGTAAATATAAAATGTGACCTTTATTAAGAGACTTTAGGAGTCAGACGTGGTGGTGTTCAGAAGTCACAGCTGCCCTTCTGAATGACCTCCCGCTGAGACGATCAATAAGCTGATGCCTGAATCAATAACTGTAACACAGCGGGTGTCAGAACAATCACAAAAAAAAGCTCAGTGTTTGTTTCCGATTCATTAATGACAGACAAATGGTCTTGTTTCAAAATGTACCAGCTTCGTTCAGTGCTAAATACAGTAAGCTGATTACTTTTATTTTTAAGGAATGATTTATCATGCTACAAACATGATACAGGAAATATGTTAAAGCAGATAAGTATGTATGGAATGTGCAATACTGTCAAGATAATGAGATGCTCTTGATAAAGTCAAAAAGATGGAATTGCGCAACACTTGTGAGATGTTGGGAAACGGAACCAATAAATTTGAATCTGTAAACAGCAACCAACAAACCAAGGTTCAAACTGTAGCAATGTGACACTGTTAAAAAACTTAGTACAAACTGAGCTCCTTTTCTTTGGTTGTAACAGTGACTTCTGACGTGACAGAACACACGTCCTCAGACAGATTCTTTCAGTGAGCAAATTGAAAGTGTTTTCTGGGTAACAATGAAGGTATGATTATGGGTTTCCCTCGTCTTACACAACCACCTGAACACCAGCGCTTCAAGCTGTGTTTACTGTTTTATTGTCACCACCTTCTCAATGTTTATTACAGTTTTAACCTACGAGTTGTTTACCTAAAGACCCACTCTGTTGCACTGACATGTAAAGAATGTCATTTTGCATAGTGGCCAAGGTGGATCGCCTGTAAATGCACTTAAGAGATATATTTCCGAACAGAGCTGGGTAAAATAGATAAAATTAGTAAAAGTGTATTTAGTAAGTTTAAGGCTAACTGTACGGCCATAACATTTGATTTAGCCAATGATTTGAAGTTTATGTAACTGTAAGAAACATTAAATAATGCAAAGAATCTGGTATTTTAAAAAGGAAAGACACAAAAATTAGAAAAACTACATCATACCTGAAGGAGCAGTCCAAGAACCACAAATGTTCAAATCATTATGTCAACATAGACCTTTTGTCACTTATATTTACTCAACATTTGAACGAGGAACCAAAACCTTTACTCAATAAGAGACTGTTCCTTCAAACAATCGATTACTCAAAGAGGAGTAAAACTATACAGTCCGAAAACGACTTTGAAAAGGACAATTCCTTCAAAAAGCAAAAGTAACTGAGTACTACACACTTCTGTTTCTGAATATGAATCAACACTAAATATACAATGTATTCAATCCAAAATGTTACTCAGTAAAATAATAATATACCTATAACTACCTAGTTACGATCACTGGAGTTTGGGTTCATTTGTTAACAGTAAATGCATAACTGTTTGATTGTCGCCATGTGTATGTAGGTGTTTACGTCTGAGGACCCTTCTGTTAAAGACCCCCTGATTCAGAAAAAGTCACATGATTACCGCAAATCATGAGTAATCCCAAAAGTGAGTCAGTTTTTTAGTCAAGTGTTCTTTTGCAATCCGCACACTTTGGCTGTACATTACATCGCACGCGGTGACTCAGGCCTTCACAAGCCCTGCAGATGTTTGAAGAGTGACGCTGGTGACAAAGAACAGAACAAGGAACCAGATACAAGATACTCACTGCCGCTTCTGTTTTAGGGGGTCACTTCCCGAAAATAAACTCAAGTCTGGGGGCCGACAGCGCACGTGGAAACAACAGAGGCCATACAAATGAGATCAAAAGCAGATTTGTCCAACTCAAGGAGAGAGCCATACATTATTCTATGGAAGTTGTGACACAAAATGAAGGTGTTTTTTTTTAATCCTAAACTTAAGGAATGACAAACAAGATGAGCTTAGTAAAATAAACTATAGATCTTTTGGTGAGCATGGGACAAAATGGGATATTTTTAGAGACTCCCAATCCACACATATGATTATATTACCATTGATATAGTAATGTTTGTGATGGCCTGAATCATTTCTGGTGTGTCTGGTTCGTACATTTGCCCCTGGCCTAAATTGTGATGCCAAGTTTGACACTAGCACTATATTTTGTATGAAAAGAGATGTATTTGTATTTGCTTCGTCACAGTATGGTCCTTGAGTTGATCCTTTAAAATACGATGTCAAAATGTTCTAGCTTACTGAATGGAGGCGACTGGAGGCAAAACGACATTTTCAACGATTAACTGACATACCAGATCTAAATACTAATTATTTGTATTTTTTTTTTTTTATTATTATTATTTACAGAGTATGAATGTTAATTAATCAACTTTTTTCTAGCCGTAGAATTGTATTTGTGCTTCAGAAAAGGTTTTTGTTCGTGGTCAAATAAAATAAATAAATATCAAATTGTGTTCCATCCATCCATCCATCTTCTGCCGCTTTATCCGGGGCCGGGTCGCGGGGGCAGCAGTCTGAGCAGGGACTCACAGGCTTCCTTCTCCCCAGACACTTCCTCTAACTCCTCTGGGGGGATCCCGAGGCGTTCCCAGGCCAGCCGAGAGACATAGTCTCTCCAGCGTGTCTTGGGTCTTCCCCGGGGCCTCTTCCCGGTGGGACATGCCTGAAACACCTCCCGAGGGAGGCGCCCAGGAGGCATCCGGAACAGATGCCCGAGCCATCTCAGCTGGCTCCTCTCGACGTGGAGGAGCAGCGGCTCTACTCCGAGCTCCCCCCGTGTGGCCGAGCTCCTCACCTTATTTCTAAGGGAGCGCCCAGCCACACGGCGGAGGAAACTCATTTCGACCGCTTGTATCCGCGATCTTGTTCTTTCGGTCACTACCCAAAGCTCATGACCATAGGTGAGGGTAGGAACGTAGACCGACCGGTAAATCGAGAGCTTTGCCTTTTGGCTCAGCTCCCTCTTTACCACAACGGTCCGATGCAGCGACTGCATCACTGCAGCCGCTGCACCGATCCGCCTGTCAATCTCACCCTCCATCCTTCCCTCACTCGTGAACAAGACCCCGAGATACTTGAACTCCTCCACTTGGGGCAAGGACACCCCACCCACCTGGAGAGGGCAAGCCACCTTTTTCCGGTCGAGAACCATGGCCTCGGATTTGGAGGTGCTGATTCTCATCCCAGCCGCTTCACACTCGGCTGCAAACCGTCCCAGTGCATGTTGCAGGTCCGGGTTTGATGGAGCCATCAGGACAACATCGTCTGCAAACAGCAGAGATGGAATCCTGTGGTCCCCAAACCGGACACCCTCCGACCCCTGACTGCGCCTAGAAATTCTGTCCATAAAAACTATGAACAGAACCGGTGACAAAGGGCAGCCCTGGCGGAGTCCAACATGCACTGGGAACAGGTCTGACTTACTGCCGGCAATGCGAACACATGAACAATGCGAGCCCTGAGCAAAGGGCCCCGGGCCCCGGACCCCGTACTCCCGGAGCACCCCCCAAAGGACACCCCGAGGGACACGGTCGAAAGCCTTCTCCAGATCCACAAAGCACATGTGGACTGGTTGGGCAAACTCCCATGAACCCTCAAGCACCCGATGGAGAGTATAGAGCTGGTCCAGTGTTCCACGACCGGGACTAAAACCACTCTGCTCCTCCTGAATCCGAGGTTTGACTATCGGTCGGATTCTCCTCTCCAGTACCTTGGAATAGACCTTACCCGGGAGGCTGAGGAGCGTGATCCCTCTGTAGTTGGAACACACCCTCCGTCCCCCCTTCTTAAACAGAGTGACCACCACCCCGGTCTGCAAGTCCAGAGGTGCACTGTCCAGTACCCCTCCCAAGGACTACAAGAAGGCTGGGTACTCTGCACTGCTGTTCGGCCCGTAGGCCGCCACAACAGTGAGAGACCTGTCCCCCACCCGAAGGCGGAGGGACGCGACCCTCTCGTTCACTGGGGTAAACTCCAGCACGTGGCGGCTGAGCTGAGGGGCTATAAGCAAGCCCACACCAGCCCACCGCCTCTCCCCGCGGGCAACACCAGAGAAGTGGAGCGTCCAGCCCCTCTCGAGGAGATGGGTTCCAGAGCCCAAACTGTGCGTGGAGGTGAGGCCGACTATATCTAGTCGGTATCGCTCAACCTCCCACACAAGCTCAGGCTCTTTCCCCCCCAGCGAGGTGACATTCCATGTCCCCAGAGTTATTCTCTGTGTCTGGAGATCTGGTCGCCGAGGCCCCTGCCGTCGACTGCCGCCCAGATCTCTCTGCACCGGCCCCTTATGGATCCTCCTGCGGGTGGTGGGCCCACGGGAGGGCGGCCCCACGTCGCTCTTTCGGGCTGTGCCCGGCCGGGCCCCGTGGGGTAAGACCCGGCCACCAGGCGCTCGCCATCGAGCACCCATCCCAGGCCTGGCTCCAGGATGGGGCCCCGGTGACGCCGATCCGGGCGACGTAAACGGCCTTGTTCGTGAACTCATCATAAAGGCCTTCTGAACCGATCTTTGTCTGACCCGTCACCTAGGACCTGTTTGCCTTGGGAGACCCTACCAGGGGCTTGAAGCCCCCGACAACATAGCTCCCGGGATCATTTGGGCACTCAAACCCCTCATAACACAAGAGGTTCAAATTGTATTATTTGAGGAAAAGTACAGATACAGGAAATAAAGAATACTCAAGAAAAGTAAGAACACATAAAAAGTCTACTTAAGAAAACGTTTTGAAGCACCAGTTTAAAAATGTACATTATGAGTAAAACAAAATGTAACTGAGAACTGTAAATGCATTAAATGTGGGGATTTGGATAAATAATTGTGTTGATGTTTAACAACAGTAGCAATTCAAATCAGTTTCTTAATTTTTGTGTACAGTTTTGTTTGTTCTAAGCCGTGTTTATGTAGAACATCACCATGAATGTGCAACAAATAACCCTTTAATTCATATGGAAGTACTTTCTACTTTTCAGTCCTATTCAAAATTCAAAATGTAGTAGAGTAGAAAGTACAGATACCTGGCCTCACTGTAGTGAAGTAAAAGTCAAAATTATCCACTGTGAAAATGACTTGAGTAAAATTTTACTTTTTGTTACTTTCCACCACTGGGTGAAGTATGTAATATCTGTAGATAAATGATAAATGATTGTGGGAACAATTTGTTCAGTCTCATCGAAAAAGCTGCCTTTAATACTCTATTTAAATAAAGAAATTATGTAAACCACAACCAGGCACAGATAGTGAGAGGTTTTCATTTGCCAAAACCACATAAATATTTCGTATTTTGTGATATTCTGTGGCTAATCCCAGTTTCTGCACTGAAATCACATGATGTTCTACTTCCCTTGTGACTCCATTTTTTTCCATTCTTGAATTTAGAATGTATTTGTTTATAAAGCTTTAAAGGGTCTACAGAAAAAAGCCTTGCATGCACATATCAGCAGTGGGATTCATCAGGAAATGGTTCGTTGATGGACACCGTGTGGGATGTACGTACACAATCCGGCTCTGTCTCCAGGCCGTGACATCATACTCTCCCATGATGCTCCTCAGCTGGAGCGGGTCAGGCGGGAGAGGTCTGCTGGGGACTGACCCTCTGAAGGAGTGGACAGGGCTCTTCCTGGAAAACAACAACAAGTGAAGTGACATGCAAAGGCAGCAAGAATGCAGTTTTATTTAGTGACTTGAAGACATTGTAGATCTCTTGAGTAGTTTTATGACCATATACATTTACTTCTACTTCAGTCATATTTAGTGTGAAGTCATTATTAGTGACAAAAAGGTTATTTGAATCATTGAATGTTGCTCTCCTCACACTCAGATATGAACTGTTTTTTGGAATTATTGTTTCTGTTTTTGGAAATATCAGAATATGTCCATTATTTCATGTTTTGTCTGTGTTGATTGCATTAAATCAGTTTAAATCCAAATGCCCATACTGTAATTTTTTTCTAAATACTTTCTTACCCTTATACTTGAGTAATTATTTTGGACTCTACATTTCACTTCTACTTAACTTGAGGAATATAGTTTTAAAGAAACTAGTGCTGAAGATCTATATTTAATAGATTTGAGATCCGACTTCAGCCGGAAAAGTAACTTTACTCTTACTGACTAGGAATTTTGGCTACTCTACTCACGACTGCTGAGCAGGATCATTGGAGTGTGTGGAAAATCACCCACACGCTTTTGTTGATGATCGGCACAGACGTGTGGGACACATTCCCATCGATGTAATACTTGTTTTCTCCTTTTGCAGCAGGAAATACGACACACAGCACTTGTTTTTGAGAACACAATTTTCTTTTTGTTCAGGACACCCATAATCTCCGCAGAGACAGCCAGGAGGAATGTGAGATGCATTTAAACAACTGTCTTTCTCGGCGTAATCCTCTGCTCGGATCAGAGTCTCGCTCAAGCTCTAGTTTAGGGATGTACCCTAAATGTGGAAAAGCATTATGTTACAGAAAAGGTCTGTCTGCTGGTTTGATTATAATACAAGTAGTAAATGCCAAATTACTGGTAATAATTGAGCCTTTATTGGCAGAAAGCAAACACATCCACCATATTATTCAAATACTATAACCCCAGATATGCACAAAATCAATACGTCTGCCAACACAGACATACTGACTGTGAAACCAGTGACTTCCGGAAGACTGTGATGAATTCTGAATCATTCATTTGTCAGCATAAAATGAGAAATCTCAACAATTATCAATAAGGTCAGCATTGCATTTGCGCAAGGTTGTTTTGGAAACTTAAACTCAGCACTTCTTTTCTTCTTTCTTTTTGCACCAGCTTAATAAATATGAATCATTTCTCACTCCCTGGCACACAGCTGATCTTTATAACCTATAGAACACCTCAAATGGTTTGTTGTATCACTGCATTTACCTGTTGTCAGTAAGTGCATGTTTTTACATAGTGATTTCTTGGAACACTGTACAACTGTAGTACATAGTCAGTTCTGGCTGCATTGCATTGTGAGTGGAGGGTGTGGCGTGTGGAGACTTGTAGCTGTTTAGGGTTTTCCTGATGCTGGTCCCATGCTACACTGCTCTGTCGAAATGTGTGGAGCAACAACATCGCGCGGTTTCTTGTTTTTAAAAATGAACAAAACAACAACTCTCCTCCTTGTACATCCCGTACCTGCCAGAAACATCGATGTGCAAATGTCCGGTGGGCGACAAGCGTAGGATTTTCCACAGTCTTCTGAATCTAGACCGACCCCCGCTGTTTACTTAGAAACACATAAAGGGTCTCAGGTGGTCCCATCCTCTGCACTCTGAGTCCATCCCCAAAGGATCCAGTCATCAGTCAATACCTGTCAACCCACTCCGCACACTTTTCGCATCCATTTACCAGGTCGATAATTCAAAAGACTACATTTTCAAATGACCTCTGTGGAAAGTTACACACAAAAACATTAGAAAACTCAAATTGTGTTTTTTTTAGTTTTTTTTATCAGTAGCGTTAAAGCATGCTGAATTACTTCCTAAATAAACCCTTTTCCATAAATATATCGAGAGTTCATCAAGGCCAAGAGGAAGAGATTTGTTTGGTTTGGAGCAGAAGGCAGATTTGAGAGCGTCCCCTGAAACTAAGGGGGCGGCAGCATCAGCACTCTCCTCACCTACGCTCTGTTTATCATTGGTTAGACACACAAGGACTTGGGACCTAAGAAACTCTCCACTTGATGTAGACGTGGGGAGTCACAGTCGCCAACATTAACCCTGAAGAAGCCTCCTGGTTGGGAGCAAAACTGTTGGCTGCTAAAAACTAAAAAAAAAAGTAAGTCCGGCTGTGTTTATTCAATTCTCTTTAGAAGTAATTATTTGCCTGGATGACTCAAAACTTTCATCTTTTATGTACTTACAAAAACATTTAACATGATGTAAAAGTGTTCATGTTTTCATTTGGTGTTTTGGTTTTAAAGATAAATATCCAGTCAGACTTTGAGTAAAACCATCAGAAAATAAACCTAAAAACCTTTCTATAATTGATCTATAACCTTAACACTCACTATTAAAACCCCAGCACCTACAGCAGACTTTTGTGTCAAAGCCTCACCAGTTCACTGCAGAATCCTGGAGGTTCTGAGCTTTCACATGAGGCATGGCTTGTGTCCTCTATCGCCGACACCTGCAGCCCAGGTTCACTTGTGACTGTAGAAGCTTTTCAACCAGTGAGAGAGAGTGAGAGAGAGTGAGAGCACAGGCACATGTTGAGTCTCCTAAACTGTCACAAGAGCACTGCTGTGTCTATCAGTGTTGCAGGAGGTTGGCAGAGGGTGACAGTCACATTCCCTTGCACATGTGGAACATCCAGCACCATGTTACTGTAGTGTACACAGTGTTACCACAGAGACCGAGACCAAACCATACCAAACAGAACAGAAGAGTCTCAGACTGAGATGAGACAGTGTTAGTGAGGATGGAACGAAGGCTATAGTCTAAAAAGGTCATGACTGAGGAGTAGGATAGGACAGGATGTGCATTTGTCCACACAGATTTATTCTAGAATTACCGTCAGACATTTGGTATTAGTATTTGCTTACTTGGTGGGGACAGTTAATGAACATACATAGTATAAATGCTGGAAACACACCAGATTGTAGCCATGGGCTGATGAGCATACGTTGTGCCACAGTCACTCTCACAAGACGCTTTCATCCACAGCATTCTCTGAAGGTGGGGAAAGTGTCTGACGCCCCCTGTGGCACCTGGCAATCCAGTCGTCACCCATCCAAGTACTAACCAGGCCCATCCCTGCTTAGCTGACAAGATCAGGCATTGAAAAATAGGGATGTCAATTTTTATTAAGATGGCAAACTGAGTTAACAACACGTTAAGGTTAAGGTACAATTTGCTGTCCCATTAAGGAAATGTGTGGTCTGCATTTGACCCATGGCATAGCCAATTACATCTCAGTGAACGTTGTGAAAATAATGTGCTGATTTTGGTCATGACCTTTGACCTTTCAAAAGCCATCATCAGTGCCTTTCCTGCCTGATAGCATCTGGAAGAGGTCATTCGCATGTACATAATGAACTATTCCTGGTCCTCTCCTATCACTCTGGTCTTCAGCCTCCCTCATCCAAACGCCTGTGCTGTGACGTGCTACTACAAGGTTACTCTGTTGTTTTTCAGATACACTATCACAGAGAGCAAGGATCAAAATTAAACAATACCGGAAAAGCAGAGAGAATTGGAAAGCTGCAAGAGTTGATGGAGACACAACAAAATTGTTTCCATTTAATGTTAAGAGAGAGGGGGTATTTTGTCTATTTGATGTAAAACATGTGAAAAAGTGGAAGTGAAAAGGCCGTGCAAATGGCCCAGCAGTTTCAGGAACTGCGGCACTGCCATATAGCCTCATGGCTAACCCTAACCTTAACCCTAACCCTAACCTTAACCCTAACCCTGACCCTAACCCTAACCTTAACCCTAACCCTAACCCTAACCCTAACCTTAACCCTAACCTTAACCCTAACCCTGACCCTAACCCTAACCCTAACCCTAACCCTAACCCTAACCCTGACCCTGACCCTAACCATAACCATAACCATAACCCTAACCTTAACCCGGCGCGGTCTAAAACGGTGCGGTCAAATAGCGCAGCAGTTTCAGGAGCCGCGGCACAAAATAACATGGCAGTTTCGGCCGCGCGCCGCGGCTCTGTAGACACTCCCAAAGTAAAAAGTACAAAAGCGCAGGGGCGATTCTAGGGAGTGTGGGGGCCCTAGGCAGAAATTCTTAGGGGGCCCTACCACGGTGTACCACACAAAAAATCTTCGCGGTCAGTAAGCACAACCAGAAATAAACCATATATTAAGCGCACGGGTGGCTTCGCGGGGGCCCCCTAGTGGCCTGGGGCCACAGGCAATTGCCTGGTATGCCTAATGGGATGCAGCGCCTCTGCAAAAGCGTACTATAAAAATGAAGGACACTGAAATAAAGAAAAAGAAAATACTGGCACTATTTTCTTGGCTATGGCTATTCAAAGCGGACGCCATGAATCAGACAGATCAAAGTTATCACAACTTAAGGCCCATTCAAGCACCGTGAGTTCATACTGGGTTTGACCTGAACAGAATTGTACAGGAAGTCATTACATCATTGGGCAACTGTTCAGAGATTGATTCATTCATTGTGTAAAAAAAGCAGCCTTTTCCTAAGTTTGCCAGGTCCACATTGACTATTGTTCCTTTATGTTAAAATGGCACTATGTAACGTTTCTGGTGAAGGTCTGTCAATTGCTCCATGAGATGTTGTCTGGCAGCAAACCTATGTAGTTTAATAAAGGCAAGCATGTGACGGCACCAGGCATAGTTGCAGGTCAGATCTGTGGAGAGGCGCCCCTGCTCACTGTCAGAATGCAAGTTTTTCAAGGTAATTTTGAGCAACACCTGTAATTGAATAAATGCAAGATAGATTAAGTTGAATGCAATATTGTGAAACATTCCTGAATAAAGCTCAACTCATGGAAGATTAAATGAACCGCATTTTAATATAAAAAGTACCTGTGCATCGTCAAAGTGGCATAAAACCGGAAAAAATACATGCCTGCATAACTGTTGATCTTACAAGGCTTATGTCGTTTCAGGGGGAGCTAAACAAGACACGTTTAGAAGTTCTACAAGCTATGTTTTACTTGGAACAAATCATTACAAGAAAGGAATTTGATTTGTGTTATTATTCAGTTTCAAATTTCTGCACAAAAAGGATTCTTGGAACTTGAAGTGGTAAAAGGCATGTGTACCAGCCATTGTTTGGAAAATCTACAGTTTGGTAATAGATGTGTCATGGAAAGATATTATAATGAAACTATCTACGCCCACAAATTCCTCCCCTCTAACATCTTCTCACCTGCCGAGACTCCGTGCTCACCAGGTTACAGTTTTGCTAATGTACCACACGGCAATCTATGTAGAATGCAAACACCTCGCTTTAATAAGTCTATTATGTCACTATGTTAATCAAAACAATAATAACATGGTTATTTAAATGTCTCTTAGGAGATGACCTGATATGAAATTCCCAAATTTTGGCACCACTAGTGGGGATTGTGGACACTGTGTGGTTAAATTCTACATATATGAAGAATAATATGTATATATAAAAATCATAAATATCCAAGTAAAATAAGTGGCCTCTGAATTGTCTCTGAATTTGTCTAGAGATCCTTTAAGAGAGCAAAAACATTTAATGTGATATAATATTTTAATGTTTAGGGTGTCTTCTTACTGATGATAACCTATGAAAATCGAAAATAGGGAGCGAGAGAAATAAAAACAAGAAAAAAGCAAAAAAACTGAAACTGATTATGTAAAAATAAAATAATTATCCACTCACCGTATATTCTTGGAGAATGAGTTCTTCTACTATACTTTCATAAGGGTAGCACGAGGAACCAAGAAATTTCAGGAATCACGGGTACAATAATTCAATAATACAGTTTTACCTTGGCAAATACAAACAAGGAAACAAGACTTTATTTTGGGTTTCTCTCCCCCAAAGCGTGTTGTCGCCCTCAAGTGGCAGAAAATTATATTGTTTAGAGACCGTCAACTATATCCATGAACACGTGATATTCAAATACAGCAGAATAATACAGTATAATGTGGGAATATCTAAGGTAACCTGTTAGAAACCTACACAACAATATGCATGTTTTAAAAATAAACCAGCGTTAGCTAACCTAGCATTAGCCGACTACTTCAAGACTTCAAGACTACGGTGTTGTCATGGTAACAGGCATACACAGTATAGTACGTGTACAAAGAGTGTTCTTCTCTTTTGCTTTACACAGGAACTGCTCTTTTAGATTTCGTTTCAAAACTTATGTTTTTGGACGAACTAGCTACTGATTCCTCTGTCAGTCCTAATTGTAAATTCACTGTCAGTGTTTTTCTTAAAGTGTTTGCTAACTTCTGTGACAAAAAACTAGCTAAACTGAACATGGCAGGATGCGAGTTCGAGAAGACTTTCACTTTCAGATCTCTTCCGTCCAAGAAGTTTACATTTCTACAAAACAGAGAGACGCTTTCACTGTTGATGAAATGGTAAAGTACTGCAAAGGGCTAAGTTATATTCACCCTGATGTTTGAGGCTAATATGTTCATGTTCACAGGTCGATGCTGGGGAGATTGTCTGCTCTGACATTTAGTTTTGACCAGAGCTTCTTTCCCTACAACAGTGAAGGATTTGCCCTTGTGAGTGAGTCTATAACATATTTATATTAACAGCTCATCACAGCTTATCTTTTATTGTATTTCCAGTGTTTTTTCACTGACTCTAATGTGATGTCCAGTCTGAAGAAGGCAGAGTCAAGAGCCTGGGGGCCTCTTGGTATGAGGCATGCTTTACAAATCCCGCCGTATTGATAGTAGGATATTGTACTACCATCGTGGAATGTTTTTGATGTGTGTTTCGTGTGTTTGTGCAGAGAAACCCATAGAGTCTGTTAAAGTGGAGATGGTGCCTTGCTCGAAGGTCTCCATGGATTTGTTTGACCCCATTTACTCTTGTGGCATCCTGAGGCCCAGTGGACATATAGTCAAGTGTTTCCATGACGTCCACCCTGACTATGATGAACTAAGACAAGTCAGTATCTGGTTTTAAACACATGCACCTGTCGACTTGTCAGTGCATGACCTTCACTGTATGTTTCTGCAGATGCTGCTTGATGAGGAGTCCGAGCACTACTCTGGGATCGGCCGAGAGGAGCGCCAGGAGTTTCTGTTCCGACTATTCAAGCATCTGTGTCTTGGAGGAGAGCTGTGTCAGAACGAAGAAACGATTGAGCCTTACATCAGCACCACAAAGCAAATTTACAAAGATCTAATCAGGTGGACTGTTTCATTATGTCATTAAGATCCATTCATCCATTTTCTACCGCTTGTTCCCTTTCGGGGTTAGGATTATTATCATCAATATGTATGTAGAGATTTACATCAAAGTGATGTGATGTTTTACCCTCCTCTTTTTCCTATTTTCAAGTGTTCAGAAAGATCCAGAAACAAAAAAGATCAGTGTCGTGTCAACAGTCCTCAAAGTAACTGCTTTTGTAAGTGCCAAATACCTTCATATTGTAATATTTTATCGTCATGGGTCAATTATTCATTATTTGTGGGTCATTTTTCAGTCATATGGAGCCACTTAATGAATGAATGTGGTCTTTATTGTTGTCATTAAATGGGACATGATAAAAAATATTGTAGCGTAAATGATAAAATGTTTATTTTGTCTAGGATGAGTCTGAGCCTTTTTTCCCTGGACGACGTGAAGATGAGCAAAACTTTGCCTACTTGATTGTGGACCCTTTAAAAAAGCATGTGACATTGATTTACCACATTTATGGAATTGGAGATTTTTCATTTTGATTTGTTGAAAATCATAACGTTCGATTGATGCGTTGTATAATGTCCATCCATCCATCTTCTTCCGCTTATCCGGGGCCTGGTCGCGGGGGCAGCAGTCTAAGCAGGGACTCTCAGACTTCCCTCTCCCCAGACACTTCTTCCCCCTCCTCCGGGGGGATCCCGAGGCGTTCCCAGGCCAGCCGAGGGACATAGTCCCTCCAGCGTGTCCAGGGACCAGCGTGTCCTGGGTCTTCCCTGGTAGATGGAGCCATCAGGACAACATCGTCTGCAAACAGCAGAGATGAGATCCTGTGGTCCTCAAACCGGACACCCTCTGACCCCTGACCGCACCCTCTGACCCCTGACCGCACCCTCTGACCCCTGACTGCACCCTCTGATCCCTGACTGCACCCTCTGACTCCTGACCACACCCTCTGACCCCTGACCACACCCTCCGACCCCTGACTGCACCCTCTGACCCCTGACCACACCCTCTGACCCCTGACCACACCCTCTGACCCCTGACCGCACCCTCCGACCCCTGACTGCACCCTCTGACCCCTGACCAAACCCTCCGACCCCTTACTGCACCCTCTGACCCCTGACTGCACCCTCTGACCCCTGACTGCACCCTCTGACCCCTGACTGCACCCTCTGACCCCTGACTGCACCCTCTGACCCCTGACCACACCCTCCGACCCCTGACTGCACCTTCTGACCCCTGACCACACCCTCCGACCCCTGACTGCGCCTTCTGACCCTTGACTGCACCCTCTGACCCCTGACTGCACCCTCTGACCCCTGACTGCACCCTCTGACCCCTGACTGCACCCTCTGACCCCTGACCACACCCTCTGACCCCTGACTGCACCCTCTGACCCGTGACCACACCCTCTGACCCCTGACTGCACCTTCTGACCCCTGACCACACCCTCCGACCCCTGACTGCACCCTCTGACCCCTGACCACACCCTCCGACCCCTAACTGCACCCTCTAACCCCTGACCACACCCTCTAACCCCTGACTGCACCCTCTAACCCCTGACCACACCCTCCGACCCCTGACTGCACCCTCTGACCCCTGACTGCACCCTCTGACCCCTGACCACACCCTCCGACCCCTGACTGCACCTTCTGACCCCTGACCACACCCTCCGACCCCTGACTGCACCTTCTGACCCCTGCCTGCACCCTCTGACCCCTGACTGCACCTTCTGACCCCTGACCACACTCTCCGACCCCTGACTGCACCCTCTGACCCCTGACCACACCTTCCGACCCCTGACTGCACCTTCTGACCCCTGACCACACCCTCCGACCCCTGACTGCACCCTCTGACCCCTGACCACACCCTCCGACCCCTGACTGCACCCTCTGACCCCTGACCACACCCTCCGACCCCTAACTGCACCCTCTAACCCCTGACCACACCCTCTAACCCCTGACTGCACCCTCTAACCCCTGACCACACCCTCCGACCCCTGACTGCACCCTCTGACCCCTGACTGCACCCTCTGACCCCTGACCACACCCTCTGACCCCTGACTGCACCTTCTGACCCCTGACCACACCCTCCGACCCCTGACTGCACCTTCTGACCCCTGCCTGCACCCTCTGACCCCTGACTGCACCTTCTGACCCCTGACCACACTCTCCGACCCCTTACTGCACCCTCTGACCCCTGACCACACCTTCCGACCCCTGACTGCACCTTCTGACCCCTGACCACACTCTCCGACCCCTGACTGCACCCTCTGACCCCTGACCACACCTTCCGACCCCTGACTGCACCTTCTGACCCCTGACCACACCCTCCGACCCCTGACTGCACCCTCTGACCCCTGACCAAACCCTCCGACCCCTGACTGCACCTTCTGACCCCTGACCACACTCTCCGACCCCTTACTGCACCCTCTGACCCCTGACCACACCTTCCGACCCCTGACTGCACCTTCTGACCCCTGACCACACTCTCCGACCCCTGACTGCACCCTCTGACCCCTGACCACACCTTCCGACCCCTGACTGCACCTTCTGACCCCTGACCACACCCTCTGACCCCTGACCACACCCTCCGACCCCTGACTGCACCCTCTGACCCCTGACCACACCCTCCGACCCCTGACTGCACCCAGAAATGTCCATAAAAACAATGAACAGAATCGCATTGTATAATGTATTATAGTTAATATTATTTGCCAACACAAATACAAATGCAAGTCAACATACAGTCCAAAGAGCTTTATTGAACAAATAAATTAATAAGTTTCTCAAGTGAGTTAATTTTCTCTCAGCAGACACAATTCTTTGTTTCAAAGATCAAATTGAGGTGTGCAATAAATCATCACTGTCATTATCAACCAGCAGCTACTTCAACAGTAATCGGAAGACTTCCATTTAGCGTATCGTTTATTGCTTTTAAATGAGTTTCACTTGGACAGTTAAAGGGCAACGAGCTGGAATGTCGAATGGCAGCAAGTCTTTGATCATTGATTGATGGTGGACTTCTCGACAACAGAGTGACACACGTGCAGATTGAGTCATGCATAGATAGCATTCAGTCAGTTGACAATCACTCATATTCCTAAACTAGCGCCCCCTAGTGGCCTCAGAGGTAGTTGTGTGGAAGCCATTCTTCTTCCAGGTGGCATGCTTATGTAAAGACACATATGCCTGCACACTTGTCCATGCCTCCAACTTAAAATCCAACATATATATTAGGGTGTCCTGTTATAGAGCAGATGATACATAAATATACAAGATATCAGAAGATTTCAAAGGCTTCAGCCTTACAAACCATTCAAATGAGTGGGGCAGGGGAGAAGGTGATATCGTAAGGAAGCACTGATTTTTATCAAAGTAAAGAGTAAAGAAAGGCACAGGTTATCTCGCTTCATGTTAGGAATTTAACTTATTTTTTTCTAATACTGAGGCCCTCATTAGTTACAACATGCAATATTAAACTCACATACATCTGTACAAAACGTGACATTTCTTGTAACATTTACCCAATCTACCATAATAATGCCTCTAGTAAGGAAGGTACCTCTAATTAGCTCAATAATGTTTCTTAGTGGGACAAAAGTGAAACTGCAACTGCTACAGAGAAATATAGGCGCAGAAAGTACATTCACTGTTCAAAACGTCCAGGCTTGGTTTGAATGGAAATGTAGTACCTGAGTCAATTTTTGTTGACAGGACCAAATAACCAAATACCAAATACCATGTAGTGACCTAGTTTTTCTTTTATAAAAGCTGGCAGCATTTAAAATGAGGACGTTCATTTTAACAATAGAAACCTGGAAGACATCATTGCCTCACTAAACATTTGGCCAGGTCAGCCTTGCAAATGAGAGCTTGATCTCAACTGGCCATTTCTGGTTAAATAAAGGTTCATTGGGCTGACTTGATATTATGCTACATGGATATCCAACAAATATGAATATTGACCTAACTCCTAAGTTAATCATGAAAAACATAGAAATGTATTGTATATTTGATTAAGTCTAACACAGTTACACTGATTACAATAAAATATATAACAAACCCTTGTACTTCTTCAGTGTCAAAGGTGTTCAAGAAAAGGAGTTGTATGGCTGTTTGTAATCTCCAGTTATACCCACAAACATAAATGAACCAGAGCAGCAGCAGCAGCAGTAAATTAAACAGGCCTGACGTCAGTAACAGCTTCAGAGTGGACCATTTCTTAAGACACGTGCATTTACGAAGACTTCATGCTCTACCAGAACGTCTCACAAGTTTTTCATTATTCAAACCCGCACCACTCAGACCAGAGAAGTTTCAAAGTCACTTCCAAGGTCAAGAAAAGGTCATGGAGGTTAGTATTGTCGACTGAACCAGCTGGTGAAGTAGACCTGAGGCTGCATTTGAGGAGCTAACTATATGAAATGAAAGCAGACTTTGTATTTGAGGAACATGCATGTCTGAGGTGGGCTGCAAGACACAGAGGTTTAGAAGACATTTTTAAAACACTGAAAGATGTAAAGACATTGCCAAGAATGTTTTTGTTTTTTTTAAGATATAGAGGATTAATTAAGCATTGACAAAGATTATAATAAAAACAATTGTTTTTTTTTTTTGCATTAGGGCTTGTTAAAAAAGTAAATGATACAGTTAGCCACATCAACACATTCCTTTGGCTCTGTTTCTGTGTAAAATATGAATTTGCTGCCCCTGTTTGGCTGTAGAGGAGCCGCAGAGGTGGAGCACTTTGGCAAGGTCCCACAGAGATCCTGCTTCTTCATTATTATTAGGTGATTTTGTTCAAGATATTACTACATTCATCACAGTATTAAAGTTTTGATGCCATTCAAATAAGTGACTGGCAAAAATACTGAAGAAAAAAATAACACTGTCATAGCACTCTCAGGAGTCCGTAGATTTAAGCAGCCGAAAAAGCAGTGATAAAAGACATAGATTCTCTAAACATTTACAAAAGGATACAGTCTAGTTATCTACAGTTGAATCTGGACATAGGCGTAGCGTGATGAGGAGTGAGTGAGGAGTCAGTAGTGTCATGTCTCCTTGTGTGCGTTTGTCCCCGGGAGAGGCATATGCAGTGAGCTTTGGCTGAGGCTCCATCTAGTGGCCTCTGATGGAAACACATTTCACCTGAAGATGATCAGGTGAAGATGAAGACGAGCCCAGAAGCACCATTCACTGCTGAGTGTTGTAAATGAAGATCAGACAGTAACTTCTTTGCATCCTGTCTGTATGTGTTCAGCCCCGACAGACTCTGTGTGACCTGTCATTCCAGGTTGCCGCTCTCCGACTGGGATATGTTGAGGGTGTTGGCAGAGGGGAACAGGTCTTTTTGGTCTGTGGGGCTGTGGTAGTCCGAGGTTAGGTCCGGGTCAAGCAGTGAGGACAAGGTGAAGTTGGAGGAGCCTTTCTTCAGGCACTGGGAATAGAAGTTCAGCAGAGCGTCCAGTTTGTTCTCTATGGACTGCACCTGATAAACAAGTAGAAACACAATGCAATGTTAATCATATCTGTAAATGTACTGCCCATAGATTGTTTTAACAGAAGCATGTACCTGTTTTTCTACTTTCACTACACGTCCCATCATGCTCAGGTCATCCAGGGTGTCCAGTTCTGGAGGTGTCTTCTCTCCCTTTTCAGAACGAGCCTTTTTGTCTGTTGACACAGCCCCGCGTCCTATTATCTGATCCACCCTTTTCAAAGCAAAACACCATATATTATAGTGAATGTATAGTTGCAATATACTGTAGGTCTTATATCGTGAAGATACCGTGTTTGCAGGCTTTTGATGCGCCCAAGCATGTCTAGGTGTCCAGCTGAATATTGTTCTATGACGTCCTTTACATCATATGGTCGCAGCGTCTCCTTAAACTTCCTCTTGGCCACCAGAAACTTTAAAATCCTAAACATAAAACAGATTCACACTGATGTTGAACCTCTGTCATTGTCTTTATGTGGTGCCTATCCAAATGTACTGTAAACCTTTTGAAAAATGCAACGCAAAGACAGCTATCAAATGCTGTATAGGCCACACCAAATATAACTAGATTAATTACAGTCGGCGTGACCTTATCAGTGACAAACAGCCCCATAATGAGGCTGCCTGCACCCGCATAGTAAACCAAGCGGATATATTGTTATGTTGAAAACATCTTCAGAAGACATCTGCTTATCGCAATAACTTGCTGTTTCAGCAATTAGCACAAAGTCACAGCTCTAAGAACAGACCACTCCAGTCTGCTCTTCTTTTACCTGGAACAGGACGCCAAACCATTCAGGAACCACTAAAGCGTCCTTGTTGCACAGATAATATTATTAACCAGACACCACTTTGGGGGAGCTGTTTGCCTTGTGCCAGGGTTTTGAATAGGACGGGCCTTTCAATTGCCTTATCATCACTGGGGGCATGGAAAGCTCATATATGCTGGCTTTGCAGAAGGGGTTGAATCTCCTAAACATAAGTGAAACATAACATGCTCACTCAAGCCGTCATCTGGCCCCTGTGATGGATTGCACCGCAAGTGAGGCAGGGAGTGAGGAGCAGGTCTACAGCGGTGGGAGGGCAGTTTTGTTCACCAGGAAATCCTATTTTTCACACCCAGATGCCTAAGTCCACTATAATACTCTGAGATGCCTTTAAGAGAGAAATGGTTTGAAGAAAATAAATCACATCAAAGGTCTAAAAGTGGATGACTGCAAACATTTACAAGAGGCCCTAAAGTGAAATGTAAGAAGTGACATAAGTGCATACGTGGACCGGGCAGTGACATGGGGTCACTCACTGAAATAACTAGCGTAACCTTTGATGAGGTCAGCGGCACTCGCATTAGTGGCAGTTGGTAACAAAGAGGGCAGGTGCTCAGAGGACAAGAAGAAGAGGAGCGCGAGGCAGAGGAGGGGTGATGGTCCACAGCTGGTGATGCCGGAGAAGCAGTCAGCGCACACTCCCCCCTCTTGCGGCACTGTTTCTTGATGACTCGCTGGCTATTTTTGCAGCCACTCTTTTCTTATTTTGCAGGTAGATGCAGTTTTTTTATGCCAGGGTGGGTCTCAGGTGTGGGTAAAAGAAAGAATTGGGGAAACAGGAGAGCTGGGACTTTTGATTTAGAGCCTCCAAGGGTTTCGCTTAAAATGCTGACTCTCTTTTCAGTCGATAAAACGTTTTTCATAATCTGTAGTTAGATGTGGGGGTGCCGCTTTAAAACTTCAACAGTCAATGAGGCTCCCTAAAAGACATAATCCTTCCCAAATATATGGCAGGTGAGATACAAAAGCAATGATTGGACGGACAGGACGTGTCATATGTTCCCAAAATGCTCGCAAAGCTGGGTTGGATATTTCTGCAATTCAGCAAAAGTACAATCCTTATAGTCTCCAATAGCACAGGTTTCATGTGCATGCACAACTTTTAAAAATGACTGTTATGCTGACACGTTTCCTAGGTGGGCTGAGCGGGTGAGCCACTTCAGGGACAAGTCAGAGTATAACCCAAATTAATTGTGCTGCTTCTTGAGCAAAATATAGCACACAAGTTAGAAGCATTAACCCAATCAGGGAAATGTACAACGTTAACACAAAAAATATTACAGCTGAGAAGCCAAAACAAAATGGCATGATGAGTGAGGATCAAATCGCATAAATACCAAGAATACTCACTCTTTAACAAAGTGTATGCTTCAGCATAGGCTGCTAAAACTGTGGTTTATGCGGTATTGGATTTGCACACAAAAACATTAAGAAAGGCTCATATATCTGGCCTTGTGTCTTTATTCTCAAAACAAAGCATTCCAACGATCCAAATGTATCTCTGTAAAGTGAAGCCTCAGCACTAAGGCTTGGTGCAAAATTCCACTTTAACAAACATCAATCATGACGCTGTGCATGAGTATCTGTGTGCGTGTGCGAGTCCACGGAGCACCTGCTGTTTACACACCTGCACTATCTATAGGAAGTCCCTCCCTCCAGTGTCTGCAGCACAGAGCAGCCGAGGTCACTGCCATGTGCTGAGTCAAGTGCAGCCACGATGAAGTATCAAATATGCCCTGTCACATGCCCTGTCATTGATCCAGGGATCAAACAATTCATACTCAGGCTCTCTCACTAAAATGTGGCAAATGACGCTCATAAAGCTTTTCTGTTAAAACATTTGCATGTATTTGAGCTGCAGTAAATCAAACTGGATTGAAACTAGACACAATGCTTTCTAGGTATTAAAACAAGAAAATGTTTTTTAATTTATGTTTAGCATCATATTTTCTGCTTCCCTAATGTAATGATATCAATTATCCACACATGTGAGCCCCATAAAGCACCTACAGCGTCACTGCAGCGTGAAACATGCTGCTCAGCCGGATAAAGGGCTCTAGAGACAGCCGTGGCCCCAATACCAGATGTTTGTTGGTAATTGTAGTTTTTTTCTGCCTTCATCAGTGAAAAACTCTCTGTAGGTTAGAATATGTAATATTTACAATGCATGAAATTTGATAATGTGCATACAAATGTATTTAACAATACAAACATTTGTGGTAGTACTCAAAGGTTACTGGAAAAAAAGAATATTGTTTGTGAAGGTGTGTGGCCCTTACCTATGAAACACTAAAGATAAGCTGCACCGTGTTCACTATGTTGAGGTTTGAGGTCTGCAGTAGTATATAGAAAATGATAGTAGCAGCTGGTTCAAATCCTATTTATCGAATAGGTACCAGTTTGTTCATATAAACTAGAGCTCCTCATCTTGTTCTAAAGTAACCTACTGTGTGCTGCAGTGTTCAGTACTCGGTCCAATTCTTTATATGCTGCCGTTAGGTCACATGATCAGAAAGCATGGCATTAACTTCCACTGCTCTGCAGATGACAATCAGCTGTATTTATCAATGAATCAGACCAATCAAGTAGACAGACTTAGTGCTTGAGTGAAGGATACAAAAACCTGGATGACACTTAATTATCTTCTTCTTAACCCTGAATAGGCCGAGGTCATTGTAACAGACCATAAATGTCTGTAACATGTCCATAAAACTCTTTATCCGAGTAGATACCGGTAGTCACACTGGGCAAAGTCTCCAGTTCTACTGTAAGAAACTTTGGAGTCTTATTTTACTGAGAATTATTGTTCACCACATATAAATCAAGCCTGTAATTAGGCCAACTTCAATCTGCGTAATATAGCTCAAATCTGTAAAAAAATTGCCTTAAAGCAATGCTGATAAACGTTTTCATGCATTTGTTACATTTAGATTAGACTCCTATAACTTCCTGTACACAGCATGTCCTAAAAGCTCCATAAAAAGCTTTCAACTCAGCAGCAATATTACAAACAGGAACTAAAAGAAGAGAGCACATTACGCCTGTGCTGGAGTCTCTTCACTGGCTCGATGTCAAGTTTAGAATCAAATTAAAAATTCTTACCCTGGTGTTACAAAGCCATAATTGAGATGACCCCATCCTACCTCAAAGATGCTAGTGTACCATATCATCCAAACAGATTTTCCTAAAGAGTTTTGTGTTTTTTCCTTGCCAATTTCATATTAACATTGTTTTATTTGCTTTTCACTGTCGCCCTTCAAGGCAACAGTTGTTTGGATTTTGGGGCTTTACAAAAATAAATTGAATTTAATCTGTGTGCATAGTAATCCAGAATATATTAGATAAACCATTAAATTAATTATTTGCTACAGACAATATCCCATAATGACAACCTGAAAGAGGGTTGCTAGAATCATTTGCAAATGTACTAATGCACTCACTAGAATTCACTTTGTTTGCCATGACACTCAGAATTGAGGTTAGGTGCTGCCCAGTGGTCGAGTGGTTAAGACACAGCACACATATGCCAGGCTCGAGGTACAGCTGGCCGCAGTGTCGTGAGTTTGAATCCCAACTCCGACTATCTCTAATAAAGCCTACGGGCCACAAAAATCTTCAAATAAATTTGAGCTCAGGTATATCCCTTTGCCGCTGTTTTAAGCCAAACAGCACCGACTTGAGAAAAGAAAATCAAATGAAACGCTTTGATATGTTGACGGAAGAAAGAAACTTGGAGAAATCTTGGAGAAACAAGACTTTTATAGGTACTTACAAAGCAACAATTATTATAACCCTTTGACTAACATATTTATTAAGGCAGAACTTTCAAGGGGATTCATATCTAAAGTATATAAATGCATTAATGACCTGGACATCCAATCTACTAAATATATTAAAATGAAATGGGGAAAAAAGGGAGTGATTTTGTTTTGACAGACAAGGAATGCCTGTTTTTGACACCACCTTCCCACTCAATCTAAGAACTATGTATTTGACAACATAAATGGATACCTTTGGAACATACATTCTGGCAGCTGGGAGAAAGAACTGCAACGACAATAAAGGACTGGACCGACACCATAACTGATTAACCCCCAACCCTACGGAAAATGGAAAATTCTTATTTTCGTTTGTCTCTTGTCCTATCCTGTCTGCTTTTGCTTGTTTTGTGTTTTTTAATTTTGAAAAAATAAAAATATTTTAGAGGTAAATAATGAATTCAATCTATTTTGAAATAAGGCTGTAATAGAGCAAAATGTGGAAAAAGCACTGTGAATACATTCCGGATGCACTGTAGATGGATTAACATTTCCATTGACCAATATAGAGCAGAGGCTGGTGCTGTACAATGATACTATGATCTATATGAAGTGTGTACTACACCACACACAGAGGTGGTCTCTCACAAGGTTGCAGTAAACTGACCATGGAACGGATCAGTTACAGAGTCCATCAGTCAGAAAAAAGTGTTAAAGTAGAATGAAGATAGCAGAACAAGTCCAGGAAAACCATCAGCAGCAGCAGCTTGAGCTAACATCTGTTTGTGTGAGGTAGTCGCAGGTGCTGCAACTGCGACTATAGATATACTTTACATTCAAACATGAGCACACCACAGACTGTGAAGAATGCAGGGAATGCATGTTAGTGACATAATCTATGAGGAGATACAAACAAATCTAAAAGCTGTAAAATGGTAATGCTGCATACCAGGTAAATGATTCACTGTGGACCTCACCTGACCGCTCGTATGAGAGTCTTCACTGCAGGGATTACTTCATCCATGGCCACGTCACAATATGCCTTGTCCTCCACATTGTCCTCACCGATCCCCTCCACTGTCACATGAAGAGGTCAGAGTCACAGATACTACAAAAACACGTCAATAATGTGATATGTGAGAGTACCATCAGCAGGGGGGCGAGGCTTGAGCCGTAGTGATGTGCGAAATCGGGTGCGGTCATTGAAGCTCCAGCTTTTCTGGACCTTCCCAGGACTAGTGGCCTCTGGGACGTTCTCCTGACTGGGCGAGTGCCGCACCCCCGAGCTTGGTGGCAGTGGGGACGCTTTATTACGAAGAGCCTGAGATGATCGTGAATTGTTCATCCTGATACGATCACGGAAACCCATTTTCCCACTAATGGGAAGAACAAAACATCATCAAGTTTTATTTCAAAATGTTTTCATCTTAATCTATTTTATATGTGCACAGTCAAATCACATTGAAATAGGCGTTAAACTTTTGGATCAGGAAAGCAGTAGAAGGACAAAGCAGATCATGTGTTAGTTAAAGTAAAGTTAGAGGACTCAACAACAGAACAGGGACAACAGACAACTGTTTTGGGAGGAAGCTAAACCACAAAGCAAAGTTTTAATCTAATGTATCTATATCACTGTCACTGATTCAGCACAGTCAACGTGAAACCTGATTCAAGAGGTGCAGCAGTGCTGGCATGGCAGAATAAGTCCCATCAAACATCATAAAAAACAAGTTAAATCTCTTCAGTGAAAAAACAACACCAACATTATACTAAATAGGCCACAATAACCGACAGAATCCAAATGTTGCAGCTCACACTCCTGACACCGCTCCCTCTCCAGAGCCACTCACATGTAATGCTCGGTCAAGGATCCATAGGCAATGCAAATGTCATGCACCACAGAGCAATTCTAGACTAGGCCGTACACTCCACATATTTACAATGATATACTCGTTGTGCGTGGGTTATAGCAAGCCATTTAAATGAAAATTTAAATTTAAATTTTAAGCAATAAAGTGCATTTCACCGGGGCGAGCTAAAATGCTTTTGGTACAGGCTACAGGAACTCAGAATGAAAGAGGTGCATGCGGCAACGGTTCCTGTCAGCGACAGGAAATCATGCACTTATAGCCCTTTAGCATCAATGTCATTTCAAGAATGAACAAAATTAACATGTACAAGCTTAACACAAAAATAATATAGTAAAAAGCAAGTTCGTAAAAAAAGAACCTAAAAACTAAAAAAAAAAAAAAAAGCCAAATGCTTCTTTTTTTTTTACATACAGTCTCTATAAACCATCTCATATTTGGTTTATTTTGACAAAAATAAAAGGCAGGTTCCAATGCCAAGAAACAAACCATGATGGTAACATGTCACATGGGCAGTTGTGGTGTGGACCAGAGTTTAGCATCTACTATACCATTAGTATTTTACAATAAAGTACTTGTTTGTGAATGTAATAAAAGTTTTATTGATTTACTGGTTCAAATGGTAATACAGACAGCTGCCTCTCTGGTCCACTAAATGTTGTTTGAATCAGGCAGGATAAGGAAAATGCATGTTAAAAGGGCAGACATCAGTCTGAGCGTGCCCCGTGCACAGGCTTGTTGCCGTGGATACCTCTGCTTGCGGCCAGTGTGTATCCGGAAGAGACCTCGCTTTTTAGAAAGAAGTTGACTGAGGAGACACACAAGGCAGAGGGAGAAAGGGTGAGGGGGAAACTATGGGGAGGAGGGGGATGAGTCCTGGGACACTGAGTGAGAGTTGATCCCGTTACACCAAGGATGAACACAAAGTACTGAAGAACAGGGTGGGGGCATCTCTATAGTCCAAATAGCCCTGGTCTTTGTATGCAACAGGAACAACAGGAAGCTGCTGCTTTGGATTATGGAGACCGTTTGGAGTGAGGACTGGTCATGCAGAGGTGATCGCTCCACCTGAGTATATTCATCAAGAGCAGCCTGTCTCAAAGCCGCACGTTTTGAGTACAAAACAACAACAACTTCCATGGCTTCCATGCAAACATGATTCACTGTTCACTTTCAGCAATGTACAGTAATTCATCCTAACGGTAAAAAACAAGCAACATCTTATGACGGGAAGCACAAACCTGCACGGATCATCTGCCTTCCTGAGAACACATGGAGGGTGAAGGATGGATGGCATGGTGTAATGACAACAAAGGAAAAGACAGAAGAGGACATTATAAAGACAGGAGGGTGAGTGACGGAAGCAGGTAAGATGAAACAAGCTGATGGGTCAGTTCTGTTAGACACTTCCACACAGACAGTACCAGATGAACTCTGTATCTGCTGTTTAGAGTTTGGTTCACATAAACGTTAAGATGAATGTCAGAGGCAGCAGGTTTCATACCTGTCCCCCGAAAGATAGGGAGAGCTGTAGGGCCGTAGCCCAGACAGCAGAGTGTGGTGGGAGTTGTGAAGAACCTTCTTGTTGTTACGCTGCCGCTGAAGATGACTGAACAGTAGCGTCAGTTCTCTGACACCCACATGCACAAATAAATCAGAACAAAAACAACACAAATGAACATAAAGAAAAATATGAAAAAACAAAAAGGTCACATAAATGGTCTAAACACAGAAGAAGAGGAACACAAGAGGGGCACCGAATCCAAGTAACAGTTTTGACTCTCGTGTTGCTCTCCTTTTGAGAAATGAAAATGTGAAATAAATAACGCAATATGCATGTGGAAAAAAATATTGAAAAAATAAAAATAAAACATTTAACCAAATCTACTCTGCACCAACTTACAATTAAAGCACCATCCAACCATCTCAAAACAAATGCTCACTGTGTGTTTGGTAAGTAATAGTCACAAAGCTTCTGAAACTTGAGACGAATGATGAACCAGAGAAATGCAATACCTACCTGAACGAGGGTAACATGCTGTCATAGAAGTACCATGTAGCTGTTAGATATGAGTGCTTGGCATCTGTGGAGTAGAGTCGCCACGCCGCCTAAAGCAGAACACAAAGTCAAATGATGTGGACAGTTTGATAATAGTGTATGACACGTTGGTCTACTACTCTACTCATGTGGCAAACTACCTGTATAAGGTTTGCAGCGGGCATCCTCCGTTTCTCAAAGTGCTTCTGACGGTGCTGCTCTTGGACTTTCAGAGCAAAACCTGACCCTAGAATCCCCTGAAGGTGAAAGGTCACAAGTTTAAAACTGACCAAGAAACAATGTATTTTAAAATATATTTTTGGATGAAGAGAGCATTACAGCGGGCAGGGCGAAGAAGGAGACCCCCAGTAGAGCAAAGCCCGCTGCTAGGAGGCGTCCCTGCCATGTCCGCGGGGTCTTGTCACCGTAGCCAATAGTGGTCAGTGTAATCTACAAACATGCATTCAGCGCATGATAATCATTGTGCAGTTTTAAACTTTAAATTTTAAATTTTTGACAGTTGCTGATCGAACATTTGAAAGGTAAATGCAGAGTAATATATTGAGCCTGTCATGTGAAAGCTACAGTACTCACAGTCCCCCACCAGAGGGAGTCTGCATAGGTGTTGAAGTCTGAGTTATTGTCTTTCTCTGCCAAGTAGACCAGGAACGAGGCAAAGATCAGGACCAGGAATCCTATGTACCAGGCCGTTATTAACTCCTGAGAGGAGGGAGACACAATACAAGGAAGCCATCAATCACAGGTGTCAACAGCGGCAGCATCTTTGCCATCATAATCCCTGCTTTGGTAACTGCTTTGCTATCATCATTACTGGCTTATCATCATTTTTAACTTGCACTTTGCTTTGGCTGCAGACTTGGACAGGCTTCAATTCATCATCATTGCTTCTGTCCAAGTACGTTCTCAAAGCGACGGGTGTCAGCTGTTGAGGTCAGCAAATTAGGAAAACTAATGAAGCTATGAGCTGCACATCATATCAATTACCACCAAAGTAATCAGCACATTAAGCCAATGTTAGGCCAATGCAGGCCAATTACAATATAGCGTAACCATAGCTCCATGTGTGAAGCCAAATTCCCGATATCTAAATCTTGTGGCAGAGCTCATGAGAGTTCGGTGCCGCACATGACAGTTTGTTCCCACCTTGCTGTGAGCATACACCACTGAGCCCAGTAGTTTCCAGGTGCCTCCTCGCCTGTCCATACGAACCATACGCAAGATCTGCAGGAAGCGCATACTCCGCAATGCTGAGGTGGCGAAGATGTTACCCTGTGTCCCCGCCGCTATCACTGCCAATGACGCCACAAATACAATAAAATCTGGAAAAGAAGAAAGAGTACAGTAGAAAGCACTTATGTGAAGACTTATATTCCTCGGTGAACTGACCAATGACACAGAAGGGCTTCCTGGCAAATCTTAGACGACCCTGCCATCCTCTGTATCTGCAGCAGCAGCCGGCCGCCCAGATCCTAATAAAGTACTCCAAACCAAATACCACGATCATCACAAACTCCTGCAACACAACACACCCGTTACAAAAGAACAGTTAATGACACTTACAGACAGGAAAGTGTTACAGACTTGTAAAAGAGTAAGTAATTTTTACCCCAGATAGTGTAAACGCAGCTCTTGTGTGACAAAATCAGACCGCTGACCGCAAACTCAGAAGAAACAGTCTGATATGCTGCTATGTGTGCATGTGCATCACAGTTAAAATTAACGGCCTCATGTTTCAGGGTTGGAAAATCAGGTACCCCAGCTTTAATATGCTTATCATAGGATCTTTATTTTTATATTTACTTCAAGCTAAATCAGAGTTTCTGGATTAACAAAAAATATGTCTTTTGCCTATTTGCTTTACGGGACAGGAGAAAGTAGTGGTATGAATAAAGGGGTTGAAGCGTTGAAGAGATAGGATTTGATCTCAAATGCTCACGGAGCAATCACCTTGTGCTTTCTTCCCGCAAGTTACATAGAAATGCGTTCCTTTTTCATCAAGAGCAGCATATGGAAACATAGACATAGAGTGTTTACTTTTGCCACCATCATTATTATTTTTATCTTTATTTATTTTTTATTATATCTTTTTAATATTCCGTATTAATAATATAAGAGGTTTTTGTGTATAAGTGTTTTGTTTTTAAGAGCTTTTCTATTAGAGTGTTTTTTTAAAGCTTTCTATAAGTTATCTGTTCTTTTACTTCTGTACCTATTTGCGTTGCAACACCGAAATTTCCCCATTGTGTGGACATATAAAGGTTTATCTTAGCTTATCTTATCTTAGACAAAGCGGAGGGCCATAGGAGAATTTTTTAATTTACACTAAAAAGTACAGTTTATGGTCACTTGTGCCAATTCACTGAGCCTGAGGGCAATCAAAAATGTATCCAGGCTGGTTTGGACACCCCTGTTTTAAAATGTCCTATGACCTTTTTAAAATGTGCATATAAAATCATATACTTTACCTGTACGCTTTATTAGACAGAGCAGTGCAGTGTGAAATAGGGATGAGGTGCTGCCCGGTGACGAGAGTTTGAATCCCGACTCCGACAGTTTACCGCATGTCCTCCCTTCTCTCTCATCCCCCTTTCACACTCAGCTGTCCTGTCAAATAAAACTCACGGGCCAAAAAAATCCTTCAAAGAAAGAAATAGGGATGATACTGAGGACAGAAATGCAGCAAATTGTCAATGCTGCAGCTTGATCACATATGCATGCATGCTATCCCGCGACCACTGGGCGGAACCCAATAATAATATTCTTAATCAACTTAAATAATATAATCAATGACAGTATTCCCTCCCTCTCGCTGTTTATCTTAAGATGGCCTGGACAAAAGAGTCATTATGGCCAGTTTAAGTTTAAGTAACATCCGCTAAGAGGCTGAAAGCTCTTGCTATTGGTCAGGGATTGATTGAAGTGTGAAATAGGTTTTTACATGAATGAGATTCTCAGGTTAAGACAGAGCATCCAGAGTCCAAAACCTTTCCCTAAAGCAGCTGGTGTACAGGAAGGAGGGGAGGGTAGTATTATGGGATGGCTTTTGGATTAGAAGATCGTGTCTATGATTTCTTGCACTGTCAACAACACCTGAATCCTGCATCCTGCTTACATTGCTGTCTCCAACCTCCAACAAAATAACCCAAACACACCATTAAGTGCATCTAAAAGGCCTTGTTTATGCTGAGGAAGAAGTCTTACAAGGATGAAGAGACCCTGGTTGGCCATTTTCTGATGGTCAGGGATGGTTGAGAAGACAGACAGCACCAAGCAGCTGAACACCAGCAGGAAACTGTAAAGAAAAACACCACAGGTCAATAAGCACGCCAGAATGAAAGAAATTGGTAATCGCTTACATTTAGCTCAAAACAAAAGGACTTAGAGAAACATTTTTAATACGCTTTGTGCACATTTCGAGTGATTAGCTTAGAGAGGCACATTTACAAAAAGGAAAGAATTGGTGATCCGTAACACTACACAAGCAAAGAAACATAATACAATCAAGCAACAAATCTATTGTTTTGCTCATGGTGGGGGGAAAATTATATATTATTCTAAGACAGTGTGTGAATGGATAAGAATAACATGTAATTACGACTGAAAACAGGACACATCTGTCTGTATAATTGTATTTCTATGTCAAGGTTTTGTAAGAAGACGAAGTTCAATCCCAGTCACCATACTATTTCCATGCTATAACTGTTCTGTAGAGCAGCCTAATAACTTGTCTTATTCTGTTGTATCTTGCTTATCTCATTCCTTTTCATCCTCGGGTTCTTACATGCAACAGAGACTGAAGTGCTGACGCTTATGCCCACAACAATGGGCATTGCACGAGAAACTCGCTTTCATTCATTGGGTCATTTTAGACTAACAGTTTAACATTTACAGGGTTGTCAAAGCAATCAATATCCAGATACTTATCAATACTAAAGCTGATATCAAGCCAAGACCTTGCTCTATATCAGTACTAGTGTATAGTGTATGCTCAAAAATGAGTCTACTCCTACTCCTGTTCCATTGTATGTGGTGACAGCATTACTGGTTAAGTCGCTTTGATACATTAACATCTTTCCTATAGTATATTACATTGTGATATGAAAATGTAGTGTTGTGTACGGTTATTTTACAGGGCTACAAGATATACAGTTTACATTTGTTTCGCAAATTCATTTATTTGCAGTGAATTTTATCAAACTCACAACACTAAGGTCCACAGACTGATGCCCTGCTGTCTAGGCTAGTCAGCCCTTTGAGAATGAAGTGCTGTTTTAGAATTAGACTGATCTTTATTGAAAGTAAAAGTCAGTCTTACCTTTAGCAGAAACCTGGCTCAGTGAACTGTTTGTCCTGTAGTTTCTCTGCTTTGGCTTTGGAGATGAATAAAACCTCTGAGCCACTGCTACACCGACAACCACAATGAATTCATGGTTTGAACGATCATGTGCTGTTATTGTCTACGTTAGATAAACTTTGTTTTTCAGCACATGTTCTGAATGTCTCTTTTTTCCAGTCGATCTGCTCTTAAACATGCCCTTCATATATAAATATGTGGCTCCAGAGAATTGGAGCCACTGCTGGATTCAAACCCTTGTCACCTGCATTCCAACCCAACGCTCTACCTGTTGCGCCATCCACTTAGTGACATCATAATGCATTTTTAGTTGGACAGAGATCCGGGGCTCAAGCCCCAAAGCCAGGGCCTGGCTCCGCCCATGGCCATGAGGCTATAACGGGCTATAAGGGAAATGCCGCGGTCCCTGAAACTGTGCGGCAATTTGACCGCGCCGCGGCTCTCCAGCCACGGCCATATTTTAAATGTATTATCGGTATGTTTGTAGACTAGTTCGAAGCGGTGTAGGGTTGGACACTTCTTTAGCTCCTTTTTTTCAATAGTATACAGAAGAATAGTTAAACTGATTCCTAAAATTACAGTTTCCGTCTCTGTCGCTGAACATGTTTTGGATATTTTTTGGTAATTGTTGATGTCTGAATTGAATTTCAATAAATCATCATCATCGGAATTTACAAACAACATTTTTGTATGGTCTCTATAACTTGCCGCATGTAGAATTCTCATTGGCTTTTTTTGTAATTTGAATAAAGTTTCTGTGTTTGTTTTCTAAGTATGTCCAGATACTTGAACTCCATAGCTCAAATTGGGCAAAATTAAAGAGCAATATAATATGTGAAGGGATTGAGTGTCTAAAAATGGCTTGCCCAGTACAGCAACATTTCTGGCCATTTATTTTGAATTGAATATTTGTGATATCCAACATAACTACTGATCCAGTGTCACCCCTGAAAATGTAATTGTGTTTACACTTTCAATTTCTACATTGTCTAATACTAATAGTTTAAATTTGCCCTACCACAGTTGGACCAGTAGTCCCACATAACTAAGTTATTTTTACTCACTACGCTGTATGACTGTATCAATGTGGAGGGGACCCTCTGGTCAGTGCCATGTGAACAGTGAGGCTAGAGCAGGATAATCCAGGAGGCAGCTGCTGGTCCAGCTGCCCCACATGCCACACACCAAAGTCAGAGAACACTTGTTGACACTAAACCACTTCTCATGGACGCACACAATGGTGCCCTTTCACAGCCATTAGTAATGCGATCAAACATTCTCAGTCGGCCTAATTTGAGCTAAAACATTGGGACTACATTTCTACAGAACCGAAAGTCTTAGGTAGGTCATTGCATTAACAATAATTATAGTATGTGTTCAGACCAGCCACCTTCCACTTGCTGGATGAATGACTTATCCACGACACTGCTGCCACCTACTCACACAACCACTGTGCAAAAACACTGCTGACTTAACTGACCTCCCTTTGGATTTGTGTTCCACAGTTACCGAAATGTTTGCATAGCTGACTTTAATTGCCTTTAATGTACATTAGTGGTTTATGTCATATCAATTGAGATTTGGACCACAAGTGTCTTGCCATCATGCTCATGACTGGCAGTAACCCAACAACCCAACACAACCTAAAACCACCACATCCGTCAATGTCTGTGCGCATATAAATAAACAGTGTTTATTGCATATTAATGGTGCTATCAACAAGTAAATATGTTAAAAATCAGGAGACATTCAGGCACTGATGTACATTGAAAGAGTCACATTTCTGCTGAGGGCACACTTTAGTGAAGTACCACTATCCTCCGACTCTCCTCCTTCACAAGAAAATGTCAATTAAGAGCCAAGCATCAGTCCAAATCCACCAAATCAGCAGAGCCGCTCTCATGGGGCCCAGGAAACTGCTCTGAGTGCTTCACGTAATGTCCTGCCTCAACAAAATATGATTGGACTATTATGAAGACATCAGTGGGACTTTTCACAAAAGAGAGACAGACCTGTATTACTCAAAGAATAACAAATAAGGTTTGTTTTCAATATAGACCTTTGACAAAAGTGCAAAGTAACTTACTCCATGCAACCAGCTTCAATCATAGAAAAACATTGTCAACACTAATCAGGTTTAACAAATCCTAACCAGGCTGAATATGAATAATGCATTCCTGACACCAAACAACACAGCAGGTCAAAATCAGCTGCAGAGGAGATCTAACATTAGCTTGTCTGCTTTACTAATTGCTCCAGAACTTTTTGGAAGAGAAGTGCATGCTCTGCTGTATACACAGAATATCTGACTTTTCCACAAAAGCCAACTGAGTGTAATTTGTCTCATGGACACTGTGGAGAATCGAGAAAAATGCAAGCGCAGTATAAGACATAAAAGGAACAAGAGAAGAAGAATGGAGAATGGAGAGAAGAGATCTCATTGTGTGTTCCACTAAACTATCCTCATTCATTTAAGTCCTTGGTTTTATCCGGGTTATCACCCAATGAAACTTGAATCACAGGTACAGGGCTGAGAAAGTGCACACATTTGGCTGCGGGACCCTAAAACTCCTCTTGGGGCAGACGCAGGGATACGAACAGCAGGATACAGCCAACCAGATTGCTTTTAATGGAGGCTGCTTTTATGGCTCTGTTCCTGTAAGCGGATAGGATGAGTGAAAACATCTCACGTTACTTTGACAAAGCTGTGAAAACATTATGAGATAAAAAGGTGGATAATGGAGATATATACGCCGATGCTCAGACTTCTCACAGGCATCAACTTTTTGTCAGTTAATTTGTAATGCAAATAACTGAATGTTTATTTATAGATTTCTTCATCATCATTATTATTAGTATTATTATATATGATGATTATGTTGTTGGCTTTTTTAGCCTTTTTAAAGTTATCCTTATCTTATTTTGATTTTATGCACACTTTTCTTACAACCAACACTTTTTTATGTACTGAGAGAGGCTTTGAATCAATATCCTCCATTTTTATATGAGTAACATTCTATACATCTAAGCTTATATAAACTCGCCTTGCCTATGAGGTCTAGTTAAACAAATACCTACTATATTCTCTTGGATAAATAAAACTTATTGGTGGCTCTGTCAAAGAACACACTACACCAGAGTTAGGAAGAATTTGACAGTAATCAGTCATTTAGCTTGAGCCGACTGGTGTAAAACAGAACTGTGTAGAGTTCCTTTCTCAGAGTGAACAATGGACTGTTAAAAGATTTATGGTTATTAACAACCAGAGTGCAAGTCAGGAAAAATCAGGGTGAGCTTGAACGTAACGTGAAAGAGGTCATGGTCTAGAGATTTTTAAATGCACACCAGTACAAGCGAGTGTGATTGATCAATGTTGCAATGGCTTTCAAGAATTGACTGGCCAAGGGGAGCAGGTGCAAACAAAAACATTATTGACAGCCGCACAGTCGCCACCCACAAGGACAGGTAAACATAACTGTCCGCTGACACAAACAAGCTTGTATCGAAGTTGTAATCAGGAACATGCCATGTATTTATTTATCGCATTGATGGACGCTTCTGCCTTGAACTTGTGTCGGGGGTCACCTTGCTTATGTGGCCCATGAAGAGACATAAGGGAGAACTTTGGAGATGATGTAGCAGTAAGGAGGAGCGAATTGTCGTCAGCACAGAGGAGAAAAGGGTGGTAACAGTGAAAGATATTAATAGCGTTTCCCTTGACTTTAAATAGCGACTGTACAGGGGGAAAATGTGCTCAGGTAGGCTGCAAGCGAGCACAGAGCGGGCCGGTCCTCTGTCCCGTGAGCGAACACACACATCCCTCCCCCGCTCCTCCCCCGCCCCTCCTCCCGCTGCAAACTTTTCAAAACCAACACACAGACAAATAGCAGACGAAAAGTGCTTTTCACAGCAAAAGCAGCTGACTGGGCCCCGGAAAGAGCGTGTGGGAGAGAGAAAACACTGTGACGTGACGCATGTGTTTTCTACTGATGCCACAACCTTCACAAATGTATGTGAACAAATCAATTATTTACACTGTGGAGAAACACTGCTGGGTAATGAGCGTTAGGGGCGGCAGTAGCTCAGAGGCAAAGTCTTCTGATCCGATTGTCGGCAGTCCGAATCCCGCTCTCTCCTGGTAGAGCGGTCAGGTCCACTGGCCCACTGGTTGGCGGTACGATCGCCGCTGTCTCAGATAAATACTGCCGATGTGTCCTTGGGCATGTCACTTAACCCGACTCGCCGCAAACAACTGTGTGACTGTGTGTGTGAATGGGTGACTGGTTCCTTGACGTAAAGTGCTTTGAGTGCCTTGACGGTAGAAAAGCGCCATATAAATGTGACCTTTTTATTTTTTTTAGTCACACAAGTAACAAAAGGTGCAGCAGAGGCAGTTTAAGAGGAGATCAAATAAAAGCACTTCAGAGAAAACGCTGGTCACAACTCATCCCCTGTCAGACTGAACATGATGCAGTTCAAACACACTGCAGAGTCTCAGGTCAGTCACAACAGCCTTAAAAGTCCCTGTGATTGCAACACTTCTTTTTCATTGAAATATGTCTTTCTTCTTAAAATATATTGTAAACAGTGACTTTATTTCTTAAAGAAGATATTACATTTTCAGTTGTTAAATACATATATACATATAATCTATATCATTTGGTTCTTTCAAAATTACAATATTGATCTAAAACGAAAAACAAGTGACAGAAGTCAGTGGATCGTTAAAAACTGTGGTGCTGATTCCCGCCTGCCTCTTTACACTGTAAATGCCATCACAACAACGTTCTGCGCCGATCATGCTACCAGCCTCGATTTGGAGAGCTATATTTCACGGTAGAGAGCAGTGACAACACCCAGACTATATTTCCATGCAGGGAAATCTGTCCTCTAATTTGACCCCACTGGGTCTCTGTGTCAGGAGGTGGGAGTCTGGATTACAGCGGAAATAACTGCAGGATCAGGCCATTAGATTGAAGGAAGAAAGGCCTTGCACTTGTAAGAGAGCCAACCGACGTAACTCCTCAGTGTAAAAGTGGGAAAGGATCTGAACGTTTTACTTAAATGACAGGACAATTCTACAAAAACAAGAACTTCTGTCTTCTGATCTAAATATTTTGACATAATCCTTTACTGCATTAGCCCCTGAAAGGAGATCAAGGATGTATAGACCTGTGACATAGGACATGCCTGTGTTTGCTTTTTCAGCAAAATCCTTTTAAATAAAAGGTAACTTTCTCTTTGTAACATCATATGACTTTGTGAAATCCCCCTGCGGCGTGTATACAGGTCATCTGGGCACTCGAGGACAGTTACAGCTCAAGGTAATCCACTAAATATTTGAATATAGTCTTTGAATGCTGTATAACTTCACCTGAGCTGGAAATAACACATAATGCTAATAATGTAATATACAATGTGATATAAATAACATTTAAAATTACTATACTGGTTAGGCCTTTTTTAGGCAATTATCTGTTGCCCTACATATCCTACACTCCCAAAATACTTATCTTCTATATCTATATCTATATCTATATATATATATATATATATATATATATATATATATATATATATATATATATCTATACTTAAAACTTATCAACTGATTTTTAAAATTCAGAAAATAAACAACAACAACCATCCAAATCAACTAGTTCACTAGTAGCTTTGAACAATGTTCACTCACATTATATAACAGAATATAAGATTTCTATATTGCCATAATTGATAATTAATTTGATTAATTTTAAAGGTTATCCATATGGCACATTACTTACTACTGTAAAATGGTTAATACGTATCACAATTCTGCTGACATTGTCCCTCTATTTCTTGTAATGGCAAAAATGCTGAGTAACATAAACTGAACTAACAGGAGTTTATGTTCATATGGGACTTGGGATAATTATAACAGAGCTAGAAAGACATTTATGATAAGGCGGAAAATATATAAATGTGATTTATACTCATTACTTGTCAAATAAGCCGGAAGAAATGGTGAGTATTGTAAAACCATGAATGAGCTTATAATGATAACTATGAGCACTGACCTACACTTGCACTCACGTCTTCTCCATTGAGCCCCTCTGCCAATCAAAATTTGATTTATTTCTTTATTTGGCAGGGACAGTGTACATTAAGTAAAATTTCTGTAAATGGACCAGATTTAGCCACAAGTGTAATTTTCATCTGTAGTCCCCAGACAGATTATCTCCCTTAAAAAGAATCCAGCATCGTGTCTGCTCTTTGCTGCCTATTGACTTGTCAGTGTATAGTACAGTGACATTTAGCTCCAGGAGTGTTAGCCCAATTAGCACTAGGTCTCAGTAGCTGTACTAAGAGCACCGCTTGTCACGCTGCTATATGCTGACATTTGGACTCTTACGCAACATCAGGGCAACTATAGGGTTCCACATAAGAAAGAAATCCTCAAATATTTCTACAGAACTTCCAAACCGGTGGTAGTACCACTCATGTGATTTTGCTGAGCTGCAGATGTTCAAACCCCCTGCTTGACCAGGTCTCCCAATGAATTTAAGGCAGATAATCATTAGTCTGTGGCAGTTATAATCCAGTTACAATGGCAGCAGGGATCTCAGATGATGGATTACAGAAAGTCAGGTGCAGCTCAACAGCAAAAACATTTGAACTGGGGGGTAATGGGATTGGCCCGGTGGGATTTGGGGCCAGTGGTGTGAGAAAGAGGGACCTGTTACCACCACCAGGTACTGGGCTTTAGATGATAGAAACTGCTACTAATATATAAGATATAAAGTATAAATATGTACAATACATTTTTTACAATACATAAAAGCTGCAAATTAATATAGTTTGCACAGAGCTATTGAAGCGTTATGTACACAGTTTATTAGGCAGCAGCACACATGCCAGGCTCCATGTTCGGCCAGCCGCAGTGTCGTGAGTTTGAATCCTGGCTCTGACTGTTTACTGCATGTCCTCTCCATTTCACACTCAGCTGTCCTGTCCAATAAAGCCTACGGGCCAAAATAAATCCTATAAGAAACAAATAAACAAAAAAAGATTTATGATGTGGTCCAGGAGAAGTCCACACGACCTCTGGCCTCAGTGAACTAGTGTTTGTTGATGATCTCTGAGTTTATCCTGGTACAGTGCGGTGGGTGAATCCCGCTCCAAGGACAGAGCAGAGTCGTGCTTATCCCACTGTAAAAGTCAAACAGTGCTCTGTCAGGAGCAGCTGTTGCCCTGTCTGATGAGATCATTTAGAGACATGGTCCATAGACACCATCTTTACATACACTGGACCCAGAAATGTAGCTGTGTGTAAAAGTGCACAGCAATAAAGAAGTGCTTATTGAGATAAAGGGAATGTTTTTTTTTTTTTTTTTTTAATCTTGCACTTACATATGATGAAAACTCTTGTGCTTGCTGTGGACATAAAACGTTTTTGAATCATATAAACATAAATGTTTTTTTTTTCAGAATCCCATTCCCATGGGGCCCAGCAGAAATATTTGGCACAGTCATGACTTGACATGACTATCAGAAGCATCAGACTAACTACATATCCTTCCGTTTAAGAAAATTGTCCAGATGCATATTTTACTATTTGTCTCTTCACTTAGAGCATTGTGTATTCCCTCCTAAATCTTGCAAGTGAGTATGTATTAAGTAGCCCCCTCAAGGCCTCTCCAGCAGACACTCTCTCCTCTTTAACTCATTACAGGGAGGAGCGAGTGAATGAGAGCCCTGAATAATTCATCCCTGTATGACTCTGATCCTGCCTTGTCTCAGATGTTGTTATGTTTTAAGCATGTGTTAAGCATGACAACAACAAATTAGACACGTTCATCAACGCAAGTGAGGCATAAGCTTGGCCTCAATAAAAGTTTGACTTTGACTCTTCCTTGTGGCATTTCACTGTAGCCGGCTGCAGATTCTCAGGTACATGTTTTCATGTTTTGGAAAAAAGGCTGTATTTTTGAAGCCAACGTGTTTGATCCGGAGTCTGCAGTTTTGTTTAGCTGTGCATATGACTGAAATGATTTTCTTTAAACTCTTCTCTTTTATGTTTTAAACTGTTTTGTGATTTCTGTCATGTCTTTGTGATTTTAATGATTTTTTTTCCTGTTGTGTGAAGCACTTTGAATTACCTGGTGTTCGAATGCTCTACAAATAAACTTGCCTTGCCTTGTAGGGAATAGGTGAAAACAGAAATAGTATACAGAAAACATGTATGAATCTCTCAAAATAAAATGTTGAGTAAGCTAATGATGAGGGATCACTGTTATCAGTTGGTATGATTAAAAGTTAAAAGTAAATTTTACAATATACAACCCCTTGAAAGTGAAAAAATATATATTGTTTGAAAAAAACTCAAGTTATTGAGTCATATATAAATGAATCTATACATATTTAATCAAAAACATATAAGATGTATACGACATTCAATGTGTATTCTTTTGATAGGCAGAGGAGTACATTTACTATGCTTGCCACAGTATTACTAAACTGGTGACGTCACAGACTGGACAACACGCAGGAGTCCACTGTCTGGAGAACAGGTGCCTTAATGACGGATTAAACCAGGCCATTATGTGTAAAGATAGAATGAAGTGGGGACAGTGACCACGCAGCATACGTATCAGCCGGACAGAAAGATAGACGATGAGAAAAAGTAGACAGGAGAAGGTGTTTGAATAATGAACAGGACGTAGAGGAGGGACAGTGAGGCGCACCGGGCCCGGGATGGGCTAGTGTCTGTAAGAGCTCATCACACACATGCTGACAGAGCTTTAATCAGGAGCCAAAGACAAGGGCCCACACTTATACACAGACAACATGTTATATCAGCTTTACTGTGTTTCATGTGGATAATAAAGCTCAACAGTCCCGCTGTTAAAATAGATTTTTTAATTTTTGCCATAGAATAAAAAAAAACTAGATAGCAGTAATAGTATAAAGCAAGTTAAAACATTTTGGAAACAGATTTGAAATGAAATCATAGATATTATGCCTATGCCATGCTTATGTCGTGAGCAAGCTTTCAAACCTTTGATATACACTTTTTTCAGGAAGCATAATGGGAAAAATGTATGGAAAATATACATCGTGAACCAATCAATTCATAGCTGAGAGCTACAGGTGTAGTTTTAGTAGAACGCATACTGATAAATAAATTAATCATTGTAGGAACATTTTAAGATGTTTATGAAACTTCAACTGTAATTTTGATGTTGTTTATGAAACTTCCCAACACATTTCTAGCATGCTAATTATTCAGAGCACTTTTCATAACTTTCAGAGGCCAGGGTGGCATTTACCATCATGGTAATGCTAACAGCAAATGCTAACAGCGCACTTCCAGTTCGCGGAGGATACAACGCTCCATTATTAGATGCTTTCATAATATATCTGTAGTCTAGAAAACAAATTTTACTTTATTACATATAAAAGTCAAGTACTGCATTAAGATATTTTAATAATTTATTTTTTTTGTCTAAATTTTGGTTCTGCTCATATTTCCCAATATATGAAGAAAGTTGTTTTGTCACTTTCATTACTAAAATTAAAGTTGGGGAAAAAATGCTGAAAAATGGCTGCTAGAGATATTTCACATGTTAACACAGATGCAGCAGAAAATAGAAAACAAGAACAGAAAAGGGGAAGCAAACCAGGTTTTTGGTAAGGCGTTCCCCCACACTCTATAAACGCTTTATTTGTTATTTTTCATGCAGTGAATTATTCCAGTGATTGTACATTTTAGTCTTATATTTGGCATGTGCTACATGCTGTCATAGTCGGGAAATGTTTGGGGGGGTGGAAGGAAAAATAAAATGTGTTAGTGTAGCAAGTGCAACAAAACCAAACATTTAGATTGGAGGAGGAAAAATATGAGTGAAAACAGTAGACTAGTCGTACAAATACAGGAAATGACAGTTTGGAGTGGAGGGAAGACACAAGAGACATTCTGACCATGTGGGACTGACAGCCACTGCAATCATAACTGAGTCGTTAACATTTGATTGTTGTTTATGTTGCGCCCACATTGCCACTGGTCGGCTTGGACTGCACATATTACAGGATATCTATAAACCGCACACGCTTGGATGCCCTCACATCAGCAAATGTGCACAGGGCAATCAGGACCTTTTGCGTGCACAGTCAGCCACACACCCATGCATGCTGCATATACACAGTATAAGCGCTTTCTGGTGCACCTTATAAATATACTCTCCCAGATTGTGATTGTGTTTGAGCTGTGTCTCCATGGTGCTGCTTCCTCACATGTTTACAGTGGCTGCAGTGATACATTAAAATGATCTTAACAACAGTTAGAGTAGGCGTATGTGTGACTGCTGGCAGGCAGTGACACAAGACAGCAGGGGTATCCCTCGTACGCAGCCAAAACACCACTGATGTCAAGCAATGGTTCAATAATGTGGTACACATATGAAGAGAGCTGCAGCGTCATGCAGGCACCTCCGACTGAAATATCATTCCGATAGAAGGCTCTCCCTGTGCACGTGCCCAGTGGAGTGTAGTTACAACACGTGGACAAATGCAATACAAGATGAATGATTAGAAAGAGAGGGTCATATGCAACTAGCAGAAATGTGTCCTATCTCGCAATGCTGGTGATATTATTGACCTTTATTTAACCAGGAAAGTCCCACACTCACTGGCTGATAGTGCCAAAATCCAGAATCCTTTAATTCAGGGGGGATACATTTTATGTTCATTGATGTATGCTCATGCTGACCTCAATTCCTAAAAACAAAAAACTCCATAACAGTCTATCAGTAACAGTACACATTTTGAATCATCTTGCCAACAGACTATTGAACCAATTACAATATGATGACAAATAAGGATAATTTTTATCATTATTTAAAAGCGCTATTTGTTTGTATTTGTCCTGGCAGATCTAAAAGCAGTTAAATTGTTTAGCTTGACAGCCCATTCAGAAGTCTTTCCAATGCAGACAACTTAACATTTCAATTTAGCTCTAAGTGCCTTATCTAAATCATGTAATTGCATAAAGCATCTTGTTAATTCCTTAACACGTTCGCTGTGGAGTTATTTTCCACATTATTCAGTGCGCTCTGATATGGGTGGCACACAGGAGCACCCAACCATTAGGCCCAGACCTCACGATAATGGCATGGCTAACACTATTGATTTACTTTGCCTTATGGTCTTCAGCCTGCTCTTAAAGCTCTCCCGACACTCCGCTCCTTGATGAACACAAAGCAGGCTGCTCTAAAAGTGTTGTGGATATGGTCATAAACGCAAAGTAAATAACTGCCAGTTGACACTGGAGATAACCAGACTCCTTCACATGTGCTGTCAGCGAGTGGAAGCACATTTACAGTATTTTAGGGTTACACTGAGCACAATATTTAGGAAAGGTAAAAGAACATTTTACCAGCTTCTCCATCCACAGTAAATGTCAAGGAATGAGTGTAGCCTTGATTTAAACCAGGCTGATGTTTCAAAATGAAATTAATAGAATATTAATAATGTTAATAATAACTAGATGTAATTATTGAAATGTGTTTTTATTACAGTCTGTGTGCTTGTACTTTGAGGTATGTGAATGAGCAAGCCAAAGACAAATTTCTACCCTCATTGCATATGACAGACAATTAAGTTATTGTATTCTATTCTAAACACATGTAGTGTATTCAAATTTGAGAAGGATTATAATGATGTATAATATTTGTTACTCATCAATAAACATATTGTTTGTTACAATAATTTTAAGGATGACTTTGAAATGTAGGTAAAAGTATCAGCATTATTTGGTGAGAATACAATTTCAGTTTAGGGCAGGTATGTCTAAACTATGGCCCGGGGGACAAATGCGGCCCTCAGGACAATTTTTGTTGGCCCTCTGGCTTCCTGCTAAGTTGGTCCAAACAACAAAAAATATTACTTTTCACTGTAGAATTGGAAAAAATCAAGAATTCGGATGTTATACCAACCTAATATTAATGTTCCAAGTCTTACTATAGGTGTGGAGGCTCATCGAAACAATGTCAAATGCAAAATCTCAAATGATTCACCTTTCAAATTTGTCGGGTTGTCTAAATTAAAGCCGATCCTGCCACATACTTTCAAATCAATGACCAATGCCGACTATGAATGTCAAATTAAACCTCTTACGGATAAATTAGCACGTTTCAACTTTAATATGAGTGGGTTTTATAATGAGTGGGTAGTTTGAGCAAGCCACAGCTACAGCAAGGAGTGGAGGAGGAGAAAGATAGCATGACCTCGGTGACCCCGCTGCTTACAAGAAATCAGGACCACAGCAACACAGGAAATTGTCCATCAAAATAAAAGGGCGTCAGGAGGTGCGGGTTAGACAAGGAAGAAACTTTTTTTCTCAGAGTGGGACAAGAATTAACCACATTTGAAAATAACAGATGTCCTTTTTGAAACAGCCTGATTACTTTCTTCAGGCTTGAGGCTGGCACAAAGAGCACTGATTAGATTACATGCAAATTGTAATAATCATATACTGTAGAGTTGTCAGATCTCTGTCCGATATTATATGCACCTCGATACACTTGCCGTGATCCGATTAATTTAATGAATTCCTTACAACCAACGATGAGATTCAGTTTGAACTAACCCCATATCACAATGCATACCGGTTCACACAACATAGTTTTTTGGCTCCCGATCCAATTTTTTATAGTTTGTTTTCTCCAATACCGATCTGACACCAATCTCAATCCGACAGGAATCTTCTTTTGTTTTTTCATTAACACATTTTGCTGCTATGACTTTATAAAACACAGGACAATGCTGAATTTGGCTCCATTTGAAGTAAATTATTGCCTCAAAAAAATAGGCCTACTTAAAATATCCCAATTATTACTCCTCCACAGTACAGAGCATCACTATCAGTAACAGAGACATTAGGTGATGTTTTAGCCCTCTGTTTATAAAAGCAATGTTTTTTCCCCCTATATTATTTGTGTTTAAGGCCGGTAAAAAAGGCAGAAGCCTGAGAGCGCATGGCTACATAATATGCATGTAAACTACTTAATATGCATGTAAACAAAAGCATCAGCCCTGCTCCTCTGCCGACTTGACCAAAGTTTGGATTTCCCTTTTGAGGCTCAGTGAAGACTAGGGCTGCAGCTATCGATTATCTTAGTAATCGAGTAATCTATCGATTCTTTCTTTGATTAATCTTGAAATGTGTTTTTGTTGAAAGTTTTTGTACATTCTGTAAACCATTAAAAGCATATCAAATCATTTTTAAAATACATGTTATTGTTCATAGTTCTGATTAAAATAACACATTTTATTCTTATATGAATAAGTATGTCCCAAAACAGCAACATTTCACTTCACCGGTCCAAACTGTTCTATTTGTACATAAAGAATGCATATACATGACTAATTAACTTGCCAGAATGAATTAATTTGCGTTTATGTAACTTAAAATAAGAAACATGTTTGTAAAACTTTTTTGAGTGAGGCAAATGATCTCTGGTGTTTTGAGCTGTAACTCTGCAGTCATTTTGCAGAATTAGCTCCGTGTGCCATTCACTTTAGTCTCTGTGTCTTTGTGGACTTTCTGTTTCATATTCGCCGTCCTCCATACTGTTTCCATGGAGGTATTGGCAGTTTCAAAGCACAACAGAGGAGAGAGCGGCGTGTTTTAAACTCACAAGTGTAACTGGGAAACAGAGTTTGTTGTGTGAAAGAGCCCAGAGGACCGCGAGTATGAAAGTCCGCAATGACGGGGCCAAGACACAGAGGCTAAAGTGAACAGCACACGGAGCTAATACTACAAAATGTCTGCAGCGTTACAGCTCAAGACACCGTGCTCTTTTCACAAAACACTTCCCAGTCACACGCTGCTCTCTCCTCTGTTGTGCTTTAGCTGCTTCAGGTTCGAGTGGAACAAGCTCCGTAGGAAACAAAAGTAGTCGTTCCATGAACTCCGCGCACCAAAGATTTGAGTGTTTTTTACTAAATATGTAAATTAAACAAATAATCGAGGCATTCAAATAATAACCTAAGATTTTTTGTAATTAATTACTTTATTTGCTCGCGTAATCGTTGCAGCCCTAGTGAAAACAACGAAGAGGTATAACAAATAGCAATATTATTAGCAACGTCAGCTTTGGATGAATCTAGATTAACCGAGAAAGCAATAGAAAGTCTGATGCACCGTAATTCTGTCACTTGTAATGCACATGTATAAGCCGCTGTATCGATGCAAATCAGTTAATCTTCCCATCACTGTTGTAGAGCTATGGCTTACTACTTTGCCCCCATGAAGTTGTTTGAACAATGGACGTGTAATTGGACAGCAAAAATATTGTATTCCTTCAGGAGCAACGAGGGGTAAAAAAACGGAAACTTTTGGTTTAAATAAACGACTGCAACAAGAAAGTGACACAACAATCTATCATTATTTGGAGCTTCTGTACAGTGTCGAATGTGGAGGACTTGCCATCTCTGCACAAAGTGACACAGGGAGGGAGCCACAGATAGAGATGAAAGATAAAGCTCTGACACCTTCAATGCGGGTGGACTTTCCTGGCTGTAAACAACACAACTGGAGCATTCACGACAAGTCAAAATAAAGTTTTGGCGTTTTGTCTGATGTTCTGAGCCAAAGGACATAGTATTTCTGGACGGGTTCAGCGCGAGTATAACATCAACAAAGATTAGATGTAGACACAGACCAATATCCAGAGCATTCAGTTAACTCTCAATTTTATACGTTCTGCTCTGCAAATTTAATAAATAATATGTTATGTGTATGTGGGTGGCCTGGTTTTATGGAATTAAAGAGATGAGTATACACAAATATATACGTGTGTACACAAAGTCAGTTGCAGATGACATTTAATGGGGACAAATCACAGATCTTCATAATGTAAATTTTGTTGTTAAAATAGTTTTACTGTTTCACTGTAGGCCATTGTTGGCTGAAGGTTGTCCCAAAACACGTGGAAACACAATGTGCGTAGGTAGTGTCCTGGCCCTGGGTGAATGTGAGCAGGAGCAGAGCCTGGATATTACAGGGGAAACCTGATTCTCCGTCGACCATCCCAGGACAGACAGTCCTCGATCCCCCGGGAGATGCATTTTGCCCTGAAAGGAGAAATTAATACAGCTGCTAACCTCCGCTCTCCATTGTTCCTGTTCACCTCTGTTCTTTTTCCTCTATATTTCTGCCTTAATGTACACACAAATCGGAGGGCCTGTCCACAACGCCTGTATCAACTGAAGGACAACACCTCCATTACATTACATCTCTGAGGCATCACTAATTTCCACGAGTCACCTTTAAGCATCTACCGACAGTCTTTCGAGACATTGGATCCCACTCTCCTCATGGCTGTTGCTGTCATAGAGGACAAGCTGAAAACTTTCTATGAGATCAATAGTAGATCATATTATCATTACTATTATTCTTTCGGTGCACTCAACGTGAGTCTACCTCTTTCCCTTTATGTAGCCAGCAAAACTGAGGCTAACAAGTAGCGGGATTTCAAACCACAAAACCTCAGACGATTGAGCCGGAACAGGAATTTATGTATGTTGAGATGGGCAATATGCCAAACAAAATTGTAGATCACAATTTTGTTGAGGCCAGATCACAATTTTCATTTTATAACAATTCATGTAAACTTGTTGTTCACATGAAAATTGCACATTTTAAACAAATCAATCTACTGTACTTTATAGCAAATTTTAGCAGCAAGACTTTTCCCGGAGTTCATGCTCGACCGGAAGTGCCATTACAACAGAGGTGCTGATCTGTGGCAAAATGAGGCAAATGTGGGCGGGCCGGAATAAGGTGAATTGGTCAAATAAGAAAAGTGGGTGTGGAAAAGTGTCTGTGTTAGAGCATAGACCTGCAGAAACACTGAATCACAAATATATTGATAACACAAATAGCAGATCCTCACCAGTCTGGGAGTCATATCGCCCCACAAAAGAGTTTGAGGTTTTACTCAGTAGAAAATGAAGTAAGGTGTGTGAATGAACAAATGTGCAAAGGCATTTGAGCCGTGAAGGATTCTTAATGGGGCAGAATTTACTGAAGCCACTGAAGAGGGCAGATAAAACCGGCTTGTGGTAAATGAACAACAGGCAAATCCCTCAAGGCACAAACAATTTTCCTGTAGCAAATCCTGTTTTACCCAACTTTCACTCCATCTTACAGAATCATCAATAAACATGCTTCTATAGGCTAACACAGATGCCAAAACAAAGAGCTATTTTCTGAAGTTATTTACATCATTAATATTAAAAAGTGCTCCTAATGGCAGAGTTGTGTTTTTGGAGGCAGAGCCATGGTTTAATCTATGCTAGAGTTGGCCAGATTGCAGTGGAAAGGTAAACTCTAAACCAATTACAAACAAACAAATGCTGGCATAGACAAAAGTATTCAATCAACAAGATGCCTGAGCAAACTTAAGTTTAATAATGTCAAAAAGGCAATTCATGTTTAATGAAACGCTTCACAGGTGGCGCATTATGTACACAAATGTGAGCGCAAAAGATGTGTGAAGAATGAATTGTGGGCAGCCAGACATATTTCAGAAGCTCTTGGTCTGAACTGTCAACACAGAGCTTATGGAGAGTTGGGACTCCTGTTGGGGGTATCTCCCATCGCATATCTCCAGATGTGGAGGGGGTATCTCCCTCCACGTCTATAAATAATGTGGCCCAGGCTTTTATAAACACAAGTTGTCACAGTCATGGCCTGTGCCATAAAAGGTTTTAACATGAGGTTTTCCACACCAAATACATCTTCTACCCATGTTAAGGTAAACAAGTTACCATCTTTGTGTTGCTAAATAATAATAAAGCAGATGTATCACATTTTCAATATTTGACTATTCACTTGGCTGGAACGGCTTATAAAACAGAGACGCTCACATTCAAATGTCTAAATATAAACAATACAAAACTTTCCAACTTCATGGGACCACCTGCATATTAATTATTTAAAAGTAGCATTTGTGATAGACTGACCAGGCTGTCACTCTGATGGAACGGCCACATATCATGTCTGTGTAATTTTGCTGGTAATTTCTGCTCTTCCTTTGTAGGACATCAATAATAAATGACCGGTATATTTTCTCTTTTCTTAGAACCAATCAATCACTGTACTTTCAGACTTTTCCTGTCCATCCCAGTCCCCTATTACAGTACTTTCTGCTGCAGCACAATGCCTAAGATGTGACACATACCACTGCTTGTTACTCTAGAGAGCTATGGCATTGACAAACCCCTCATGGGTATAAATTACAAATGCTATTAAACAGGCGGCAGCATGTGATGGGCTAAATGTGGCACGGCCTATGGTGCAAATGAGCCAAAGGGCAAAGGTGAGGAAAAGACAGTAACTCCACGCATCTGAATGTGGTCGTTGATGTGCGAAGCTCAAAGGACACGCCAACACACTTACAGGGATATGTGTCGCCACAGATGAACAAACAAAACCACAAAATTCAGTCTTTCCGCTTGGTGAGGACTGTGAAATTACAACTACCAGTAGCTAACAGTTTTTAAGGACTCTCTTTTGGATTTTATTGGATGTATTTTAATATTGTCATAGCCACGACTCACACCTCAAATGTGAAGCGTGTAAGATCCAGCATATACGCAACACCCGGACGTCTATGCCAGAAAGAAGCATGTCGGCCATAGGGCTGAGCGATAGGAGAAAAGATATATCATCACAACTTTTATTCCTCCTATTGTTTTTTTTATCTGTCCAAGCAAATACAAATGGCTTTCAACAATATCTTGAAAATAAACAATATATAAGCTACAAATAATGGTAAATGAAATCACTGATTTTAGATTTTTGGTTACATTTTTATGAATTGAACAGCCTTACTGTCATGTAAATGGATTTGAATTACATAGTATAAAGGTTAATGGATTTTCAAAGAATCTAATCTAAACTTTAACACATATACAGACGCAGCAGGGATCGAGAACACATACAATACTTAAGGAAGATGTGAGTCTGATCACCAGTTTATCTTTCCGAGTTCATATGGGTGTGATTGACAGGCGTTTTAGCCAATCTGGAACCTGCAGGGTGCGTATGAAAAACAAATGGCTGCTTACAACGAAAAAAGAAAGGCAAATATATAACTTGATATTTATTATTATATTATTATATGTTGGATTTAAAAAACTGGGGATTTCTGCAGAATCGATGAGTGAAGCATAAAATTATGTTCATCTGTGGAGAGAGAAGTTAGATTTTTTCAGAATGATAGATGACAATAAACTCATTTGTTTCACTGAAATAAACAAATGTGATTGCACGGCTCTGTCTGAGTTTGGCTTGAAACGTGACGGAGCGAGTGGTGACCGGAATAATATTACTCTGTATAAAAGATACAGCGAGATTACATGCCTGACTTCCAGGCAAAGCGGTAAAGAGACTTCACAGAGACAAAAAGGACCTTTACAGTGAATGAAAGAGGGGCATTAAAGGACAAGTGGCACTTGAAATTTCAAATGCACAGTTTAGGGTCCTAGTAAAACACACTCAGCTCAGATCTGCTTATTGGAGAGAGAAGTCAACTGTGATACTATCGCTATAAAACAAACTGGGCTGAACACAGAATGTATGCACAGGTATCAAATAAATCGTTATTTGTATAAATAATTTATTTGAAACTAGGTGTGTCCTGAGTCACCTTTAATAATACATTGACCAATGTTATTGCTGCCACTCTTTTTTATAATCATTTTGCATTGGTATGGTCGCTCAAACCAAAACACATTTTTCAGGATGGGACCCAAATACCAAGTCATGCATTAACCTGAATTAAACAGTGACATAATGTTTATCTCGGGAGTACATCTGCTTGTGCAAGTTTGCATCTTACTGTATCTGCAGCTGTGTCGGGCAGAAGGAACACAGTACCTCTGAGGTGAGAGCTGGGACTAAAGTAGGTGTCTATGGAGAGAGATTACAGTGGAGAGCATCTTCACCTCTTTGGCACAACACACGCGCACACCTGCAAACGACACATCTGTTCAATACAGTCACAGCAATGCTCCAATTAAAGGATCATGGGGAATTAGCGCAGCGTCTCTACAAAGCAGTCCTGGGACTCAACTCAATTACGATAGATCAAATGCTTCATAACTCAGCTTTGCTGTATATTTAATTTCCCGGTCACATGGTATAAATCTTGGTGTGGTAAGCATCTCTGGCACGATTAATCAAAAGGAAACACAGATGCAGGTAGTGCTACATCATGAGAATCCAGGTACGGACAGAAATGTGCGTGTTTGCAACATACAAGATTCTACACAAGCACACGCAGCCACTATAATAAGAAAATAACAACAAATCAGAATGTCACCCAGAATGTCACAGGCAAAGGGCAAAGTCACCTAATGAGTAACAATAAATACATGACTCGTGGTACATGACAAGCACAACTCCCATGGGGGGGGGGGAAACAACACAACATGCGTGGTGGTGCTGCTTCTGTAAAATGAAGATACCTATGAGACCATGCATGGGGTTTCCTCTAAAATAAATACACAAGGGCACCGGGACAGCTGGACTTGTATAAACAAAAAGTACTGTTTAAGGACAACTCCATCACATAAAACAAAATTAATCCCTTTGGAGACAGACACACTTAAACCACTCTGCAAATGTACAACTTATGCACTTTACAAGACACTTTTAAACTTTAGTGACAGGATTCAAGTGGAGTTCTGGTTCATTTCATTGGTGCACAGTGGTAATTTACTGATGGGTCAAGCACCTCTAAGTATGACCTCATACTTTTCCAGTGTTTATATACATGTTGTATACATTACAGCTTATAAGGCACTAGGCTTTATGCCCTGAAAAATGCACTCTTGTGTAGGAGTCAGTTGGCGTGCTTTGGTTTCTGCAGCTTCTTTTTGTTTACACTCAACTTAGTGAAAATTTACTTATTTATTAAGTCTCAGCAGCTGTTTTGGTTGAAAGGAGCCCCAGTGGATTTTAATAAATTAGATATAAGGTTGGAAGTGTTCCTCACAATTAAATCAAAGTTAACAATTGGAAAGTGAACATCATGTTGTAATGATGTGTGAAATTATGACCAAATAATTGTCATATGCAACAGATTGGATAAAGTGCAAAGTGAAGATTTTAAAACGTGTGTAATAAAGTGGACTCACATGAACGCGTGGTAGATAAATGCCCATCCTCGTGGTCTTTCCAGCACGTTGTACAAGCAATTCTGTAACTTTCTGTAGCGCTTGCTGGAGGCGGAGGTGCTGGTCCGGGGTCCTGGAGGTCCGGGCCGCGGGGTCCCGAGCAGACCGGTGCGGTGAGACGGGTGGCCTCGCTCCGGTGTGGACGGCTCGCTTCTCTCGGTGTGGACAGCGGTCAGAGCCACGAACTCCACCCGCCGGTCATCGTTTGGCGCCGGAGGAGCCAGCATCCTGATGCCGCCGTTGTTGGACGGGCTTCCTAACATCTTTCACTGCGCTCCTCTAACTACGTAAGAAGTTTGGAAGTAGTCATAGCCTGCTTTGGATTACAAGTCACTGTGCCCTGCGGCCGCCTGATTCTTTAGCACAATATCACAGTTATCTGTAAATCAAGTCGCTAAAATAGACATTTGAAAGACTTGGACGCTTTGTAAATAGCGTTAAAGCGTGCCTTTTGCCTGTCATTGTCAAGGACTAAACTTGATTCCAAACTACTCCAAAATAACATGCAGTGACTCCAAAGGCACAGCGGAACAGTGAAAACGAGCCGCTACTTAAGTGGCATCACTTCCCCAAATGACAGATCAAAGTGACCTCACGTATCCGCCAAGACCACTGTGAAAACAACCAGTAAGCTTTGAGTAATACGTATTCGTAAAATGAATAATAATAAAGTAATGTTAGCAGCCCATCGCCTGTACAGTGACAAGAAGTGAATTTGCAGTGAAGTGATCAGTCTGAGACTTGCCCCATCCACTGCGTCCTCCTCCTCGCGCTCCTCTGAGGTCCAGAGACGTAAGAGCACAACATGAGGGTGATGCCCAACCTGCAAGACTTTAGGAAAGTCGTCGGAAAGAAGTGCACTTCTACTCGAAAACACCGCTGTAAGTGATGGAGAGGACCGTGTGCGTCTGTGATAAGGTTTAAAAAACGGAAGCGCGCACATCAACCAACGAACACGCACGTGACAGAGCGGAGGGAAATCGAGTTTGTCTTTTCAAAGACAGATCTCCACTGCAATAAAGTTTTGCGCTTACGTTAATACTAAGATCAAAAGGTGTGTTTCGCTTTCCGGTCATTAGCGTTTATTATGGAAAGGGGAGTTGGGTTTAAATCCAGCCGGGACAGGTGCTGGGAAGAGAGGACACCGCTTTCTAAAGCAATGACTGTGACGCACCATAGACTTTATGGCACAAATACATGAGACCAGACGCTCCAACAAATGCACCTAACTATGTAGAGTCTTAAAACTGCACAAATACACACTTATTTAAAAACGTATTAGAAGGAAGTTCTCTGTGAGCTGAACCTGACCAGAGCTCAGAGCTGTGAGTTTGATTTGACTCTGAGCACTTTATGATTTCAATGAAATAGAAAATATTCTGCCTAATACTAAGGTTTTGTAAACAGTCAAATGGGGCTTTGAATGTTTGAGGCTGTTGTAGTTTCTGTTTGTGCTTAATAGGGCCTGGTGTCAAATCAAATGATAAATGTGCCAACATACATCAAATCAAATCAAATCAAATCAATTTATTTTTGTAAATTTAATTTACATCTGTCTGCCTATTGTTTATCATTATTATTTTGAGAGCTCTGGAAACTAACTAACTCACTATAATCCTTCATAGGTGTTTATGCCTCTGAGGAACGCAAGAATATAGAGTTTTCACAAGTCACAGATCTGGACATTATTCCTCCATCAAACTGTTCCACTGGGTTAATCTTCACATGTTCACCTTGGGTCACACGCCACCAGCTTCAGGACTTCACAGTGACCAGTGAGACAAGACTGACTGTTGACAGCTGAACATTTCATAGCAACGTGTTAATGCACAATGCGTTGGCTGTGGCATATCAGACTTTAATAGGTGCGTGTGTTAGTCAAAGGGTAACAAAGAGAAAAGGTTATCATCATCCAGCACTTTTGACAATAGTATGAGGTGTAAGAAGCATACTGGACGTAATTAGGTACAATTTAAGTGAATACACAAATACTCCAAATACTAGAAGCTGTTAAATTGTAGTTTTTTCTGTGCTTTAGAAGTATTATTATATAATTCAACAACTACCGTATCTTCCAGACTATAAGTCGCACCGGAGTATAAGTCGCACCAGCCAAAAAATGCACAATACAGAAGAAAAAAACATATATAAGTTGCACTGGAGTACAAGTATAAGTATATAAGTATAAACATAATTATAAGTGGCGCCGCGACTTATAGTCCGGAAAATACAGTAGTACAAAACTACCTCATTCAAAAACATTTCTATCAGTTAATCATTCAGAGTTTAAGAAAAAATACAATGTTCTGGTGTTTGACTAATGCTGATGCGGGTCAACTCATCTAAAACAGAATTATTGGTGGATTAAATTGATGAGGGTTGAATTGCGTTTATAGTATTTCCTCCACTTGTAAAACAGCTTCCCATCTCACATATTTAGAGAAGAAAATGGGAGAAGAAAATGTTAACTAAAAATGCTAAATATGAGAGTGTCTTGTGGATATTAACCTCCTCTCAGGGCAAAAGGGGCACTGTCCAAACACCTACACAACACCGTCCTGTATTAGAACAACCTACTCTCTGTTCCTGAGCAGAGGGCGGGGCTGAGGTGGTGACGGACAGGACGGCTCTGGGACAACCTCAGAGGCCTGACATCAAAGTTCCACTGGGCAGAAGTACAGGCAGCTCCCCCCTCCACACGGTTTATACTTTAGAGCTACGAACATTAGGGCATCAAGAATGAGAAGTGGACAAAGTGGCCGATGTAAAAACAACAGCTGAACCAGGTCACGCAAGCCACAAACATTAACACATACTTGACTAGTGACTAAAGACATGTCAAAAGAAAATGTTTATTCTATCTTCATTGCTGAATAATGTATTTTCTAATCAACAAATAAAAATACATAGATTGGAATAATTAAAACCAGGAGTAGATCATATTTTCAATTCGAAAGGAGCTAAATTGAAAGTCTCCAATAAATCTGGAGTCTGAATATATGTATTTGGTCACGTATAACAGGCTCTATATTAAGTATAAAATCTCTTTCCAGATATAACGATATTTATGAAGATAGTGGTGAGGGGTTTGGTTAAACTCACTGTCAGATTCACAGAGCACCAGGAGTCAGAAACCACTCAAGAAACTTCAAAATACTTAAATCAGCAAATGTACAGTACAAAACACAGAGCGACCCCCACCTTCTGTATGTTTCCGCTGCACATTAAGACTAGTTACACCACTTAGTGCTCTCCCTGAAAATACTTTGGCTTTGGAAAAATCTCCTTTAATAACAGTAGGATTTTCTTTTACAGGAAAGGAAATGTATACAGTAGTTTTTAGGTTAATGTTATGAACACATGATAAATTATGCTGTCTATGTTTTCTTAATTGTGCTAATTTGCACAAGAGTCCGAGTCCCATTTGTCTCTTTTCTACCAAGGAAAGTGACAATAGTAGTAGTAAACAGGAATCACTTACACATTAATTTGCCTTAACAAATCATAAACAAAGACTTAATTCATAAAGAACATACAGTTTATTAAGCATGATTCATGTTAGGGTTAGGACATTGGATTAGAGTATCACTTAAGTAGTCACTAAGTCTGAATCCCAATAAACCCAACTATTTGTTCACTATGAATTAAGTCTTTGTTCATGCTTCACTGAGGCAGGAAGTGTAGGTATTATAAAGTGTTACTGTAAAACCTGGTTTTAACTCAAATCACCAGCTACAACAGTCATTTTATACTGAGCCTGACTTTGTCAAGTGGAGTAAATTCACTGGCATCACATGAGGGAATGAGAAACTGAATGACTTTTTGAAATTATGAGTTAAATTATGTGTTAAGATGTTGTTTAATGATACCCCAATCCTCTTTTTATTCTACGTGCAAAGACATTTTAGCCAGAACTACAAATTAAACTGTAAGTCCTTCTCAGTAGCAGAGGGGATTGTACTAAGTCCAGTCTGGTGGGTTACTGTGAACCTGAGCCCACACTGGAACTGTGGCCCCATCACAAGGTCCAGGAGCAGACGGCTTTAAGTCTCCAGACCACTGTTGCATTGATCCGACCCAACGCCTCCGTCAAGACAAAACACAATCTGTTTCATGCATGACTTAAGATCAAATACACTTTTGGGCCTGGTTAGAATGAGGCATAGACTCTCACTGATGCAGTGCTTCTTTGGTAATTAGATTCATTACAGTGTTTTTCCAGCACTCAAGGACAATTCTAAATCTTTCTTTTTATTTCTGATACAGTAGATTAGAGGCCTGAAACAAGTTCATCGATTATTAGCAAATAATAGATTATTGAGGTAATCAGCCAATTAAGTTAACAAATAATCGTGAATAGGACTATACACAGACCCCAAACCATATCATGTGATTAAAGAAGAAGTTTTATGACCGAAAGAGCAAGAAATGACAGGAAACATGTAATGGTCTTGATAAAAAAAACAAAAAACTATTCTGTCTGTACATATATATTGGTCAGGATGTTTTATCTGGGTCAAATTCAGTAAAAATTGTACTCACTAACTACAACCTAAGAAAACAAATTAACTAATTTCATCGATTCAATCAAATCGGAAAATAATTATTAGTTACACTGTGAGTCAGTTTCAAGGCCATCTAAAGCACCAAAGTAATTTCAAATTGAACCACAATGACTTTTCCTTTCAAGACTGAAAGAAAGATAAAGAGTGCAGCCTGCTTTTACAAAAACTGAGCAGCAATTATCTCATGAATCTATTGTTAAATGATTGCTCCGCAGGCAAAGATAGATTCATGAAACTCCCGGTGGGCTTTGTTAGTATGCAAGGGACTATTGCTCTGAAAGGTCTACTGTGTGTTTCGTTGGAATTCAATTTGAGAATACCATGTATTACCACAGGATTTTTGACTGTTCAGTTGAGTAAGATCAGTGCTGCCCTCTAGTGACACGAAATGAAAAAAAAAAAAAAAAAACACGCAAAGGTTTGTTTGTATATATTTATACATCTTTTAAATTGACCACACAGTATTGAAACCTCATAACGTATAACTATTTTAGTCAGTTCAAGGACATGTACTGGGATGGGGGTGGGTGTCTTATAAGCTTTTGCTTCTACCTACTCCTTTTGGGCATTGTTTGTTCTGTCCAACATTGTCTTCTTATAAATTGCTCAAAGAAAATGAATGAATTTTAATATTCCTAACTTTCATTCTGTTGCTCGCGTCTACCAGGATACTTGGTTGAGCGTGCTGCTTTGTCTTTGTCTTGTATTTTTCTCTTGCCTCCCTGACTACAGGTCTACTAGTTTTATAACCCTGTAATAAAACAACAGCATTAGAAATGAATCCATTCTTGAACAAGTCATTTTTATTTTTTTTCACAAAAGGTTGTTTACAAAAAGAAACATGAAAATAAAAATGTGCCAAAGCATGTCATGCTGGCCATTTGAACTACATGCACAACAATAAGATGACATATAATTACTGTACAAAATGTGGGGCAATCAACAATAGGCGTCGTTTGCTTTAGTATAAAAAAGGATGCCTTTTTCTTTTTGGTTCAAACCAAGTTGCGAGACCAGGACACAAGATTAACGCTCTCAAAAAAATGATTGACCAAAAATTATCAAATGTTAGAGAGAAGCCCCCACTCCAAAAACGGGGGGCAAGCCAAACAGAACAGACACCGTGGAAAGAGAACATGCTCACCACAAATGTCATAAGAAAAATACAGGACAAGTGACCACGGAATCAAGTCTACTCTTGGTTTGATTTTCTACACATGTGATGTACAAGGTTTATGGTTTATTAAAATGACAAACAACAAAGTGATAGTATTTGCACAGAAATCTGCAGTTGAAATTCAGCATCCACTCGTCTCTGAATTCTGTTTGAGTCTGTTTTTCTATTTAATGCTCAAATACAAAAAAGATGGACAGTACAAACTCGTTCTATTAAAAGTAATGAGTGTGAGCACAGTACAAATAGACTTGATCACCACAACTAAGCAGACATGGTGGATGACAAGTATTTTTTCTTACACAGATGTTGGTTAACATATGTATACAAATTGCATACATAAGGATCCATTTGGCTTCTGATGCTCCTTATGCTATGAATGTAAATGTGTTCAGGAACAGATTTGAGGTCCCATCTAAACAAGACTTATTGAAAAGGGTCTCTAGTGTTCTCTGAAGTGGGTAGTTGCTTTCACATGAGCTGGTGACGCGGGAGTGGATCCAGAGCCCTCATTCAGTGCTGACCTGTGTCACCTGTGTTTCTCCTGCCTGATTGGTCGACTGGATGAACATGGGCTGGGTCAGATCCTGTCCCGCGGGCATCGTCACCTGCTGAATCTGGTACAACTGCTGCAAGATGAGGAACAATGCATGAATAACACCAATATTGCTCATAAAACAGAACAGCTCAAGAATAAATAAATATGTAAAAGGATACCTGTCCGTCAGTAAATTGGTTAAATTGCTGTTGCCCTTGTACGTCTGACTGTGTAATCTAAAAATAAAAAGCATTTTTATAACAAAATAATCTTTAGGAATCAAACATGCGCCTGTTATTTTGGATTATACCTGTTGGGTATTAGTAAGGGTCTGAAGTTGTCCTTGAACCACCTGAGCGCCAGAAACGGGCTGCGCTAGACGAATGTACTGTAGCTGACCTGCGTTTAGCTGCACCTTCACTCAAAAGACACAAGAGGGAGACAAAATCATCTTCAATGCAAAGGCCACAGAACCTTCAGGTAATTTATACCAAGAGAAGGTTTAGCTTAGTCTGTTTTGTTAGATGTACATTTTAGCTGCAGATCTAGTGCACAAGAGTCCATTAAAAAGCACATTCTAATGATGGCAAACATTACAGTGACCACATCGTACCGGGATTTGCTGGATCTCCCCTGTGTTGGTGATGATCTGTTGCATGACCTGCATGGTCTGCCCCTGGGCCTGAGCAGCCTGTGCTTGACCTTGAGCTGCAGCTTGGACAATTTGTACTTGTTGGCCCTCACCCACTTGCATAGTCACTGGAGCACTCTAAAACAGCACAAACACACAATTAACGCAATGTAAACGCGGACAGAAAAAAAGATCCCTACATCTGCAAAGGTTTAATCTGAGCAATATGAAGGTCATGTTGTTAAAGAGACGGCAAGATGGAGGTGACGAGGTAGATTTCAGGCATCTCTCTCTTCCGGCGGTCACAGTATCCAGAAAAGGCCACCTGATCACTGGTGTGGTCATTTAAACAGCCTATAGTGCACAGTGCGACTTAAAGCAGAATCAAAGAGCAGACTGAAGCATGAAGATGTTGCATTTACCGTGATAGGTGTGCCTTGTGACTGCACCTGCATTTGCTGTAGCTGCTGCATTGTAGCGCCTTGCAGCATCTGATGGCCGCAAGAATAAACAACCAGGCGAAGGTGTTGGAATGAGAAAATGAGAAAAAGACACATGAGAGAGCAGCGAATGCAAAGACACAAATGATGCAGGCACAAGTGAAGGATGGGCACATGTTAGCAAACATAGTGATGCAAGCAGCAAATGATTCAGAAGCACATCTTAAGTATGCAAAGAAATTATCAGAAACTAAAATGATTACAGTGCGAAGACACATAAACTAACTATTTAAAATGCCACCAAGTTAAACATAACGTATTTACAGTTCTGAAGCTTCTCACATGTTAATGAGAGAATCTTCTTTAATAGCCTAATAGTGTAGTGTTCAGTGTGGAGGTGTGACCTCTGTGCTCTCACAGCGGGACTGCCGCAGGAGCAGGGCTAAGTGAGTCTGACAGCTCAGCTAAAGGCAGTCTGCTGAAGCAGCATAGAGCTGGGGCAGAGGCCGCACACTAGTGATGAGCGGTTCGGGAGGTTTTTCAACCTGCGGGTCCCGTAATTTTGACATTCTCTGACCCTCTCCAGCCTGCCCTGCACCTCGGAATCTATTTTCTTCAACCTACCCTGCGTCTAATAACTATGTAAGCCTTATTAAAGTTCTGACTCTTGTCAGAAAAAGAGCAGATGTGGAGTAAGGCAGTTAGATAAATCTGCAATGTTGGACAGAAGGGGACAGTAGGGACTGCAGAGACATGTTCTCTGTATGTTAGGGTGCAAAAATCAGCATGTTTTATTACTATCCAATTCATAATTACGGAGAAACGACCATAATGAGGAACTGAATGAAAACACAACCCGTGCATCACTAGCACACACAACACCGCTAATAAGCGAGTGGAGATTATTAGAATGAGTCTGTCCCACGTGACTGCTATATTTATGTGCCGTGTGTCAAGTTGTCACTTCAATGGAAACAAAGGAAAAAGCATATTTACAATGCAGTTAGGTTCTCATTACATTGGACCTGGGGCTTAACAGTAATTCATACTGTGTAAATGTGGAAGGTTTTGAGAGTGCTTAAAGAGTGGTGATTTGGACCCAGGACATACATTCAGATGAAGGCCATGACAGTGGGTGTGTTTGGAGGGACTCGTATAGTGGGAGAACAGCCTCCACTAATACTGGATATCCAGCAATATGTAAATGTACTTACAATCCAATTTATTGTCCACAATTGCAATCAGAGATAATGCTAAGCTACCTGTCCTTGCTGGGGCTGTGCGATGATGATTTGTCCCGGCTGAATAGTGGTTGCCCCCTGCACCGACTGCTGCGCCTGCTGCGCGCCCTGCACCTGCACTCCACCGGGCTGTTGAGCCAGGGTAAAGTAGTACTGCACTGGCTCAGCTGGGGCCACGGACTGGCGCACATCATCCTGTGGAAAACACACAAAATCAGTCGGATACATCTCCATGAATTACCGGTATTGTTGGTGTAAGAGTAGAGGACAGTTGGCCTAATAAATAACCCATGGACTTTGGCTGGAGCACAGTAATGCAATCTGGACACAAGATCAATTACAGGAATCATACCAGTGAATTTTGTTTATGTCCAGGAACATAAAGAGGTCAAAGGCCTAGAGTATCAAATATGTATAAGATGACACACATTGGGCTTCCAAATGCGGAGTGGGGCAATTGGGAGTAACTTACTTGAGTAACAAAATTATGATACAGTATTAATAACCAATGCGGCAGCTTTGATGACGTGTCCATCACCAGAAGCGTAAACACCCCCCTCCCAGCTCCATGACAACACAGCTGAGAGTGTAGGATGTTTACATGCCTGGAGACAGTCTACATGAACACTAAATATAATATTTGGCTTTCTAAATATGCATCTCCATCAACTAGGATCCTAAAAATGTAATTTACTTCTTATTTTTGTGGTTTTTGAGTACTGTTGTTGCAGTGAGTGTTTATTAAGAGGCAATAAGATGCTGCAAACATCCGACTGAAAGCTATATCTGACCAAACCCAAAGCTTCCAGTCAAGGATGTTTACAGCGCCTCCAAATTGCCAAATGCAGAAACGGTCCTGAGATTTATCAACTCTAAAAAATCACAAGTAAATTAAATTAAATCACCAGTAAATACACTCAATCATAGTGGTGTGTCTGTACCTGACGTTTGGGAGGTTTCAGATCATCCCGGGGGACAATGTCGATGAGGAAGTCAAACTGGTCAAACTTTGTTATTGCCATGGCAATGTCATTCCTCTGTAAAAGAAAAAAAGTGTCAATGAGAACTTTATTTTGTTGTAAACTCATAAAAAAAAAAAAAAAGCTGCAGTAACAATAAGTGTGTTTAAGAAAGTTGACACATCATTTAAAGACATATAAACAAGATATACTAAAACATGTCCCAAATATGGTGTCACTATACCCTTCCTATATCTTCAGTGTCGTGTTGCGTGTGGAATTTTCCACAGGATATTGACTGTCAGGACCCCCCATTGTGGCCCTCCCTGCTCTTGGACCTATTAATAGACCCTTGATTAATATCTGGTAACACCAGGTCACATCTACACTTGTTCTATTGATGAGCGTCACTATGGTGATCCCCATTGGCGTGCTCCTTTGACAATGGCGCACACTCTGTGTCAGATCAGACCAAACATGATCATCTGATTTGACTCTGGGGGGAAAAAAGCTACCGGTAATTTTACACTGATCAAAATCATCTGCAATCTGTAATTAATGTTCAAACAGCAGTGACGCTGGCTATTTTCAGTATACAACAATAACCACACAAATACAGAACGGAAATAGGGACAAGGTTAAACACAAACTCTTCCAAACAAAATCTCAGAGGCGAGTACATTAAGGTTCTGCTCCATAAGGTTCCCCTCAATAACTTCCAGGTGAGAGCGCAAGTCAATGTGTGCCAGATTTCCCTTCATCATTTCCATGTAGGCCACTTCCTCTTCCGCTCATTCAACCTCTGGACAGCAGAAGGGTAAAGTGCCATTGGAAAGAAAAGTGGGTCACAAGTGCCCGCATATGTTTGCTTTCAAAGTCAATGGACAGAGAAACTAAAACAGAGGGAGCGTCCTCAAGGGGATGATGGTATGAGGCCTCCATTAAGGAAGTAAATACAAACAAAATAAATATGAGTCTATGGGAAGCATACGCACCACTGTAGATAGAGCAAATGCTTGGGTTTATACAGGACTATATTTGAACAGTCATTGTTAAGTGTAACACTGACCTGTAATGTACGCCTCTTGTTGTCTTCGGTGTGGATCCACGCCCTCAGCGTGAGCTCTGTGATGAAGATCTGAGCAGCTTTGGCAAACAGCACTGGGGCCTCAGCACTGATCATCTGTCCAGAAAATGAGAACATTTAGTACTTAAAAGTTAAAGAATGTATATATGACCATAACATTTTTTACAATTATTACACTAAAAGTGTGTCATATATTTAAAACAATAAAAAGCTAATCTAAATAAAATTTTACTGGCTGAATCGAGCCCTCATTTCTTGTAGAAACCAAGTCTGTGAAGGTAAAAGGGGCACATTGGTGAAAGCTGCTGTGTCAGGGCTCACAGCAGAGGCCTGTCCTCGCACAGGTGATCTGCTGATCTCTTTACCACTTTAAGCTCCGGCTTAAATCACTAAGGGGATCGCGCTCGAACACCACACATGAAAGTGACTATGCTTAAACCAGGGGCAGGCCATGGGAATTATTTTCCATTATGTTAAAAATACACCATGTGCCATGTTCTGAAGTATATCAGTTACTACGTTGAGGTGAATCGTTCTGAGATAATGTGTGTGGACATATTTGTATGCCTAAAAAGACAAAAATAAAGTCTAGTCTGAATACCTACCAATCTACCGGATTTGGCCTAGTTTCTACAACAGTTTTGAATTTTTAATTTATTCTTACCTTAACATCTTCATCCAGCTTCATAATTTTTTTGATTCGAGCCAGAGGCAACTCCTGCACACGGAAATCCTTCTGCAAGTAAAAGACCCCATGAGAGGGATGAGACAGTCACTGAAACAATGGGTTTATTCTGCATGGCTGTTAGAGTCGTACCATCGTCAGGTTCCTGATCTCGTCCATGACGCGGGGCCAGAAGGACTGCAGGGTCTGCTGGGCATCGCTGCTCCCCCCAAAACCATCTGAAGACATCCTTGCTTAGGCTGCAAGAGCAAAATGGGTTGATATTTAAAGACATGGTGTACAGATGAATTTACTTTAGTTCAAACTCCTTTTTTATTAACTAATCCTTTATTTATAAAAAAGGTTAGCCTCAACTATACACAGTTGGTTTGGTTTAACTCATGAATATCACATTCCTACACAAGCCTGAGACCACCAAGCTGCTCGCTGACAAAGTCTCCTTTTGCACACACAACGTGGCTTTAGTAGTTTGACAAATACGAGGGTCATGTGCGAGTCAGCTGCAGCTGAAGTTAGCTCTGCTTTTGACCCCAACACCTCGGGACAAGGGAAACCTTTTCAAAGTTTATTCGTCCAAGAGCTGTAGTTAACTTTTCAGTGCACATTTGGCAGAGAAGTGCCCTAATAGTCGTTTAGGGAAATGTTGTCTGTCAAACTTAAAGCATACGTTAGAGCTTGCTCCTCTGCGGGGGCAAGTAGGTTTAAAAGAGGATCCAGCAGGTTACTATGGTATGCCAAGAATCCGCTGTGAATATTGGCCTGCCTGTCTGAGCACGCACAGCTCACCGTGTCTGGATTGTACCCTTTTACTTTGACTTCACAGAAATAAACATTTGGCAAGAAGAAGAAAGGGGTATTCAAAAGTTATTTCTCTGGTTGTGTCCTGCCCCAAGACAAAGTGCCAAAGGCTGCTCCGAGGAGGTAAAAGACAGACAGGACTATACGAGTAAAACAGCACAGAGGAACAGTGTAAAGACCCCAATTCCACATTCAACTCTGAACAGGTGAGCAGAATAAAAACCATTAGGGAAAAACTTAGGTCAAAACGGCAATGTGTCAACATTCGACTCGATTGATTTTTGACAGTGTCTTTTATAGACGTATCATCCGTCTTTGCCCTCAGCAGCTTAAATCAATGCGACAGAATGGCAGCGAGGAGAGCTTTATATGAATCAATCAGTCGGCTCGAAGCCACGGCACATGAGTCCTTATGACTGACCTTCAAAATGTCTCCAGTTTTCTTTAAATTACAAGGTTTGACTTAAAATTCAGCAAAGACCTGTCATTCCGCAGTACAGGAGTGATTCAATAAACAATTCTGCGTAGCAATGTTTGCAGAAACATATGAGAGATACACGCTCAAATACCAGATTTCACCCAAAGTAGTGATCAAGTTAACATTGTAATACTTAGAGGACATTAAAGGCCCTGTCCGAACTGCCTGTGCACTAAACTGGACAGTTCACTAAACATTTACACTCAACCTGGAGCTCAAAGTATCATGGAAACTATTCTGCCGCAACAGACGAGAGAAAATAGCAAATGATTCACTGATTTGAAAATGAAAACATGACACATCAAGGACTGGGCGATGACAAAAAACATATCTGTAGATACTTTGATTTTGTCTTTTAGTATCAATGTCCTAAACATAAAAACGATATGCTTTTAAAACAGTGCCATTTATCCATTTAACACAAAGAGTAAAATGTCTTACTCCAAAGTATAAACTCTACTCCAAACCGCATGCTTTTACTGACACGTTTTAGCTTCTGTCCTTGCTCTTGTCCAAATGTGGACAAGAGCATAAAAAGACAGAATCCCATGTACTCGCTAACCCCCCCTCTCTTTGTGACCCCACGACCTTCAGGCAAAACATACAGCGTCTCACACAAACCGAAGCAGCAAGAGCTAAAGGGGAAACAAATGTGTGAAAGCAGCTTATTTTACATTTAAAACGAAAGTGAAAATTGTAAGCTGCAGATGATGAACCAAGACTTGTGCATCACCCATGTTTCATCACTGTCTCATTTTTTTACTGAAGTAAATGGACAGCAAAACCTTTGTTTTAAGTTTGTCTTTTGAATTGTTTAGAAGTGGTTTTGAATTTGTGCAATGCCTTTTATGGTCTGGGTCCAGTCCCAGTCAAATAAATATAGAAAGTGTATGGTTCATAGCAAAGAGAAAGAGAATAGGTCAAGATGGGTTTACTTAGTTGTAACTGACATAATTTGTATTGAAATAAATGTTGGTAGTAAGCGTAGAGGCCAGCATGAAACCTTATTTATGCTTTTTTTTTTTTTGTGATTGGTCCACCACAACTCCTTGTATTGTATATAAACTTTGGTTTAGTGACAACACCGTGGTTGTTTCCATTCTGTCCCAGTACATTAGTGCTATGGCCTCGGTGTGTGGTGGAGGTGCGTCTCTCCTCTTCTCTGCAGTCATGTTGTCCTTCATCAGGTCATGGACACAATGTGATGTAGGTGTTGGGTTTCCTGTGTGTGTGTGTGTGTGTGTGTGTGTGAGACTTGGGCTTTGTCAATGCAGTCCAATGCAGTGTCTTCCTCCTACAGAGCTGCTGCGTCTCCTCTTCCGGTCGCTGCGATGGTACTTTCAATCATGGTTTCTCTTTCTGCAAAACTTACGCTCAGACCAAACTTCTCACAGGAACTCAATGTTGCAGAGGCTGAATCTGCACTAATGTTGTTCCCAGTCTATAGTGCTGTTTTCTCTCTCTCTTTGACTAGATTAGAAGAAAGTCATGTCAAGTGAGCCCTCGCAGCACCCCTCTCCAACTTTGACATCACAACGCTTCACATGAGCCTTCAATTCCTGTCCAAATACAACTGATAACTCTGCACACAGAGAGGCCGGGATGAGAAAACACCACACTATCACAAAGCCAAAAAAGGCTTAGTCATGGATGATTGCTACTTCAACAGAACTGATCTGCTAACCCATTTCAACTTTTATGTACTTTATCACAAACTGAGGCTGAACTATTTCACACAAATACACAAGAAAATTAAAAAGCGATTTGGATTGCCAAATAAATACACTTTTGATATCAAATGAGATGATGAATAAGATGTATACAAGTTGTTGTGTAATTAAATGATGCCAAGGCACCTCTTCATTAGGTACTAATTTAAGATAAGAGCACATTATGTAAGTTTATAGTATGGATTCTAGTGGACTTATGGGATGAACAAATCTTTGTAAATTAATCTTGATGCCTTTGCCTGCTGCTGTTAGAAGTGTTGACCTTGCTGAACTCAAACTGCAAATTTCACACACAAAACAAACCGTGCACACAGAGTAAATGATCTACTTTAGCAAAACAAAAAACAAGAAGTTCTCAGGCTGCATTACAGATTAACCTTTGGTACAAGTAAACTGGACATTTTCACTCACATTTAAGGACTTGGCATGTACCTCCAGCGCTCTGCTGGACGATACCAGCTTTCTGGTAACAGGCAAACTTTGCCCTTGGTTCTTCAAGCCAACTCCAGGAAGTGCTAGTCACTGATTTCCCAAGGTCATTCTACAGCAGCAAGAGGGAAACCAGAGAGGGGTGGGGGGGGAGAGATGGAGGACAGGTTTTCCAACTTTCACTGCAGCACTTAAATGACCCCAGCGGCTGTGGACGCTCAGAGATGCGCAATAAATAAAACACCTCAAACTCCATACTATCAGTATGTTCAATTTGTGAGGTTCACTTCCTGAGTCCTCATGCTTTACTCTCATCGTTGACAGAGAGCCAATCTCACGCTCACATTCCCATGACCTTCATCCAATGCTAGGCCTCGTCTCCAACGTCAGTAGGCAGGGCTAAAGCTACCTGCATACACACAGCAGAGCAGACTCCCCAGGCTGCCCACACTGCCTTTGGTGACAGTGTACACATGTTTAAATGCAGGGGGAGGAGGGGGCAAGGGCAAAAGAGCCAGAACACACAGCGGTAGTGGTCACCTTAGCGATAAGCTCAAAGACTCAGCTATGTCCGAGCACTTTGGTGACTTTGTTCTCTCCTGGTTAAGTCAACAATAGCGTGGGGGCACAAATTACATTCAAACAGTATCCAGCCAATACACTGGGATTAGAAAGCAAGGGCTTCAACTGAAGAGTTATTTTTAGTTTCCCTGTCTCCCCCCCCAGTGGGATTTTCACCAATGGAAACATTCAATTAGAATGCCCAGGAGAACAAACAAATCTAGTTGCAAGGAAGTTAGAGCAAAGAAAGAAAGGAGCTGCTCCCGACGCAGATTCCTTCATATGAGATCAGATCAAATCATTAGGCTCCTCTGCCCCTGGAGCTGACAGGACGACAGTCTGTCCCATCTGGGCGTCTGTCCCTGTCGGGTCGGGGGAGAGGGGTCCTGGGGTCAATGCAACCAGCTGCACCACTGTCCCGGGGGACCCGGGACTTCTCAAGCCTATAAACTAAAGTAGTTAGAGATCCAACAGTAACATGGATGGCATAGTCTGTGCCACTGTCTGACACTGAAGGACGATGAAAGTAACGGTCTGAAATAACTCGAGGCACCATGGACCCAAGCTAAAGACAGATAAGCAAAGGAAATTCAACAGGGTCAGACTACAGAAGATGTAACCTGTGTAACCCTTTTTAAAAAACTGGCAAAATTTGGCTACATAATCCATAAAGGAAGGTTTTTTTTTTTCTTTACAGCAATGAGAGAAAGTGAAGGGCACGCACATAAACTCTCCAAACACAGAGGACAGGACATCAGGGGCGGGAGGGGCTCAGGAGGACGGCTGTAGAGGACAGACAGTCTCATCACTGCGGAGCCCACGGACAAGGTTAACTATTCATCACGCTTAACTCATGGACTATTGTATTTACAGCCTAAATAACCGGAGTGGTCCCATTCTCACAGTGGTCAGTCCGGACTTACCCTGTGTCCTTCATGGCGAGCGCCGCGCATTTCCCTGTTTCTCAGCCAAAGTGGGCGAGTAGGAGCAGGGAAAGGACAAAACAAGACAATTTCTCCAGTCCCCAGATCTTATCAACAGATAAAAGGCTCTCTGGCTCCAGTGGATGGCTTATAAAAAAAAATAAAAAATAAATAAAATTAAAAAAAAAAAAACTCCCAACCCGGACACAAGTGAAGAAGAGCAGCCCCCCTCCTTCCTCACTCTGCTTTCTCCTCTTTGCCCCGTCTTCTTCAGCGACCACAAACATCCTCACTTCTAATCAAAACAGCTGACCTCTCCTTGTCATTGTTTGGGGCAACTTTTACACCGCTTTCCCCGCTTTTTCTACCGCTGCGTTTCAGCCGCATCTTTGAGCCGAGCCCTGCGCCGAGACAAACTAGAGATTTGAAACGGAGTTAAAAAAATTTAATAAAAAAACCTTCACATCGCCAGACAAGGATATTAGCGGCACTCCCGACAGACAAAATTCAGTAGTCTGCTTCTCCTTTAACATTCAACAGCAATCACTCTAGCCTGCTACGCGATGCTCAAACCCCGCCCCAGCCCTCGTTTACCACTTCTAACCAATGACAGGGTAAGAAGCTCGTGGGCCATTGGTCGCCGCGTGCGTCGATCAGCTCAGCATAAGAATCTGAGCCCACCTCTTTCCTCTGGCCCGCCCCTTTCACTGACAGCCAACTTCCTGCTCTAAGTTACCTTGAGCTACAAGATAGGGGTCAGGGGAAAGAAAAGAGGAACATCGAGTAGAGAGAAGTGGAGAAAAAGACGAAATAAAGTTGTAAAAAGCGCTTGAAGTGGCGGAGGTGACGCGTGCTTGCCTTGGCATGGTTTGTCCTCCAGCGGCGCTGGTGTCTCCTGCTGCCGGACAAATGAGAGTGGTTCACGGGATGCGCTCTCTGACAACTACTGTCTGCTTATTTACAATGTCAAACTAAACGTCTTCCTAAAGCCCGCCTCCTCTTCGCTGCTATTGGTCAAGAGCTATGTGGCGACGGTCTCGGCTCTGCACGTCATTGGCTACAGAGAGGGCCAGGATATGTGCCGCATGTTGCATCCACATGATTTAAAGTATAAGCATAACCGCTGTCTCATACGTGTGCGCAGTCCGCACATGCAAATGTTTTTGTCACGGTCCTCTCAGTCACCCCTGCCAGTGAATCCACTCTGTTAAGCAAATAACTCCTTGCTATACTTGCATGGATGTAAATTGAGTTACTAAAAACAAAAGTGTGCACACATGATTGAGATTTCTTTGAGCGTTTATGTCTGGCACAGACCAGTTATGCGCTGGTGAGAAGCCACAGATCAACATACGCCTTTGTAAATGACAGCAAAGTATAAAATACAACTGTTGAACGGAAACAATTAACATATGAACAGCGAAATGAATTGATTATGCTAAAATCTCGTTGTCTATATCGCTTCTTGTCGGAAATGTGCCATATTTAGTTTAACTAAAGTGGCCAACTAAGTGAAATGTAAAAAAGACCTATATAAATACATTACAAACAAGGCCTTGGCATACAGTGTAGAGGATCGCCTGATTTAAGAGCCATGGTGGAGGCGTTAATTCTGGGCTTGTTTGTAGAAAATAAGACTTAAAAGATAGGTGAAAGTCTTTAAACAAAGACCATGTTGTCTTGTCTGTAAAAAAACGACGCCCACAGCAACGTGCACAATTAAAACGTCAGCAATGTCACACAATGCCCTTCTTGTTAACCTACCCCTAGTTTAACGAGAACAGAACACAGCACAGAATAACCTTCACTATGAACAAGAGATGTGTTGCTTCTTATGACCTCTTTAATGTTCCTGATGAAAATGAGAAGGACTAGTTAAACTACATCCATAGCTCATGGAGGTTTGTGGCTTGGGATGAATGCAACTCTAAGCTTATAGGCAAAGGAATAGAAAACCTACCCCATCAATGAAAAACATCGAGGGGGAGGGGGACCGGAAGGATGGAGAAGGACAGAAAGGAGTCATTACAGGATGGGAGGGAGACTCAAGAGAAACAAAGCTCAATGTTCCCTTTGCTATTTTTGAGAGCAGCACGGGGACCAGAACAGGGCCTGATATTTGTCTAGTTAATGAATGCAGTAGTAATGCCCAAAGATCAAACTGCATGATGACTGTATCATAGTTTGTTGCTTCTACAATTCCACCTGGCAAGGACACCACTGTAGAGACTTTTCCTCGTCTGTGATCAGTTTAGAGAGAAACACACGTCAGGGTTTATAAATTGTGCAGTTAATAGGAAAAACTTGCTTCCAAACTTTAAATTAATCATTCGTACCAGGAATTATTTTTTGTGGTATAAGAATATACAGAGCATACGCATACCCCCTTCAGCTTAAAAAGGCCAATGCTTTGTGCATTATTCCACACCTACTCGTAGACAGCACTATAAATGCCTCATTTACATCAGACTTACAGAGCTTTTGATGCAATTAGTAATCAGTAAATGGAGGCACACGAGACAAAGACGTTAACATTTTGGCGTTGCAACTTTCGACCAGAACGCTGTCAATTTCCGAGAGGACGTGCAATTGTTCCACTTTGTATCACATACAGACAAGCCAGCAGCACACTGGACAGGATGGATGGAGCTGACGAGGGAAAGAACAGAACAATTGTGTCTGCTCTAAAGTTTAACCACACCTGGCGTAATTATCACCAGTGGACCACACGCCCGCTATCAAATGAAAGTTTGTGAAGCTTTCCAGAGCTAAGAAAGGACCCGTCTAACCAATAAAGACACAGTTTGGATCTGTCCTTCAGACCAATCAAACCTCGGACTTGATTCCACCAATCAAGGTTTTAAGGCTACGTTGGTTCTGAAACTAGCGCCATTCGGGACCCGGTGGGGACCAACATTCAATTTCGCATTCTATAGTGCCGAGCCAACATGGCGGCGATAACGAAGCAGTTTCCTGGCCGCCTATGAACCCTTCAGTGGGCCACCAATAAGCGCCGCTGAGAGCGGGGAGGGAAATGGCGCCTCTGTTCATCTTCCAAAACATTCGTCCATTGGTCAAGAACACCAAATGAAAAGCAGCCAGGTAATTGCGCATACATACACTTATCTTTGTTTAATTCTTATAGACATTTTACAGCCAAATATCAAGCCCTTTATTACTTACTTTGTCTAAGATGTTCGAAGTGAAGCCCTGTTCTGCGTATTATTTATTTTATTTAGCTAGCACAAGGGAAAATCAAGATGGCTGCGACTCGAACCGGAAAAAGCAACACGTAAGAACGTGATGACGTAACACTCCGCCACCAAGAGACGTTTTTCACATTGTGTAATAAGATATACATTTTTAATCATTCAACTACAACCAAATTTGTGTTAAGAGTTTCAAATCTCTTTAATTGTGAACCACAGTAGTAATTGTCACCATTACATAAAAAAGTAAAAAGAAAATATTGTTACAACTAAATTATAAATCACATTGGAACAAAGTTCAACAGCTTCCATCTACAGTTGTAGATCTGTACCCCTTCTGATTTCAGAATGATATGCATATTCATCACCCTAACAGATCAAACCAATAATAACAATATATCACAAAGACTACAAAAGTAAACATAAAATGCAGTTACTAAATGATAATTAGATATATTATGGGAACAATTAATCTCCCTGGCCCAACGTGATTTTATTAAAAAAAGAGTTTGTTTTCCCCCCCAGAATCTTTTGAAGGTTTTTGAACGAACTGGGTCAAACATCATTATCTCAAAGTCCGGTCATTGTCCTGCAACAGAACCTAAGAACGTCTGAGCTCGAGGTCCTGAAGCCGTAAAGCAGCCCCAAACTACCGCACTGTCACCACCAGGTGTCACTGTAGGCATTATGTACTTTTTGAAAATCAATAGCCACACAATTTCCCTCTCATCAGTCTACAGAATATTCTTGGGAATCCTTGAAATCAAAAATGAGACAAGCTTTTAGGTCCGTCTTATTGTTGAGTCATGAACATTGCTCTTAACTGAGGCCAGTGAGGCGTGCAGGTTGTGGCATGTTGTTATTGGAGCCTAATAAGTGGAATAAAGCCTTTCTTTTGGAGATGCTTACTTTGCCTGACAGGCTTCACCCCCTGGTGGTAATCAGGCTGGAGTTTGACCAGTGAAACTGTCTCAGCTTTCCAAAAACAGGGGTTAATCACTTATGTTGTCTGTGAAATGTTAGAATTGGTTTGATGTTTTGAAACTAAAGTGTTATAAATATGCAAATAATATATAAGCCATGTCTATTTTCTTTCTGTTGTTGCCTTATGTCCCAAATGGGACGAGGATTAAGTAAGGGTGTATCCACGGGTGGAAGGTAACCAATTACAAATACTCACTTTACTGTAATGGAGTAGATTTTTTGGGTAATTGTACTGTTTTTAAGGTAGATTTTCATAGTACTTGTGCTGTACTCTCTACTCAGTAATTTTAAATGAAACTGATTACAATTACATGGTTGAAATAATATTCAAATTACAAGTCCCAATCGTCCCCAATGTCTCCGCTCCTCTCTAAACAACATCTCATTGACTGCTCTGATTGGCCAGAGCTCAAAAAATGCAGAATGCCCTTTGAAAAAACGTATTCCTGCTTTAAACTGTTTTATACTGTTGTAACATTTTATAATGTTTTTGATAAAATAATGATCTACAATAAAACTGAAATCATGCATACTTTTTACTTTTACTTAAGTACAGATGGGGTCCCAGTACTTGTACTTGTATAGGAGTAAATGTTTAGTTATGGGTACATGTAACTGTACTTTTACTTGTTACATGTGGAATACAAATATCCAGTACTCCACAACTGGATGCATCTATTTTCTTGCAACAAGTTCAAGGAGAGTAGAAGTGATTTTATCCAAGTTCCTCGAGTACTGAAGGGGCCTACCCATCCTTGGCCCAAGCTCCATGTCGAGAAGAGATGCAGGCGAGTGATAATCTGACAAATGAGCACCCGACTGGTTATCTCGAAGCTGTGAAGGCTCTTGGTACTTTTCGGAAAAAGATGCTGGCTTGTCAAAACCAGAGGCATGTGGATGATTATTCTGCCACCTCGGTGTCCCTGAAACAAAACAAAAGACAGAACCTTAGCTCTAAATCAATCTAATCAAGACCCCAATGGCAAGAGGTGCTTCGAGAGCCACCTCGGACCAAACACTCAAATAATGTCTAATATTGATTGGCTCCAGAAACGCTTAGGAAATGGGGAGGAGCACCTTCACATATGAACACACACAAAAACAATTAGGGTAATCAAGAAACAGGCCATTATTCCTCAGCAAATATTTACATGTCATTATGATAAACAGCTGCAAACTCAAGAGATGACAAGTTTGAGGGTACTAGTTATGGTCAATGCACAACATGAGACGTTAAACGAGGAGCAAGGTGAAATAAATGCAGAAACGTATAAGCAAAAATCCCTCCTTATTGTAACTATAGTCTCATCTAACAGCACCAAAACATTGGAATTACCAAATGACTATCAGTTGCTTACATTTACCTTTATGTGTCATGTAATTTTATGGTGGAGGGACTGCCATCTCCTTCTCTTCATGGAGTTATAGCTTTCCCATGTAGACAAATGCCATTTTACAACTTAATGAAAATAAACTTGATGAATTAAACTGCTGAGAAGTCCATTTTAGATTGTGCATCACTACTAAGGCCAAATAAAATGGTGTGTTTCCAGTAACATTGAAAAAAATATATATTTTTCTAATATTTTAAAATCCTCGCACAGGTTTTGCAGACAGTTTTCTTTTCTTAGAAATGAACGCTTCGCATTGAAGTGGCCTTATTGGTATGCAGATATTGAATAAAATAGTTCTCTACATCTATACTAGTCCAACCACAGGAAAAGAGCCATTAGCAGACAACGGCGCGGGAAATGGTCTGTTGTCCGCGCCGTGGTCCGCACTGTTGCCCTGCGCGGGTGTTTGATGAGCTTTAGAGCCACTCGTCATTCACAATTTCCAAAGCACCATTGCTTGTAAGTGCCTAGCCGTACTTCGGAGTCTCGTTGACCAAATGTATCACTTGCTAATAGGCATTTCCAGCAGTAGTTGGAACTTTGAAAATGGCTAACAAACCCGTGGGGGTTGGAAGTGAACACTCATATGTCTGCACACTGACCAATTATGAGCATCTGCGCAGGTTTTTTGCGTAAACATGGCTGCACCCATAGGTAAAACAAAACCTATAAAACAATACAATCCCCACAGATGATTTTTCCCCGCAGCTTTTAGATTCTCTCTCAATTTGACATTCTCGGAACCTATGGCCAGTAAATATGCGATAAAATGTTTAATGTCTTTTTTTTTTTTTAATTTGAAATTCAGGTCGGTCGGGTTACCGGAAACACACAAAATAAATTTGGGGCCTAATCATACTTTTTGTATCCACTATAATTTTTTATAAAAAAATTCAAATATTTGTAAATATATAGAATTAACAATCATGAGGGGATTATAGGTTGTAATAAAAGATAAATAATATTCTAAAACATTCCTGGGCATAAAAGTGCTCCTGACATTTTCAGTTAAGATCAAATTTTGTGAATGCTAAAAGACTTCCTAAGAATGCCTCAAAGTAGAAATGTGTGCACAAGAACGCTTCATGAATGAAGCAGATAATCTCCATAGTAACAAGCAGGTGGCGGACCCTCCACCAGATCGTGCATCTTATGCAAAGTGCTTTTAATTACCAGTACACTTTACACACTCAAAGTTGTATTAAGAGTGACTCTTCCTTTTTTCACCTTCAACCAATATACGGAACACCCACTGCTCTGTAACCTATCCAATTATGGAAATGTGCGGAAAAGGGGCAGGTGGAAATCCATACTGCAGTTTTTAAGTCATGTTGATTTAAATCACTTTTGCGATTTAAAAAATAGAAAGTAATGATCCATGGGTGCCACAGATTAAACCCTTTGGTCACGGGAGATTTTTGTGGGTGTGAAATATGCTCCTCGACAAGGCCTGGACTCAAAACTCTATGGAAGGTGCAAATTGTTAACATGAACCAAATGTTCATAATGAGCCCTCAAGATGTTGCAGATTTTACCTTTATGCTGGTTTCTGTTTGAATATTTCGCCTCCGGAAGTACAGGATGTTGGTATTCTTGGAAATCTGCTCTCATTTCTTCATGTCGCTCTTGTTTGGGGTCATCATAAAAATCCTCTTCTCTTCTAAAATCCAGATTTTCTCTGGGAGGTCTGCCATAGTAGTCTTGAACATGTTGCTCTGAAACTGGCCTCATGTTGTTGTACTCTTTAACAATGATGGTTCTACTCTGGCCAGTTTGCTAAAACAGAACATCAGTTTATGCTTCTTGAATGCTAAAGAGAATACATGCTATAATGCATTTATTCTATCATGTTTCTTGCAAGACACATACCAAAGCTTTCTCAGACTTCATGGCCTTAAATTCTCTCAAGACACTGCAAAGTCGTTCCTTCAGGAAGTTGGCCTCCTCTTCATTTTCAATTTCAATGTTTTTCTATAGGCAACAAACAAGTTTTGTTTTTCCACTCAATTCTAGTTTGTTTTACGACGGTTTGTAAGATTAATCTCCAAATTCTTACCAGCATCTCAAATACATCTCCTGTGCTTTCAGAACGCTCCACCAGTGGCTCCCTGTGGTAGGTTTCATTTGGCATATGGCCCTAGGAAGAATTAGAAATAATACACATGAGATCTAAAAACAATTGTAATGGCATTTTCACAAGCTTTTAGCCTTTAGGTAATGGTGAAGTGTTAATATAATCAAAAACACAAATTAATATAATGCAGTCCATTTAAAAATAGGAGTTAACTGCAGAAACACAAAACTCCTACACATCTTGATGGCTTCAATATCTGAGGAAGAAGGTAGTTTGATGTACCTACTTACATTTATAAGTAAAGCCATGAATGCATGGGGGTTGATAGTTATCACTTCAACTCAACAACTTGGCAGCTATTAATAAAAATTGCTTACTTTATGAGGGTCAGTCGTTGCTAGTTCTCGGACTTCAGCCCGTAGTGATGGAATCTTGAGATTTGTTGGGCCATACTCGCAAGGTACCCTTAAAGAAATAATATTTAAACATGCATCATTAATTCATGAGGAATTTCTTTACATTTAAAAAAAAAACTTAATTACTTGTTTTGAACAGCCTGAAGTTCCTCTACTGAAGCATCAGAAAAGCGACTCTTTCTTTTTCTCGCAGCTGGCTCTCCATAATTGACCCCGCCCTTGAGAAAGCGCCTAAATGGATCAGGAATGTTTGACATTTTCCTACTCATGTCTCCGGACCTGGATGGGCTTACTCTACTTGGCCCAGGTTTGGACAAGACTTCTTCTGAGGTATCAGCACTAGGCCTGTAATCTAGCATCAAGTTGTAGTTTTCGTGCAGGCGTTTGCCATCCAAAGATGTGGAAAAACTCCTCTGGCTGACTGCTGGTCCAGTTTCTCTCCCTGATTTTCTCATATGCTCAAGTTGATGAGAATCATTGTCATGAGGCCACTGCTTAGTCTTGGCCAGTTTTTCACGTCTAAGTTCTTCAGTATAAAACTCCTTCAAAGCATCTTTTTGAGTGTGTGACTTTCGAAAGTCATCTGTATAAACTTCTTCTCTTTGACCGCGATCATATCGCCTCCGGTCTTGATCTTGAAGCCCGAGTACATTAGAGAAGTCTTCTCTATTCTCATGCTCATAATTGTATTCCCCAGGATAGTCTACACCATCTCCGTCTTGTGGGTAAGACTGGGAATATATTTCTCTGTCATGGTGGTCAAGTGGTACACTCTCAGAATTTTCAGACCACTGCCTTCCCGGGCCTTCGGGATAACTCCTGAATTTAGATGAAGTTTTTCCAAAGTCTTCTATGTAACTTGACCCTGGCCCTTTATGTGGTTCACCTATGGAGTCAAAAACATTTAACACAATTAAAAAAGGTAGATATGAAACCAATTGTCTTTATACATTTAGTCCAGTGGTCACCAACCGGTCTATCGCCATTTACAAGTCAAGAAAGTTGATTTTCTCAAAGTCTCAAGCCCTTACCCTGAGTGTTACCATGGTTATTCACCAATAACTGATTTAATAGAACTACAACTGAGGTGATGAGCTTGAACTTGTATTAACATGTTTACTTGTAGCCACTATACTGTATAATATCAAATAATACAAGTATTTCTTATACCAACACATTTTCCTATCCCAGTTTTGTACAGTTTGTGGGCTAAAAACTCACTGATAATCCAAATAATGAATTATTATATATAATTATAAATCTTTAGGTTCGGATTTATTGGTAGTTAATATCCCACCTTGAACAGAAAATCTTGGAAAAGAACGCCTTGTCTTGTTAGACAATGGCTGAAATGACAAATATATACATTTGTAAAAAATAATTCATTAGATATCAAAATAGTTGAACAACAAAAATGAACAATTTGTCAAACCTTTGGTTTTCCTGTTCCGCCTTGTCTTTCTGCAATCTCCGCTTTGGCTCGTACTAATTTCCCTCCCAAGGTTTGGGATCGAGCAATGTCCCAGTTGAACAAGTCAGGACGATTCTTTTCCTATCAAAAGTTGACGCATACATTTTTATAAATGTTTAATGTATAATCCATTAACTCCAAACAATAATAAAAAAATAATACCAGGTATTTTTGTCTGTGTTTTCGTCCAATCACATGCTGAACAGCTTCTGTGAGATATGCATTCACCGCGCAGAGCGTACAGTTGTATCTGATGCCTGAAAATTCAGAATTATCCCCAGGTATTTCAACTAAATAGTCCAAGCCTGCAGGGGGGGGGAAAGGGAAAAAAAGAGAACATTTACAGTGATGTTATGTTTAGCAGTTTCTACAGAAAGAGATCATATTTACCAATAATAGGTTCATCAATTTTTAAGTATTCCAGATACTGAATGATGTCCTCAAATTCGGGCACAATTTGTTGTCTGACAATCTTTCCTATGTGTTAAAAGAGACAATTAGAAAAACAAGAACCATTAAAATAAGTTAAACAGTTACAAATATTTTTTTCCACCCAATAGGATAATCAGATCAGATGACTGGAACAGTGGGGTTTTCTTTCATTTTAATACAGTTCGGATTTAGATATGCTGTATTTAATATAGTTGACGCATTGCACAACAGTATCACCCGGGACCTCAAGTGGGGGCCCACCATCAGCTCCCTCATCAAGAAGGCCCAGCAGAGGATGTACTTCCTGCAGCAGCTGAGGAAAGCTAAGCTGCCAGCGCAGATGATGGTGCAGTTCTACACGGCCATCATTGAGTCCATCCTCACCCTCTCCATCACCTCCTCCATCACCGTGTGGTACGCTGGAGCCACAGCCAGGAACAAACGGAGACTACAGCGCATTGTGCGCTCAACTGAGAAGGTGTTCGGCTTCAGACTTCCGTCTCTGCAGGACCTGGACATCTCCAGGGCTCTGGGACGAACACCCTGGACACGGACTATTTGAGCCACTCCCCTTAGGCAGGGAGGCTACGGTCCATCCGGACCAGAAGCTCCCTGCCTTTGGACTCATGAACACTTCCTAAACACAGTCACTTTAACCATAATTTAATCACCCACTGCACTGTTCACTTTCTGCACTATTTATGTAAATTCAACTGTAAAATTTGTGTACATAGTAAGTCTATTTTTGACTTATATAGGTTGTGTTATCATTGTCCATTGGTTTATGTTGCACGGAATCACAAAAGCAAGTTCCTATGTTTGTGAATTCTGTCCATTGACAATGGCAAACCATTTCTGATTCTGATTTCTGAAAGCTTGGAAAGATGCCAATTTGATGACATATTAAAATGGGCACCCCAAAAATGTAGGCATCAACAGAGGTGGGTAGAGTTGCCAAAATTGTCGTATGATTGCTGTAAGCAAAAATAATATTACTTGCGTACAAAGTACAAGTCCAGGAATTTATGTGAGAGTAAAAACGTATTTCAGGAAAATATGAGTAAAAGGGTTCAAAGTTAAAAGTAACTGCAAATGTAACTGATAAATAATCTGAAATGTATGTAACTGGAAGAACAAAATAAATTCAAAATAATTTTCATTCCCATTTTTCATGCTTAATGGGTCCTGAGACAGTGCTATCCATGGTTCAGTCACAGGACTTATTTGTTGTCACTGCCATTTTGAAGACGTCACCACATGATGTTGCCCATCTTCGCTGTCACGAAAAAGAAAAGGGTTGATACTTCAAGAGGACAGAAGTTATGGGCTTTGATCCTTATCTACAACAGTGAGTCGCTCACACTTATAAGGAGCAACACAGCAAATTTGCGGACATTTACATATAAGCTTCCTCATCCACAAGCGTTCTGCAACGGACAAACCCTCAAAGCTTACAAGAGCACAGACTTTGTGCGCGGGTCTGCAAGTAGACTAACGTGCAAAAAAAAGAGGAATCCTTCGTTTTGAGACTTTTTGTGGGCACAGACTACAGTGACTATGCGGCTTTTGTCCTAAACATGGCACTATTAACGAGTGTGAGACAGCACTTTGGACAATGAAAAAAATGACTATGACCCGGTTCAAATAAATGATGAAAGCTTGATTGATGATTCTAGATCATTATTGACAGAGCATAGGTATAGTAGAAAGTTGCGGCATGAGTATTGTAAACCAGATATTTTTTAATGCCATTATATACTAAATGTGAGTCGAGTGCGGTTTGAGACCTACACCTGCAAGAATTACCAACAAAGCATTGATTTGAATCAATGCATGCTGCTACACTGCCCTAGGAGAGCTGCAGACGGAGATCCAGAAGTGCGGGTCTGCGGAAAGAATCCGCAGAGTAAATTTATTCCCACAGACATTGCAGCAGTTTAGGGTGTAGTTCTCTTATTGCGTGAACCTGTATTGCGTTAGTCAGCTACGCACCGCAGTACACCATAGTTTGTGAAACAGGCAGTCTACATGCTCAACCTGCGTACCCCCTCAAAATACAAATCTATTCCGAACCCGCCCCATATAGTGTAAATTTGGAATAAGTGGTCTCCTTTTAGAAGAGCTAGATAAACTAATGTTGTCCAAAGACCATTCATACATAATGCAATAATTAATTAACAGATCATTCTGTCAAGTCCGATGAGTAGTGAGCAGCTCTCCTGACAATGTTCTGTCTGCGCAAAAACGGAATTGTAGAGGCAATCCTCTTCCTATCTTGTACTTCAGGATGTGCACGCACACACATATATACACAGGACGATGAAAAAAAGTCCTGCACTCATGCGTTTCACGATTTTACTTTGGAAATTCTCTTTCCCGTTCTCTGTGTTCTGATCTGTGGAGCTTGATCCAGCAAGACTTGGGAAGTAGAAGAAAGAAGAAAGAAGAAAATAGATCCGCAATTTGGTTGGACGTCGGTATAGCTGTTGAGCAGACGAGGCATATGGAAATGCCCTCATTCACTATAATGGATGCGCAATTGCTGCAGAGGTCATGCTGCAATGGAGCGGAGCGCAGCTGATTGTAGAGGAATTATCTCACATAGAAGCATGATGAAGCGCTGGCACCCTAGTAACCAGTTGAGGCCCGGTGGCGCTGTGGTTAATGCCTTCACCTGAGAGCAGGAAAGTCCAGAGTTCAACTTCCGGGCGGCCTGGGGCCTTTTTATTTGGAGTTTGCATGTTCTCCCTGTGTCTACCGGTCAATACTTTTTTGCAGAGATGTTTTTTCACCTGCAATGGTATGGACCACATCACTAGGAACATAAGTCTTGTGTTGTTTGAGGAGCCAAAGTCCATTGTCTTTGACAGAAATGGTGTCCGCCACCACCACTGCAGATTGAAGTGAAGTTGTTGCCTTTTCATGTGTTGAGTCTGGAGAGTTCATCTCTACATTTGCCCCAAAAAATAGGGATGGTACTGTGACGAGTCGCCAATTGCATTTCTGGACAACTGCCTAGAACCTTACTGACCTAAAAAGGGGCCATTTAAAAAGACAGTAGGACTCCTGGTGTAGTCGAAAGGAAAATCACGAGATAATACAACTGGAGTAGGTGAGGTACAAAGACTCACCTACTCCTGTTCTCTTCTAATTACAGTACATGAAAGTCAAAAAAGCCTTTTTGGAGTATGGTGTAAATGGCCCATTGTAAAAGGAGAACTAAGTAACATGTTTGAAGTGTGCATTGTCTCCCCCTGAAAACCAACATTCGCAGACATAGACTCAAAGATAATTTCCCTGATAAACTCTGGCTTTTTTTTTTAATACTTGGAAATGATTATTGTAGCTATATGTGATTATACGGCTTTATTTTGATAAAGAAAGGGAAAAAAAGCTTTTGAGTCTGTATTTTCACAAATTTACATAGATCTGCTTTTAAACCTCAAATTCCTTATTAAGAAATTAGGTTTTGTCTATAAGAGTTTTTGTTTATAAGAGTTCTTCTATTAAAGGCGCAATGGACGATTTGAGAACTCAGGCGGAAGTGTGCATGCGCACACCTCCGTGCGGACTGATACAACACACACGTGCATTTGTTTATTAGCGCGACGGATCGTATCACATCTCTCGTCTCCCGTAGATTTCCGTCTACTTATGAGTCAGCTCGAACTGTCTTTCTCCGTCTTCATTTTGCCCCGTACACTGAGGGAACTATACTATGATAGATCAATGCGCTTAGACACGCGGAAATGTGGGACGAGCCACGTGCGGCTGCAGGTGAGCGATAGGTGCGTTTTATGTTTGATACGTGGCAGGACTAATCGGCAGTCCACGCCACGAGGAAATAAGACTCAGATTTATGCCAAAAAAAATCATCCATTCAACCTTTAAGAGTGTTTTTTAAACTTCCTAAAAGTTATCTGTCCTTTTCCTCTGTATCTACCTGCGTTGGGGGGAAACAAAATTTCCCCATGTGTGAACAATAAAGGAATAGCTTATCTTAGCTTAAATGTGCAGGGCAGCAACTTGTATGCAATGAGGAATGTGGCTTGCACTGTAATTGCCACAGCTAAATACCTACAAATGATTACGAAAATGTTTCATTCAACCGGAGCAGAATGTTTATAGGGTTCCCAGCGCTCATAAAGCCTTTGGTACATCCGTAATATTCTTATGCATTATCCATTTTTTGTTGGTGAAGTCCAGAACACCTTTAGTTGATGCCTTAATCTGGAACATTCCCAAGGGCCTGGAAAACTATTGTCATTAAGCTATTCCAATAGAAGAGCAATCTCGATGCCAGTACTGAACAATTATCGGCCCAGCTCAAATCTTCCGTTGTGAGGCAAAGTCCTTGAAAAGGTCGTTTACCAACGGCTTGAACAGCTCCTTTAATGTTTTCCAATCAGGTTTTATGCCCCATCACAGCACCGAGACTGCTTTTAATTAAAACACAGATCTATGATGTTAATGCATTTAAAACTAGCCTCTTACTTCCAGGTCTCAGCATGCCGTTGTACTGATCGTGAAATTCAGACTCTGGCAATGATTTATAGACTTATGGAAAACAGTAGAGAAGATTCTCAGAGCAAACATCAATTATTGAGGGAAGTCATGCGATTCATGGGATGCAGAGTGTTTTTTGCGTTCGGAGTGGATTTTCTACCCAGGATTAATCAAACTAGCTGAATGAAGCTAAATAATGTGTGTCCTTTTAATTGGTTCAAGTCTTATCTAGAAGTCAGGAAGTACTTGAAATTGGTAATTGTGTCGCATGACATTAACCTGCGGGATGCCCCAAGAGTTAACCCTGGGACCTCTTGTTATGTCCAATTGCTATGATGCCGTTAGGCCAGTTGATATGCAGGAATAATATGTCCTACCAGTTCATATGCAGTAATAATTATTCCGAACACAATTATGCAGACGACACTCAGATCTGTGTGTCACTGGCAGCAGGTGAATATGGACCAAACTAACAGCCAGCTCACTGGCCTCTTCAAATGAGCTGCAAGACAGCTGCAATAAATCTAGAACACTGCTGCTCAGGAACCAGGATTTATAAGCACATTAGTCCTGTGCTCAAGTCTCTACACTAGAGTAGGAGTAGTATTTTTTCAAGTGAAGCGGGGTAGACCACAAATGTTCAGTCAATCTTAATGATACGTACAACTCTTTCATCTGGGCTTGTGGTTGATCAAATATGTTATTAGAATGCAGACAGCATACAGTGGTCTGTCTGAGTTGGTCACAAAATGCTTTTACAATGTCTAATGTATATAATTTACCCATTTACAAGAATAATGTTGAGTTCCCCACCTTTAAAAGTCACAACTAAAACCCAAGCGCCAGCGGCCCATCATCCAATCAGTGCTAATGCAGACATCACCAGTTCAGTGAGGGATTCTGCAGGTTCTAATCTATAACATGAGGCATGTCAAAGCTCAAATACTATGAATGAGAACTATTAGGTGTCCTTTTGAAGGTTAAGGAAACTGTAACCCAGGTTCAGTTGTGATTGTAGTTTTTTTTATATATTGTTATTATTTCCCCATGAGCCAGCTTCTTCACAGCATCTCTGATGCAAACATTGTGAAATACTAAAATTTGGCAAAACCAAATAGGAGACATATCTTGATGTTAAAATTACTTACCCTCAGCCACCAAGGCCTCCTCATTCTGCCAGGAATGAAAAAGAATCAACAAAATTAATTAAGTACTATGTTTACCAACACAATTTACATTTTAATCTTATATTTGTTCAGACTACACTTATAGTGGTTTTAATGGAAATGTGGAGACAAGTACCACACGTGGGGTATTCTTTCTAATTGGAAAATTTAATTTTTGGTTAAAGATATTGGAAAATCTAAAACTATTTTAAAGAAGAAATTACATTTCGATCGATTCTGTCATTGTGACACCAACAAATGATAAAGTTTCTGTAACGCCTGACTGTATTCCATAAATTAATATGGGCCTGTAATGTCATGTGAGTAACTTAATTTCCCTGAAAGCATCAGGCTTAAGATCTCAGAGCCTTGAGCAGATGGACCCTGCAGGTCTTAAAGGCTCTGAGTGCATGATGAAACCATAAACAAAAGCCAGAGAGATTCAGTCAAGTCAAAGGCCACCACCACTGGCATCTAACTGACAAGAATCCTTCTATCAATTTTCTTCCGCTTTATCCGGGGCCGGGTTGTGGAGGCAGCAGTCCGAGTAGAATGACACAGACTTCCCTTTTCACACACGCAAACTTACTCCAGCTCTTCCGGGGGGATCCCGAAGTGTTCCAGGCCAGCTGAGAGACATCGTCCCTCCAATGTGTCCTTCCCCGGTGGAGTATGAGGAACATCCTTCCCTCACTCATGGACAAGACCCCGAGATACTTTAACCCCTTCACTTGGGGCAAGTATTCCCCACCCAACTGGAGAGTGCAAGGTACTTTTTCCGGTCGAGTACCATCTCAAATCAATCAACATAAGGAGAAATAATACATTTAATTCAAGCACATTTGAAAGCAGAAGCTTGACTTGCCTTAAGTTAGAATAAGCAGTAACCACAGTCCAAACAACTCCCTCTGTCTTACACACAAGTAGTCCACACGTTCAAGTCCAAAGCAAAACTGATGTTACGTGATGACAAGAAAAAGCAAACCAACCAGATTTAGAAGTTTGCCATTTGTTGTTGCATTGTTTTGACTGTGACAAGACAAGTTCAGTGATGTTCTGCAAGCATCCAGGGTGAGACGATTGATAAAGATGTAGATTAATATCTGTGCGCTTACAACTGAAAATAAAAGCCACACAGAGTATAAGGCTGGCTGCAAAAGCAACCATTTATGGCATGGCAAAATAAATGATCAACATATTGCAATGTTAAACTTAAAATGGTGTCTGAAATGTGTTTAGACACCTTTAGTATTATTATGAAGATACGTCACTGAACATAGGGGGTCCTCAACTGCGGAGTTGCAGCAACGTCAAAAGTTTTATCACATGAGATGAAAGGATGCTTCTTGGATACCAGAATATTGATTCCAATGCAAAGAATAAACCAGGCCAAAGATTATGTGAAGCTCAGCAATTATGAAAAAGAAAAGAAAACATTTTATTATTCAGCAACAATGTGTGCACCACAAAGGTGACTTGACAGCAGCAAGTACAAAGACATTCTCTTAATGTTCAGAATTCATCAACTCCTTGGTAAAAGATGCCTAGCAAGAGAAATGGAGAAATAACACAAAAGGGCAATCATATTATGCATTTCAGAACACAGTTGGGATCAGATTATAACAGAGGGGAGTCAGAGGTCATCACTAGGCTAAGATTGGGGTATACTGAGCTGAAAAGCTCTGATTGGAAAACACACTGACGGCAAGTGTGAGTGTGGAGCTGTGAACAGTAGGACATGTTCTACATGTTCTGGACTTTTGAAACAAAATAGAATAAATCTAATCTCTACAGAGCTCTGAAGTATTCAATAGAATATGAACAATATGTGAACCACAAATAGCAGGGGGTAGTCATTATTACCACTGCTTCCTGTTACTTGGGCAACATTCTATATAAAAGTTGCAGTGAGAGTGAAGTCGGCCTGGAAGAAGTGGAAGGAGGTTGAGAGCTCATTTGTGAATTTCAGAGTGCAATTTCCACTTGGACTCCAACTGTGAGGTCGGGAGATACTCAGATAGACCCATGATAGGACAAGAGAAACCGAACCAGGCTGAAGGATGTGCTGAAGAGAATGGCACAGCTGCGCCTACCGTGGTTTTGACATGACAGGCAGAGGAGATGTGCTACATAGTGTGCTACTGCAGCAGAGGCCACAAATGAAGAAGAAAGGTAATTCCTAAAAAGGAATCATGGAGGAGAAGGATAGATAAGAGCCAGTGCACGTCCAACCCCAGAGAGGGAACAAAAGGATGTTAAAACTGATCAAATGAAGTATAACATTTATTATCTTATCACAATACAGTAGCCTGACAGACATTTTCATAGTATTATTATTATTATTATTAATAGTCTAACCAGTTATTCACTATAAGACAGAGTAGACTTCTGTCACATATGATGCACTAAATGTAAAAATATTAAAGTAATCAGAAGTTGGAAAGTTAACTTATGTCACCTCTGAATCATCCAAGGAAATGTCTTTTAGGGCTCTTGTTATACAGAAAGTAAGACTGCTGGCTAAACGCCACATTAGGTACACACAATTGCAGTACCTTCAAATGTCCTGCAGAGGTCACGTGTAATTTGTACAGCGTTTCCCCTCTGATGGATTTGTTGCATATCTGTAAAACACGAACATTCAACACTGAATAAATCAAAACAGACAGACAATGTTGTTTATTCATAGCTACTACTACTTCGAAAGCAACAATGACATTTAACAAAGTCTGCAACCCCAAAATGAGGACATGGCCTACACTAAGCTAGTTAGCTTTTAAAACAATCAAAGAAAAGTGTTCAGCTCTTACCTCGCAATCAATAAATTCAATTTCAACGTTTTCTTCATATGGCGTTTCGAAGTTGTCCATGTTGAAATATTGAAGTTGTGCACGGTGTCTAAAGGTGATTACGAAATAAAAAAAAAACGTAATACAGGTCAACAGCTAACTAGCTAACAATAACGATTGTCCAGCACGAAATTTCTCAACGAAAGGTATTTGAAAAATATTCACAGGCTAATTATATTCACCACACTAGGGTTTATACATATGTGGTCAACCAAATTAATATTATCTCGAAACAATGCTTTGTCCTGACGCTAATCAAAATCTGCGCAAACTGTCGTTTCTTATAGTGTGTTTTGTTACGCGTCTACGGAAGCCCCGTTGGATCAGATAGTACCATATACACACTCATGTATCACACACAAGATGCGCTTATTATTTGATTGGCACGTTAAAACGCACCATTATCGGGGTTTCACGTGGACAAAATAAAATAAAAATCTATACAACTTAGTGGGTTGTTGGCAATGACATCTTACCACCAAAGTGCAGCGTCGTCTTTATTTGGTTTTGATCTACTAGCAGCTAGTTTGGGGTTACGTATTAGGGCACATTCCTTCATCTAGATCTGACATGAACCATTATGGCATTACATTTGCCTCTTTCACTCGCGTTGTATGTGAAAAGTACATCTGCAGATACCACATAGCACATACAATAGAAAACCAATACTTGCCAATCACGTTAAACCAGCCATCACAAATCAAACGAAGATATCCATCTTTATACACAATGCAAAAATACAATATTGACAATTTTTTCACACACTAAAAAGCCTTGACATGACCTTAACATAAAATACTGCAGATGATGAAATGAGGTTATCAGGGTATACAGTACAGCAATGTTTTATGAATGTTTAACAATGCAATAGGGGAAAATTTTGACTATAATTATCCTTTTGTATTTGGCTGTAACATGATGGCACAAAATAATGAAGTAAACAAACTCAAATCAGTTCAGATAAAACCAAAAGGACATTCAATATATGAAGAGGATATGCAGCAATAGGGTGAGATGTTAACAGCAGTCAGTTCAGTTTTACAGCCCTCATGGAAGCTTATTGATACGGGAGCGCAGCTCTTTCCGGACCTGGGTAACTTGTGCCAGTTTGCGTTTATAATCCTAAAAAGAAAAACATTGCGCATTAGTGCTTATAGCTTGGAAGAGCACGGACAAATTGGTATCTTGTATTCATTTAAGGTTGCAGTGTTCTTACAAGAGATCAATACGTAAAAAAATAATCTATATGCAGAACAAGTCACTTTATTTGTACATTAAAAACACATTTCACGCAGTAAAAATTAGATATTGCTTAAAGTACATAAAACTTTCTTAAAGAGCATTGGACGGACGGGCGCACACGCACAGACAGACAGACAGACAGACAGACAGACAGACAGACAGAATATTCTCCAGTCCACTTGAATGATTTTCTTGCCCTTATCTATTTACCGGTAAGAAAAATCTATTTCAAAATTCATTCGATTTTTTTTTCAGGGAATGAGAAACTATATAAAATGAAAATAATAACATTTATTTTGGAATCTTTTTTTCTTCACAGAAATATATACAGAACACATTAAATAATAATAATAAAAAAAAAATTGAATAGTCTTTTCAAGTAGAAAAAGCTTCAGTTGTAGTCATCTGGACTCAGTTTGAAAAACTGAGTTCTCGATCTAAATTCTTTTATTGACAATGACTCTTGGATGAGAGTCGAAACGTCTATTTTTTCAAACTGAGTCCAGATGACTACAACTGAAGCTTTTTCTACTATGGAACACGCCTGGACGAATGAGGGATTACACCAACAGTCTTTTCAAGTGTTTCTAGATGTGGAAAGAAGTATTTTCTAAACGCAAAAAAATATTACGCACTTCGAGTTTCTGCTCATTCTGGGCAAGGCCATCTTTCTGACTTTGAAGAAATGTTGTTAGTGTGCGGGTGAGTTGTCGTCGATCATCGATTTCTGCAGCCAAACGGCCGCTGTAGTCTGCCAGCAACATGCAGGCCTCCTCAACCAGACGAGAGAGTCTCTCCCCCGATTCTTTATCTGGAAGGCAAGAGCACAGAGTAATGAATGTCATTTTGTATAATTTTAATGACAATATTAGCCCAACTGTCTTCAAAGAGAGACTAAAATGTGCTCATCCATTACCAAGCATGGTGGTACCTGTGATCCTATGAAGTAGTGACGTGTCTTGTACTTCAGCAGGAAGTGACGAGATGCGCTGCCGCAGCACTGAATCACTAGATGCTGCATTTTCTAACTCCTGTAGAGCTCGGATCAACTCTGCAGTCTAAAAATTAAAGTAATGTTAGGCTAGGCTAGTTGTTCCCAACCCTTCTCTCCCAGCAACCCCCAATTTTCCCATAGATACATTGGCAACCCAAACATGCATCTTACCAGATTCCTTTAAAGGAAAAATACAATTACCGATATTTTCTTGTTAAGAAAAGATGTTATAGAACAGCAATTATTATCAAATACTTAATAGAAGCAAAAATCACACCATCCCTTCATTAAAAAGTATACAAGCTAGTTTGGACCCCTTTTCTAAGAACCCTTGGGGACCCCCTGAGAATCTATCAGACCCAGGTTGAGAATGACAAGGCTGGAACAAGTACTGGTTTTCATTTCAGGTGAAGCACCCTCATACATAATCCATAATATCTTAAAACATATATTGTTTGATGTCAAGGACTGTATTGCTCCGGATTATACAAAACAGACTAAATAAACAGTGTTCACCTGCGGTGGCTCAGTTGGTGAACTCCGAGAAGCAAAGTCTTCCTCATCAGGGTGGATGTCCTCATAGGATCGTTTCTTAGGCTTCTTTTCGTCATCTGATATTAGAATGGAAAAAAGGTATGTCTTTTTTAGAGTCAGTTACATAGGTCTTCAACACAAACGTTATGCAAGAACCATTTGAAAAGATAATCCAAATGCTTGAACTCACTTAGAATCTGACGCAGCTGATTGAGCAGGTTATTATCATAAACTGCCCTCTCCTGCCAAATGGACAACACACGACCGATTTGTTTTTTGCAGCCGTCCTCACCCTCCCTAAAATAGTATTAGACATTAGACTGCAGCTGCAGAACATGTAGATGTGTTGCAGGCATATTACCTGTGCACATGTTTGACTGCATCAACAATGACAGGTGCAAAGTCCTGCGTGAACTCTGGTCCCTTCTTCTTACTGTTTTGGATGACATCATTGGCCAGGTAAACGAAGGTCAACTTACGAGATACCTGGGCTAGAAAAAACACGATAACAAAAATGTAACTCTTGAATGAAGCAGCATGTTCTCATGGGTATTCTACAGAATACAACAATACATTTGCTCAACTATATGGACATTTTAGTTTGGCATGTATATAATCCACATGATTAACATGGTGATGAAGTACCATGCATCACCAGTTTACTCACAGGTCCATGTTTTGTTCCACTGTTGTGACTGTGGCTAAGCTAAAGTGGGATGGGGCATTAGCAGAGATGCTAATGGCGGGTTTGTTTTGTTGCCAAAACGTCAAAAAGCGATCACATAATTCTTACCTTTCTTTAGCTCGTTGAACCAAACGTTGACAATTGTCTTCGAGTGTTTTCTATGGTGAATAAGCCACAGGGACAATGTTTGCACACTTTGCTGAGAGTTGCTAAGCTCGGACAGTTTCTTCTCTAGAGCCGCTTCAGAGAAAGCGGACATGTCGACTCTTCACAGAGGTGAAGACTACAAGCTCCCAGAACATGGACAAAGACCTATTTGTTGTGTGCCATCCACTACATTATACTTTGCTGCACAATTCTATTTTTCTGCAGCTTGTATGCAATCCTTTCGGAGCATCTGCAGGACTGTGGGGGGCTTGGATTGCATATTTCCGCAACAAAACTGCGTCATATCGTTGCGTTTACGTTCAGTTGGACTTTGCGCTCTTTTCATTCATCGCTTCTGTTGGGAGCGGCAGCAGTTGAGATCTCGAACTCAGAACTCAGACATGTAAATATAGATACAAACATTATATTACGGCTTTTATTAATTAAACACAGAGCAGACTAACAGCCTGTTGAACATTACAGATTCCCTTTACATGAACACATCAATTTTGTAATTATTTTGACAATGAAACCATAGCATGGGCATATTTTTATTGAATACAAAAATGTTTTAAAGACAAATATATATATAAAATCGGGTCTTGCCGATACTGTTTTGAACTGATTAAGTAAAATATAATTACACTCAAATATGTAAGTACAGTGAATTGAAATGAGTCATAATCAGAGTTAGTCTACTTTGTATCTGCATCCCTAACATGCCTTTGATAAATGTCTTAAAACCTAGAACATAGGCATGTAACTGCTCAAAAAAAAACAATGCCACATCATTTCAAGTGAACACAAAAAAAAGTGAACCGATTATGATTTGGATTCAATTTCCCATAAGAACACATTGTAAAACGTACTGTTAATATGGGGACCTGTGACTGGAGTAGAAATTAGACATAGGGTAATACATGGCATTGGAAGATGCCTTTTCAGCATTAGCACTTGAGAAAGCAGCACCTGCATAAGGAGGGACACAGCAGGGGCCGTGACATTGAGTCTGGGCAGGAGATTGTGGTTGGTATGTTTCCCAGTCAGAACTACTGACCTGATACGAAGCATACTGGTGGGTGTTTGCACCATGTTCAGAATGATAACTGGAGTAAGATTGGCTGCCATCATGGATTGTAATGCTGTTATTATGGGAGAAGGAATCACCTGCCTGAGGGTTCTGCGGACTCACCCAGTACCCACCCTGGATATGCCCTGAGATCATATTCTGCCCAGGAAACAATCCTGGGGTCACAAACCGAGGTGGTGGTTGCTGGTTAAAAAGATGTGGACATCCCTCATCCCTTTTCACCCCGACTAACCACGGGTAGCTGTGGGGTGAGTATTCACTCTGGAAAAGAGTAGGAGTTTGGGCATAATGTGGTTGAGGGGCATGCATTTCTTGCACACAACCATCTTTTGAGTGAATATTTGTTTTGGTAACAACATTTAGGTCCACAAATGACTCAGCCCTCTGATCATGCATTTCTTGTTTGATGTGGTCATTTGCACGCTCAGGGAAGTCCGCTGATAAATTCAGTTGATATTGTGAACTGAGGTCAGTGTTTTCGGAAAGGTCAAAAACCATAGACGAGTCCAAAGAAAAATCCAGTGGATCTGGAGAAAACAGTGGATGAGACAAAGGACTTGGATCCAAACGGTCGGTAGGCAAAGGTGTAAGTGGCAAAGGCAGATTGTCTTTGCTGAAAGACGTCCTCTCGACGAGCAATGAACCTTGAGTAACCGGGAGGGTGACCTTGAACACAGGGTTGTTTTGTTTATTAGTCTTCCGTTTCTTCCTTTTTCCTTGTGTGACTTGATCTTCAGCCTCCACTGAAACTTCTCGGTGTGATAACTTGGTATTTTGTCCTATAATGAAATGCACACATATCTTTACTACAGTAATCAAAACACAAAAGAAGCCATTGAAAATACTTACTTTTAACATCTATATATTTCACTGGGAAATCAGAACTGTTCCACCCAAGTGTTTTAACACCTGAAACATAGTTTTTGTTTTTTTCCTCCATGGAAAGCAGTTCCAGAAATACAGTAATATTATATATATTTACTATATACTAAAACATAGTATACAAGAAATGTGTAGTATAGCACGAGTATACTCGGGAATTAAGCAGTTAATTAGATCCTCAAGAATATAGTGTGACACAAATTAGTACTTACACCAGTTGTAACTCTTTCCTGTCATTTGAACACAAAGAGCTTCTGGTATTTGCACCACCTAAGAGGGGAATTTAAGTAAAATAATAATCAAAAATAACAATTGTGCATGAATAATACTAATGCCAATATATTCGGGGTGGTCGGGTAGGTTTTTTGCTTTGGTTTGTTTTTTATACCAATATCCAAAATTTGTCCTGCTGTTAAACCGACCGATAAACCAGTATTTACCAAAAATGTTAGAGATTTTGAAATCTATAGCAAGGCTCCCAAATGGAAAAAAGTCTCAGATTAATCTTTTAATTTTGTAAAATAATATTAACAAAATGCATTTTGACATACAATATACTTTGTTTTAATTTAAACAAAGGCCAAATCTTCAGCTTCATTGAGCTTCTATTTCCATCTATTTAAAAAAAAAAAAAAAAAAAAAAACATCAGATGCAGTGAGGACAAACCGGGACTGGCTATGGCAGCTTACAAAAAAGCTTTTGACGTTTTCAATATTAGGCTAATGCCAACAAATGGAAGGAAGAAAAAAACATCACCGCTAACAATATTAGCACCAAACATTGTCGCTGAACATTTATAACAGAATGAATCCTTACCTTTAATTTGGTATCTGCACATTCTTTATTCAAGTTTTCTGCCAGTAACTCCACTTGATAACTATCATTTAAGTCCACTGTATCCAACTGCTCTGGGTGAGTTTCCATCTATCCAAAGATATTTTAGTGTTTGTTTTGTATATGCTGTACACTTAAGAAATACTGCAACACGAACCAGATAGTTTGTGATGTGGGAAGTGCCGATCAAATGACTAATGATGTCAGATTTGTGGGAGCGAACTCGGCAGCAGTGGCATAAAAAGCAATGCGTCTGACCGTCTTCACTTTTACAATCAATCACCCTCGCAAGACCTGGTGCAAATAAAACTCAGCAAATTGAGCTTCTTTCTTCAAAGCAAATACATATCGATTGTATAATACATGAAATGACACATTTACACTTACCTATAAGGGGTGCTCGTCCTCCATTGTCATTGAGAAAGCTGCTGCTCTCAACTAAGGACTTTGATGGGCTTTGAGATGCATTACTTTGCTGAGGAGAGTTTTGTAAATCCTTTTCCGGCTTCTTTTGAGCACTAAATAGGACTATTCTTTGTGATGGGGACTTAACTGTCTGCTCCCATATTTTGGATAGAATCGTTTCAGAGATTTCTGGTTCCGTCTCCTTCGGGGTATCTCTTAAAAAATCTATGACATTCTTTGCTGTGGGGTTCAGAAAAAAAGAGCAATAAAAGACTAATTAAAAGCAAAAAGGCATAATTTACACGACTACATCATGAAACTCTATTATAAACAGTGTCCCTTAAAGGTCCCATAACATGCAAAATCGACTTTTCAGAGCTTTTAACCTTCTTACATTGCTATTTGTGCTTCATATATGTACCCAGAGTGTTTTTTTGATTGATTCCCGCAGTTTTTAGCTATATTACAGACTATCTCCTTTCCGCGAATCTCCAAACTGACGGGCACGCGTCATCATCCCCCCTCACCCTCCCCCTCTGGGTTGGGCGGGGGAGCCAGATCGCTCTTCGCAAGGGTGGGGGCGAATATCAAACCAAGCCGTTTGCATTGCCGGGTTGGTGAGGGGGGTCCAAGGTGTGGGTGATATTTTTTAACTACTATGTTAAGGGTGTTGCACAACCCTTATTATTATCAATTATACACTTAGGATAGACTACGAAACGTGAAAAAAAGCATGTTATGGCACCTTTAATGTTTGCACCATTACATTTCCATTATAATTGGAATAGTTTTTTCTGGGCTTGTGGCCGGCATAAATGGTACTTGACAATCAAAAACTCTCATACACAACACGGTTAAAAATACAAATTGAAGACAAGAAAAAGACACTGACCATTAATATTCTGACTTTCCATCTGCTGGTATGATGTCTTGTCAAACTCGACCACCTAAAATGATGATACCCAAAGAAATTAGCACTTAAGTCAGTCTTGGACCAACAAAAGAGGAACAGAAAGCCAGTCATCCCGAACGGTTTCATTCCAGATTCACATAAAATAACAACAAAAAGTTTAACAAACCTGAACGTTTCCTGGTCCTTCTTTTCCCTCAATTCTCTTGGCAATGTCCATCAGTGGCCAGGCTAACTTTGATAGACAAGAGTCTTCTCCCAACTCTGAAACCAGTTCAGAATGCCTAGTTTTCTATTGGAAAGAAAAAAAATATATAAAAAAGACAGACTCTTTCTTCTAAACCATCCATCCAAATATTGAGACTCACAATGTAGTTGTATCTATGGAGGCTACCCATGATGTGATTTCGCATGTCTGCCTTATCCAGGCGACACACACACACTTCACAAACGAAGAACACATCTCTTTGGGGTGCACCTCCGTTCACACATTCAATTATGCTGCTAAGGCCTGAAGGCAGAAAAGACTAGATAAGCAAAATACAAAGAGTAGAATCACAGAGAAAGGACAAGTTTAAAACAAACCTATGAAAGGCTGCAGTCTGTGTCTGTTGTTCAGGTGTGCTTTCAGAGAATTAAACAGCTCACTCTCATCAGACTTCCCTTTGGGGAAAAGGTAAAAACACACATTTTAGACCCTGGATTTTCACTTTGCCCACAAAAGATGAATGGTCAACCTTGGTGTGCTCCAGGTAACATCCTCTCTCTGTATGATGACCTCCTGCACAAATAAGGTAACAAAATAGACTTTCATTTTTGATCAGATCAGACTCAAGCCCACAACATGCAAAACTAGCCTTTTGAACTTGTAAATTAAACGTTTTGAAACTGCAAATGGGCCTTTATGAAATGAAGCTGTAGATGACAAAACATAAAAATGTAAAGAAAACGTGTGTCTCATTTTGGAAAGCAGTGGTTGAATGGGATCTTGGATAAAACCGAGTGTCTATGGATTAGCTCACAGGGAATGAATGGCTGGAGCTTGTCAATTTCTGTTCGTTTCTGGAGGAACGCAGAACCTTCTGAAGTTCCTTTATTGATGTTACAGCACAAGTTCACAAGAAAGTAATACAGCAGTTTTAATAATATTCTGACATAAGGGGTTTTCTCTTAACTGGTAAATTTCTACTAGTATAATGTGTACGACCTTTCCTCTGAATGCAGCGTGCAAAGTGGAGTCATGGAGCGACTGCCACTTCTCACACAAAGAGCTGACAGAGAAATAGAAGCAAGGGCAGAACATTTTGTACTTTAGTTTACCAAACATGAGCTAAAAGTATTAATTCTAAGTGTTATATTCACAAGCTGGCGACTAATATTTCTGTTTATGCTCTAATGTGGAAACTGTCCCCTGTATACCATTTAGAGTATACAGTATGGTTTTCAGCTGGAAAAAGGTGGCTGGCCCCCTCCAGGTGGGTGTGGAGTCCTTCAGACCCCAAGTGGGGGAGTTCAAGTATCTCAGGAGGGAAGGATGGTCGTGCGATTGACAGGCGGATCGGTGTGTGAAGCATCTATGTCTACAGTGGTGAAGAAGGAGCGGAGTCAAAAGGCAAAGCTCTTGATTTACCGCTCAATCCATGTTCCAACTCTCACTTATGGTCCTGAGCCTTTTTTGCAGGATACAGTGGGTTAATTAATTTCCTCTGGGGGGTGGCTCCTCCCTTTCGCTTTACCCTGGGAAGTTGAGGCCGCAGGGAAGACCAAGGGCACACTGGAGAAACTATCTCTGTAGCCTTGGAAAGCATCTGGGAGGAGCTGTAAGAAGTGTGTGTGAAAAGGGGGGTCTGGGCCTCCCTGCTCAGACTTCTGGCTACGTGACCAAGCCCCGGATAAAAGGAGGAAAATGGATGGATATTGTGAATGAGCAAGAAACTGACAGCTTTGATGCTTATAATAAAAGACAGTAGTTTGTTACGGAGCTGTATTTAGGTATACAATGTCCACAAGCGTATTTATACCTTAATCTATAACCTTTACATATTGATGTTTATGTATAGTGTTATTCCCACCTTTACCTTCCCAAACACGGCCCGTCATAAGCTCTAAAACAAGATCGCAGACTGGGACTTTCACCTTTGGTCGACACATACATTAAGTGAAACTATGATGAAAATGATAGCACAAAGGTCTACTTTCAATATCTGATTATAATCACAGTGTATCAATATAAAACGATGAAAATAATAGAGGATTGAAATGAGAAGTGACTAAAGACAGTTGTAGTGTTTATCCACCTGTGCCACCAGGGGGCAGTGAAAATGGTCCAAAGGTCCTGAATATGTGGAACAACGACTTAACAAATGATCAAACAAACTGCTATGTTGCTAAAGTCATCGTTTGATTTATGTCACATAAATCTATCACAAATGTAGCATTATTTGAGCCTAGGCAACACAGTTTATTATGTTCAGGTAATTTAGAAGGAACAACGCTAACGTAACATGACGGGATTTTAAAAGACAAACAAATCGGTCATGACAGTTTATGAAATCTCTTGTTAAACGGTTAAACTATTTGACTAACTACGCGGGTAAAACCGTGGATTAACCGGGCCCGTTTTGCATTGTAACGAAAAGTAACGCACAGTTGAGCAAGTTAGTAGTTTACCCTTTTCAGATTTCTCTTGTTAAAACTTACACGGACCTTGTTACCGTCGCACGTGTTTCCTGTAACGTTACCATGGATGTATTATAACGTTACACGGTCAAAGAACAATATCATCAGGTGGACTTACCCTGAGTGGCGGGTTCTCTGTTGGACCTTTTCTAAACGTGCTGCGCCCTCCGTGAGCTCGTGCTTCTGCCGCGTCCGCCTCTCACTTCCGACATTTACATTCCAGAGGAATCGTGGCCGGATGACCCCGGATGACCCCAGTGTGACCTCAGTGTAACCCCAGGATGACACAGCCTCACGATCACAGTCTCGTTAACTAGTCCTGAACATGGATCTATTATGTCCTGGATGACAGTTTTTTTGTGTCTTAAGTCTAAACACTCAGGTCCACGTGAGTTTTATGACGCAGCTCGAGGTCTGGTGAAGGCCACGAGGTGGAACTTTCTGCCTCAAAAGACACAACTTTGTATTTGTCGGTTGATTGTCGGTTCGATTTTTAGATGACTTACTCGGTACCTACGCCTAAATCGATTTTAACTGACTTATTGGTGGTCAGTAGGTGATTTAGGCATGTTGTGGTTGCCCTTCACAAATGATCCAAATTCCAGATCTCAAGAGGTCCACACATTTTATTGGCAACAAATATTTAAGAAAAATATTGGATAAAATAAAACATGTGCTCATTTTATACAATTACAAAACACTTCACGCATAACAGTAGAAAAATAAATCACATAAAATAAAATATATTACATTGAATGCACAATGAAAATCTGTTCACCACCAGATTATTAAAATAACAGCAAAATCTGATACGAGTAATAATTATATATATATATATATATATATATATATATATATATATATATATATATAATATATATATATATATGGTCCCTCTGATCAGTTTGCTTGTCATTAAAATCATCTAGAAGGTGCAGAAATATGATAATTGATAGATCTTGGCATGTAAAGATACTGTAAGATCACTACAAAGAAAATATACATTTCTACTGACTGTGGGGAAAGAACTGAGTGCCCATTGAACCAGGAAAAGATTGTGTATGAGAGTGATTTTGCATTAAAACTCTGTTATACTCTTGCACATTGTTGTAGTCATTGGTGTAACTTTGGAGACTGGCTGTGTTGACCTGAACTGCATTGGAATAAGCCACGTTGGTCGTCCCTGTCGCGGCTCCATTAGACCAAGCAACATGAGTCTGTGCCCCAGGCTGAAGCGGCCCGTTTGTATTGAACCACTCTGAGGCCCCTGGATTTGGAACGTTTTGTATAAATGGCTGCCTAAGTGTGTAACATTGTTGTGCATGCAGCTGATGGTGAACGTGACTTGGATAGGCAGAGCTGTGAGAGCAAAAATGTTGTACAGGCATGTTCAAATGGCTGCTTATGTTGATAGGGTGACTCGTTTGGACAAAATGGCCATAACCTGTGAACACTAGAGAATTACTGGTAATTGTGTTTACTGGGATCTCCCGACTCATTTGAAAATCTGTATTTACACTTATATTTTGTCGGTCATCCACATCTTCTGGGCGGTACAATGTGTTCTGTGGTCCGGTGGTAGTGACATGAGCGTACAAGGGAGGCTGCTGAGGGAGTCCTTGGATCTGCGGTATGGCATGTTGCGATGGCGCCACCTCCATTTGTGGCTGAAGCTGCAACAATTGGCTTTGTTGAACCTGCATTTGAGTCTGCTGGAATTGAACAGTCCCAGTGTTGGATGGTTTCCACTGCATCAGGTCTTGGGACTGTGGTGTGGGACATTGCCACGGCACCACTGGTGTGTCTGATGTTAACTGCAGCTCTTGATTTTGCTGTGAGGTCTGAACGTCACCATCACGGTTTAATTCCTTAAGCTGGTCCTCCTTGTGTAAAACGTGAATCTTTGGCTGTGATGTTTGCATTGAACCTTGAGAATTCTTCATCTTCCATTCTTGTATATTGGATTCTTCTGGTTTTATTTCTTCATCTTGTGATTGCTGCATGACGGTCATTTCAGAGCTGCTAGTCATTTTATGAATTTCTTTGCTGAGCCCAATTGTAACAGCAGTAAGTTTTTCAGTATTCTCTTTTGACATGTTACTGTCAGAGGTTAAAATGTCCCCAGAGTTATTTCTTAGTCTTACTGCGCTCATCATGTCTTCAATCAAGATACTGTAGTCTTTAGGAGCCGCTTCACTCTTGGCATTTGGTGCAGGCGCTATATCCCATCTTGTGGGTCGTGGTGCGCCACATATTTGAACAATGCTTTCTGATGACACTGTTGTGCATGCCTCCTCTAGATTTATTGAAGGTTTACTTTGTTTGATCAAATTTATTAACATCTGAAACATGTCTACTCCATTTGGAATGTCAGCATCAAGCTCTGGGCTTGTTGTGTCAGTGCATGTGGCCGTGGAAGATGCCAAAGAAGTGGACTCTCCTGTCAAAACAACACTATGTCGAGGTGAGCCTTCTGATGCTACGTGTTCTTCCTGTATTGGTTTGAACACATTTTCATTATGTTCTGAAATTTCTGCAGAGGCACAAATCACATGGACAGATGGTAGTTTTAGTTTAATTGCTGTCTCATCTGCAATATTGTTGTTTGTGTCTTCGTGGGTTGTTGTGCCAATGCTGTCAATAGGACCAGGAGACCCAACTGCTGATTCAGGGCATAATGGACTAGATACAGCCTCTTGGTTTTTATGTTTTGGTGATGCCATGTTTTGAATGACAGAACATGATGGGAGGTGTTCTGGTATTTCTGGGGGATTTGTTGGAGGAGGTTGAGTGACAAGTGGCTCTGAGATTTGGCTTAATACTTTAGGGTTAATTTGGCTTGATGGAGTGGAAATATCAGAGCTAGCTTCATTTTCTGGTTCAGAAAGCTCATGGTTCTCGTCTGATGCTGACATGTGTTGGTTAAATGTAGAGCAGGGTGGTCGTTGAGGAATATGAAGAGAAGGTAAGTATTCTGTAGGACTGGGGCGGCTTTCAGCATTTGCACAAGCAGCGTTTCCATGTATTGCGTGATCGGAGTCTGTTGTCCCTCTATCATCTTCTAATAGAGGCATTTCCGTTTGATTTGAAAGATCTGGGGGAAGAAAATAGATTAAAAACATAGAACAATAGGCCATACTACATACCGGTTTGATGGTTCTACAGTCTACCTTTTGGAGCAATTAAGCTGCACATCTCTTTGTTTCTTTGCTGCTATTCTGTGAAGGGACATGATTGTGTGACATTGACAGAAATAAACTTCCTTGAGATTATAATCCCCATGTTAATAATTAGAACACCTACTCTGGGTTTAATTTTGTGTGTTAGAGATTTTAATTTCCAAGTGTTCCAATCAGTTTTTGCCATCACCATAGATTGACTTTGGATACATCTATATCCCTTTAACAGGTTAATCGTTATGTGTTTTAGTTAGTTAGTTAGTTAAATTGTACATTTAATTATATTATGTAGTGTCCCGTTTCCTCCAGTGTTCACATGAAGATATCAGAACATGGAAACAAATGAATATCTATATAGCAATCATTCGTACAGTGGTATAAAGCAAAGCAAATCAGCCGCACTCACCGTGATGTGATGTCACAATGAATGGCAGGGTCGTCGTTTTCATTTCTTGCTTGATTCTTTGCACTACACTCAATGCTAAGTAAAAAATGCAAAAGGTAATTTACAAAGTCTTAACCTGCTGAAAATGTACTACCCCACATTGTATCTACCTTCAACAAATGGAGCGGTTTGTACCCACTCAAAGCATTCCTCGCTCAAAAGTACAGGCTATCAGACAAAACAAAAACACATTAACAGCATACTTATTCATATTTTATTAAACCGTAAACGTACCTGGGCATCCATTAACTCTTCCCGGCAGAGTACCCAGCCTGCAATGTCATTAGTTAACTCATCTATCATCTCTGGAATGAGCTCCTCCTCTACCCAGTACATAAACATTGGGTACCGTCTCATCTGAGGAAAACACATAGTTTAAAATATCTTGAATCATGGGCATTAATCATGGGCATTTATTTTCACTCACTATGTACTTCCATCTGTGCTCAGCACTTGCCATGTGCTCATAAATCTCATTGACAGAGATAGTTTGGCGGCAGCTTTCACAAAGGTAAAAGGTTGGGAGTTTAGGAGGAACGACTCGACATTCCCACACGAAACTAAGACCTAAAAGTAACAATAAAGGTTAACTCTTGTGCTCCACTTAAAGAGTAAAACTATTTGAAGAGAAGATGGTTACTCACCAATAACTGGCCTGTCCATCACCTTCACAATGTGGAACAAGTTGCTAAGATCATCTGTAGTGGAACCTATACAATATTTACATTAAAAACAGAACAAGATTTGTACACTTAATATAAATGGGAATGATATAAATAAATAAAATAACACAGATGAAGAAGAGTAGAGATGGGGTAACGCGTTAGCTGGTAATCAATAGAGTACTGAAATGACTTCTTTTTTAAAAATTGTTCTTATTTACAAAATGTATTTTTCCTCAAAAGGGTAAAGAGACTGGTGATGAGAAGATAAACATGTTGAGAGAGCAACGAGGACAAGGACGTACAGTACGCTACATAGATAACTACATTCTTGAGCTCAGATTGATGTTTTTTTTCAATTTTTGAAAGAACAAAAATTAACACCATAACATAAAACTCAACCTGGAATACAAGGAAATACATTTTCTAGGCCCGATGAGGGGGCTTTAAATGTGCCCATTAACAGAAAAAATAAATGTATCACATACTTTCGTGCTTGCCAAGTCCAAGTATGCGATAAGAACTGAAAACAGGACTATCTCATCGCAAAACACTTTATAAACATGGACCACACTAAAAACAGCCTCAAGGTTATGGTTCTGGAGTTGAAGCTAAAAGATCAAATAGGTGGTGATGGACTCAAAAGACTAATTTTGGATTGATGCATTAAAATGTCACTGTATATCCAGGCCTCAACACAGAATTGGACTTTTCTCCATTTCTATTAATTTCCCTCCCTCAACCAAACATGAACATTCATTCCACCCAAGACTAATCCTGTGGGTAAGCGTACGGTCTTTTCTACTGTACATAACAATTACATTTACAAAAACTATTACCGGTACGTGTAACCTTTGTACTGACAACGTTAGTTTTTAAGGCCACCAGCCAGCGCTCTGTCTGACCATGAAGGACACTACACGATACAGAGGGCCTCGGATATCGTTCCAACTGCGGTCACGTCGTCTGGTAAAGATATTAAGTCTACTTCAACGGCATCTTACTGGCCTCATACTTCTAGCTGTAGATCACAATTTTTGATTCACCGATTCACTCATCGTTTGCCTTTTTTTCAATATTTATAGGATGTTTTAAAAATGTTTTATTTATAGGCTTACCTTTTATAATCCTCGGAGCTACTTTGGACATTGGTTTCGGGACTGTGGGGCTTGGGGAGGACACACGTAATTTTTGAATGGGCTCAGCCATACACTTTGCCTGTGGTTTGGTCTGATCGTTTTCCTTCCCTGTTGAAAGTATGACATTTGTTGACAGTTAACATTAACACATTACTTATCACTATATTTCATAACGCTAAATGCAATGAAGAACATTTATTGTAAAGCAACAAAACAAAAGGTTTTTGTCAATTTACCAAGGTCCGGGCTTGTGACGTCAGATGAGCCGACTGAAAAACAAGGACTGGGGGAATCGTCACACGGACTGGTAGTCACTTGACTCGTGTGAGCCGATGGTCGTTGTTGAGCTGGGTTTTTTGAGCCTGTCTTCTTGATCATACCTTTTACTTTCTCTATTGCTGGAAGAACACACGGAAAAAAATTGGCAGCTGCTATTATACAGGCAGAAGTATTGAAGGGTCCAACTTCCCCGCTGAAAAATTGCCCCAACGTTTGAATTAAAGGACGCAGGCGGAAGTGCGCATGCGCGTTCACCCGTGCGGACTGATACAACACACACGTGCGTTTGTTTATTAGCGCGACGGATCGCATCTCTCATCTCCCGTAGATTTCAGTCTCTTATGAGTCAGCTCGAACAGTCTATCTCCCGTACACGGAGGGAACTATATTATGATAGATCCATGCGCTTAGGCACGCGGAAACGTGGGGGCTGCAGGTGAGCTGTAGGTGCGTTTTATGATTGATACGTGGCAGGACTAATCGGCAGTCCACGCCACGAGGAAATAAGACTAAAATTTGGGCCAAAAAAATTGTTCATTCAACGTTTGATAGGTCTACGCCAAACCTAAGCATGTCCCAATGGTTATGGGACAAATCTCAGCATTTCCAAAAGCATCACAAGTATGAATTGTTATAATAACCCATTATATTAACATGATATAAGAGTGTAACATCATGGGTTATTTTGCTAAAACCTTAGAGCAAAGGTCTATATGGTTATTATTTTGTTTATTAAGGTTTCTTTTACCTTTTACTATACATCTAATGAAGAAAATTCAATGCAAGGAGGCAAGTCTTGAAATACATCATGCCGTTTGGCGCCCATAAATCTGGGCCTGCCACAGAAGCATGAATTGTTATAGCCCTTTGGTAGCCCAAGTTGACTAGGAAAAACTTAGAACAATTAGCTACGTACAGGGGGAGTGCAGCATGGGCCCTAAAACTTGTAAAACTACAGGAGAAGAACTGAGCTATGGGGAGTATCAGCCTATTATATTCATACACTTTTAAAATGGGCTGTAATTTCTTTGATGATGCTTTTCTTGGCTTTTCTTGGCTTTTTCTTCAGGCAGGAATCTCTTTAGGGTTTGGAGCCATGATCTGGGACACTGGTAGAACTTTGGGAGCCACTCCGATCTTTCATTTAACCATGGATGAAGTTTGAATCTGGACAATAAAGGAAAACAGCAAGCGCAGCTCCCTAATAAAAGTGTAAAAGGGGAGTAGAGGAGTAGAGGAAGGGGGTTTAGGATTGCAGCAAGCCAAGTGATAGATTTAGGTCTCTCTATGGCACGGCCTTGCTGTAGAGGCCCCGTAGCGAGTGAGCGTTATTCGAAACATATTGAATGGGTTGATTTGAAGATCAAGATAGTGTGTGAGAAAAAGTTCCTCTTAGAAAAGTAATTTCGTTATAGGCTTGTATGTTGTTGGATTTATGTTTTATCTTATCTTAACTAATGTAATGTATCTTATGTGTGAACATTTGTTATGTTTAATGTCTATGAGAAGTGCAGAAATACCTAGGAAAGGGAGGGGGAAAGGGTTTTTCTAATTGTGTGTGTGAGCTGTTTTCCCAGACGCAGTCTCTCATGAAAGATGGAAACAGATGGAAATGCCTTACTCGCTTCGCAACGACAGGACTAACTAATGTGTTAACTTCACTACCAACTGTCTATGTCAACAGTGTAAAGTGCTGAGATGTATTAAAAGTGTGGGCCAGCTGTCCTAAATGTGACCTGTGATGTGACCTGTGATGTGACCTGTGATGTGACCTGTGATGTGACCTGTGATGTGACCTGTGATGTGACCTGTGATGTGACCCGTGATGTGACCCGTGATGTGACCCGTGATGTGACCCGTGATGTGACCCTTTTCCACTTAGGAAAAGCTGGTTAATGTGTAACTAAGGCATTTCTAAATAAAAGGAGAAGAGCGAACAGACAAACTCAGAGCACTCAGAGCCGTGGGCCACTGTGCATGTCACTGAGGTTTACTTCTCTGTCCGCTCTCCTCCGGAGTAAAATACCTAATCTCTCTTGTCATCATTTCTCTCATTTAATGAAATTTGGATTTTGTGCAGTTTTAGATCCATCATATGTAAATTGAATCCAGCGTGTAAACATGTAGCACAGCTAAACTTTTTAGAAAAGGAGAAATTGTTTATACAATAGATGCAGCCTAATTATGTCTGAATTAGACTAAACATCATTGTGCGAATGGATGAGGTTAAAACTAGGTATTCAAACTAATTTCTGGCTGGAGTAGACATATTGTTATGAAGAGGAAAGAGGAAATAATGTTGAGAAATTGTATGCTGACCAAGACCAAGGAAAGGAGCAACAGTGCAAATCCAGCCATCGCAAGTAACTCAACCAAAAGGAGAGGGGCCCATGAACGAACGGGTGGGGTCAATAAGAGAGAACGAGAAAAACAACATCTTCATCTTCAGACGAGAGAGAATATCGATACATTCAGGTTGTAAATTGGGCTGCTTCATCTTCTTCATTGTGTCAAGAATGTAAGTGTTATCCACAAATTCAAATGGGATTGATTTTCCAAAATTTGACTCAAGTAACCTTTGTTTCTTTAATCTACCCCATCTTCCTGTTAGATTTATTAAAAATGTCATCTTTACTAATGTAATAATGTTATGCTTGTTAACCTCTTGTCCTCTTCACCTTTGCCCAGAGAGACACGCGTGCTGCTGTCAATGTGAAAGAAGGGGATTTAAAGAGGTAACAGATCCCTCTGGAAAGCAGAAGCAGTGCCTCTGCGCGACGACAGTCTGTATCAGCTATGTTAACATGTAATTTACTAGTGTCCCATCTGGGCTGTCCGTACTCTTAGGGGCAGTCCAGACCATGTATGGAGGGCATTTTCTCAATAAATGGAGAAGGGTGATCAGAGGAAACCAGAGAGTGTGGCTCAGTTGAGAAATGTAACTGACATATATGTAACTGGTTCTTTCTCGTCTGATCTATTCTCTCTCCGGATAATCAACTTACTGTTTCATTGTCTCTTCTTCTCTCTTGTCTGAATTAATGATTGGGTTTGTACATAATTAGATCCATCACTTCCCAATAACTAATTTTACCCTTGTCATCTGGAAGACTCTTAAGCTCTTTGTAGACATCCAAAGCCACTTCAATTTGCTGAAAGGAAAAATAACATTGTGTGTGTGTATTGTATATGGCTAAACATTTAAACAATTTGTTTAATGTATAAGATTTGGAACAATAAGTAATAAACTCTCACCTTGCATTCTATTTTTAGAGCCTTCTCATCATTAGCAATTCGTGACACCAGATCACTGAGCTTGCTCTCATTTGGCTTGGAACTCCAACTTGGATACTTTGTTTTCTTAAATGGTATGAAAGAGCAGTTTGATTTTTGAACTATACAACAATGTTACTGTTAAATAACTCTCTTTTTATTGTCCAACAGTTTCTCCTTTAAGATAAGATAAGATAAGCCTTTATTCATCCACACAATGGGGATCGTCTGCAAAGTTAAACGTTTACCCTCATATTGTATGCAACTAAATACATTCCTAGAAACAATCAATTATAATATATGAAATCAGATGGGGTCTGCAAGACTTTTGTTGCTATTATTTATCCAAACTTATTCTGGTTATTGAAATCATTAACACATACCACACAATTTATTTGATGTGATGTGCTGGCGAGATGATTGGATTTTTCCAGTTTCACTGAACATACAAAACAATAGGTGTGCGTGCTGTCTTTACATGACACTTTAAGCAGATGGTCCACACCTAGAAAAGAGGAACATTGAGACCTTTAAGTAAACAGTGAAAAGTGCCATTTTTCTATTTGGGAAACAGATTACTTACCAATTTTATGTGTAGTAGAAGTGGCTTTTACCGGTACTTCAGTTGTCGGAGTCTGTGGATCACTTTCAGGTGTAGTAGCTGTGAATGAGTCAATTTTATGTACTGGGCCATCTTTTGTTATGCGTGTTGCTGAAGTTACATTCAACTTTAACTGCTTGTTTGTAGCTTTGATGTGAGTGTCCATTGTTTTGAGTCTGGATTTGGCAGGAGAAGCTGATGGCAGTTTTGTCTGCAAGGATTCAGTACTTGTTTTGGCTTTTAAAAGATCAGCTGGGATTGTGGAAATGTGTTTAGTCATAGCATCTTGTGGATTTGGAGCATCTTGTGGATTTGGAGCATCTTGTGGATTTGGAGCATCTTGTGGATTTGGAGCATCTTGTGGATTTGGAGCATCTTTTGGATTTGGAGCATCTTTTGTAGCATTTGATACGGTATCATCAGTAATAGGTGGACAATCTGTTACTTTGGTGCAGTCCTCCAAAAGAGACAATGCAATTGTTGGAGTATTTGGGGTCACATCCTCATTGTCACATGGTGAGTTAGGCATGTTTTCAGCACTAGATTTTTTGCCAATTGCAATGCCATTGGTAGAGGGAGGTGCAAGGAGGGTCACGGCAGATGTGGACATGTTTTGTTTGGCAGATTTGGGGTTCATGAACTCGGGTGAATCAATAGTGGAACTGGTAGTCATGATATATTCAGGTATATTACTGGTACTAGCAGTTTTAGATTCAGCGTCAGGAACAACACTACTGGTTGTTATAAATGTGCAAACAGGTTTACTATGTGTGGGTTTAACAGTGGGTGTTTTATCTCCTGTTTTAAGGGTGGTATCTTCACTTAATGAGTGAATTGTTGGAGTAGTTGCTGTGATTGTGAGTGTACTGGTCAGACTACAAGAAGCAGTAGCAGTGGTAGTTGTAGTCTTTTCAGGGCTCTGGGCTCTGGTCATACAGATATCTGGATTTGATTTGGAGTTTGTTTGAGTTTTAGATGAGAGATTGGTCTTTGCGGTGGCTGTAACAGGCTCTGGGTCAATGTCCATCTTTTCATCCTATGAAAAGGGCACATAATATAAATCATGTATAGAACAGTAGTTTTCAAAAGTACTACCAAGTATTTTGCTTTTTGAGTACATATAATACAAGACTAATCCAGATCAATAATAGGATAAAACCCATGACTTTTAAATTAGGCTAACACAAAGAAAACTGATATATTGATATAGTGTCTAGTAGTGATAATATAGTGAATGTTATGCCCAAATGTAGTTTTACTCACCTGCTGGGGTGTCTCTTGAGTATTTGCAGTGGTGGTGTCACCACAAGTGATGTTACTTGTCTGCCTAGCCAGGTGATTTTTCACAATACTTAAGCCTGCAAAAAATAGTTATGGGCTTTGTAACAATACATAGTATAGACTAAATTATTCAATGAGCTTTACCTTTGTGATACTCTGAGGTGAAACTAAGTTTGCTGAATTCTCCTGGAGTCAACTCCACAACCTATACTCAAGACACACAAAGATGAACTCATTTTACATGCAGTTGTATTCTCTGATCAAATAATTATACAAATAATGTCCTCAAACCTGAGCTTCTCCGTATCCGTTGCTCTTTTCCCAGGAAGCTGCCCATTCAGACATATCTTCTTTATAGGTTTCGTCATGAGGAAGTGGGTTTTCTCCCACCATCTATGGTCACAATAAGAGGTTATTTAAGATTAAGAATGACTAACTATGTCATAACTTGAGCATCTTTGAAAAACTACTCACCCCAAGGTAATTCTTATAATGCCCCGTTTCACCAAGATGTCCAGCAATGAACTGCTCCTTGACTATGAGACCGCAGCACTCGCACAGGTAGATTGGGGCATGATCGTTGCAAACACACTCATAAACTGCACTTAGGCCTAATAACAAAATATTTAATATTAAAATTGTACTTTTTTTTTGTTAATATCAAATCCTACTTACCAATCAAAGGTTCACGAATTTTCTTTTGAACATGCAACCATAACATCTGCCCATATTGTGACACTGCAAGAGATAAAATAATCAAAAATAAATAGCCAAAACTGAATATAAAAACCGTAACATTCTGTACCTGAGTTAGCAACAGATGTACCACTTGAGTTGCACTGTTCAGTTACATCAATATTTGGAAGGTTTGATTTTTCCTCTGTCTTTACTGTAGCAGACGGGCGCATCCGTTTAGGGTCCACGTCCTCAGAGATACTGGTCTCCATATCAGACAGACACCGTGGCCTCTTCAATGCAGACGCTGACAGCTCCTCTGTCTTCATTTCTTTCTGAATCAGCACTTGACTTTTTTCTTGCAAACCGATTCCCATAGTTTCATTTGTTTGAATGCATGGCAGTTGGTTTGCAGAGTGTAGGCCATCAGTCATTTTTTCACTGGGGTTTACGGAGATTGACTGAATGTTTTCAACAAAATTTGACTCATTTGTTGCTTTTGTACTCAGACTGAAATCTTTCCCTTGTGTTTGCCTTTGTCTGGGAACTAAAACACAAAAACAAACAAAATGTCAAATTTGACATCAAAACAGATGGAGGGATAAGGAAACAATTTAAACTTAAACGTAAATCAGAACCTGGATCTGTACAACACGGCCATTTAAAACAAATAATTGAAGACACCATTTGCTTTTTTTAGGGTATTTAGTATTAAACCAAAACATGAAGATAGCTTCAAGTCATTCTTCCAATTTAAAAAAATAAATGAATCTCATTCTACTCTCCAGATCCAGCATCTGTAAATACATTTGAGTATGTCCACTGCCAATCAGAAATATTTTTACAAAAAACCATAAAACGTCAACTTCTTGACTGTTTGTTTTTAGGGCGCCCAAACTGCGTCAAACAAACGTATCTTTACAGTCTCAAATTTAAATTTCAGTTTTTATCTTCAATTTAACTCAAAAGTTACCTTGTATGCTCTAAACATAGATTCAATCTATCATTTTAATTATGACTTTATTTATGAGAGATGACATTTTCAGTAAATTGCGCCTAAAGATGTTCCAATATGTTTGTTGTAAATATGTTATAATCATCAAAATCTAATGGGAACTTAATCTGCACTCCAAAAATAATAAGACACATATGTTAATAGTTTTTTAGATTAATGCAAAAAAGATAAAATTTCTAATCAAAAAGTTTGATTTTACAAAATTATTAAACCAAATCTGTGTTATGAAACTATACAGTGTCAACAAAGGATATTACCATATAATAACTCATGGTCATGGTATAATAAAAGTGACAGTGACAATAAATACAACCGAATACTTTTCTACAAAAGTTTTTTTTTTTTTTTTTTTTAAATCACAATGATTCAATTTCTGTAAAACTAAAATTTGATTTTAGGGCTTAACTAGTTCGTGCTTCTGTTGATTTAATATGGTGTAAACAGTCAGCAACAGCTCTTCACCAGTGATACAAAATAATCTTAAAATTAATTGTTTATATTTAGAAAAGTGAAATAAATTGTGTATTTTTTTAGATTTATTTCACTTTTTGGTCTCCTTTTTTGTGGTGAATAGGCCTAACCGCCTAAGTCTGACTCATTTTATTTCTGTTACTGTTATATACAAAATAACTATGTTTTTAACTATACATACGTGTTGGCTACTCAGAAATCACTATGATTGTATTAAATTCTACAGTTAACCATTAAATGAAAACCTGGAAAAATTAAAATCGACAATTACACTTCGAAACTAACAATGTAGATAATGACTTTACATGTTAATTCTAAACTAGATAATTTGCAACGGCTGAAGCCATTGCTAGAGTGTCTGCGTCTCTCCCTCTCTCTCTCCCTCTCCCTCCCTCCCTGAAATTGACATAAATATCTATTCATTATTGGCATTAAATATTTAAATGATTTAATGCCATAAAGACTTTGACTGGCCTGGTGCAACCCTTAGGCACACCAGTAAAAGAATTGGGACATGCCTCAGACCCCGACTTCTTATCTTGGAAACCCAGAATACTCGAGAGGGTGAAAACAGAAACGTTCTGACTATTCAACCCTGAATGCAAGACAATACAGGATTACTCAAACATGCAGGAATACACCACATGATTATGAGTAAACCATGATATCTTTTGCATATTTACCACACTTCAATATTTAAAGTAAGTGTAAATTGTAGTGTGACAAGTAAACATAAATTGTATTTTTTACATTATTGTAAGAGGGGAAAACTTTAAGGCCGTGGCTGCAGAGCCGCGGCGCGGTCAAATGGCCCAGCAGTTTCAGGAACCGCGGCACTGCCATATAGCCTCATGGCTATGGCTAACCCTAACCTTAACCCCCTAACCTTAACCCTAACCCGGCGCGGTCTAAAACGGGGCGGTCAAATAGCGCAGACGTTTCAGGAGCCGCGGCACAAAATAACATAGCTCTGTAGACACTCCCAAACTTTAAACCTATCCATGAGGGTGAACAACAAAACATGTCAGAATTGTTTCATTTAGTAGCTTTGTAGCCTACTTGGCTTTGTCTAACAGGCTTTAGCCTTCAGTGGTATTCAGGACTGGGTTTGGCCAGTGAAACTGAACTCAGGTTTCAACAAGTTCACTTTTGAAAGCATTTTACATGCAATCAATTACAACTACACATTAATTTGATAGAGATTATGACTCACCTCAGTCCATGTCAAAAGGCCAGAGAGAAAAGGTATGTTTTTAACAAAGATTTAAACTGCTCTAGTGTCTCAGCTGATCTAACATTCAAAGCCTGTTCCAGAGTCTGGAACAGCCTTGACCTGGGCACAATCCGGCACCTGCACAATCCGAGCAGGAACATGGTGGGACAATAACGCCCACAATTGACAGGGAGGAAGACCATTTATGTGTTTTCATGTGTTGGTGACGCCCTGTACCTATGAGCAGCCGGGCCGCCACAGTTTAGCAAGGTCAGATGGAGACCAAAATAAAGAGAGTTGCCGTGGTTGAGGCGTGTTGTAATGAAGTTCCTGGCAGGGAAGTACATATTAACACGGGTTTGACAATGTCAAACATTTAAGTGTGATAAATATGCAAACAATTCTGAAGTCAGGATAGGTTCGCATACATTTCTCACCTGTACGTCTCCTTTAACTAGCCTGCAATGGCCTTGATAAACTACTCTTCCACAGATACTCGGCACAACATTTTGCCTGACGAAGGCCACTGGCCAAAACGATGCAATGTAAATAAAAATCACTGATGCTGCAAGGAGATAGTGTGTGTGAGATTTCCTTCTTTAGTTTGGCCTTCTCTTATGCACAACATTAAAAATGATAACAGCCAATTTTGAGCAAACACCGTCTTCCCATTTGGACCTAGTTTATAGAGTTATACAAGAAACTATCCACAACTGGCTTGATGTAAAATTGTGCCATAACAAATCCACAATACATAGTTTTGACTTACCCAATTTCATTTTAGGCGTTATCCCGGGCATTATGAGCCCTATATTATCCTTTGCCATCTGAGCTGACAGTAAGTTTACTTCTTTAAAATAAAAATAAAAAGTTGCAATTATTATTTTTCTATAAATATTTTTGGAGGAATGGGAAATACATGCTTAATACTTACTTGTGTCATAGTCAGATACCGCACAGATTCTCTGGTCACAACCAATTACCTGAAAGGCAAAAACGTTTATGAGTCATAAAATAAATTAATCCCATTTGTGCAATAACATTTTGTACCTGTTCATTTGAAACAGGATGAATGCGGGCAGCTTGTTTTGCCAAGTCCAGCAGTATCTCTTCATTGGTGGTTTGTAAATCCAATGACCCTGGATGAAATTTGTCCTTAAAACAAATAAAAAATAAACATTACAGACCAAGCCACATTGATATTAATAATAATAATAATATCAATGTAAAAACAATAGAGCTTGGGATGGAATGTCATAAAATGACCATTACTATGGAAATTTGTAATGTATACAAAAATACATTTATCACTCTACAGTATCAAAACTTGCTTTAATTAATGAAGTTAATTATTTAGCATCTTGAAAAGGAAACAAATCAGCTGGGGCAACATTACTTTACTTTTATGTTTCAGGAAAAAAGTAGACCAGTAGATTATAAAACGTGGGTGGAAAGCAGCGTGGCCAGACCAGAGTTCCTCGATCTTAGCGTTACAGTAGACTTTATACTTATCCTACACAAAGGCAGAAACTCTCTTTGTTGACTGCACTTTGAGTTCTACATGATCACCAGATGATGCAAAATGTCCGTACATAGCCGTTCTTATGCGAGGCCCCATCATGCCCCTACATGCTCACCAGATGTTGGAAGAGTGTGATACATGGCCTGCGAGCTTGTACATAGACATCGCAGCTGCATCTCGTCTATTGTATCAACAATCGAGGGGCCCCCAGTGTCAGAATACTAGTAGAGAAAGCGCATTCTTTTGGGCCAGATACCTAAGTAGTGATGCAATTTTCTCCTCACCCGTGTTTGGGAGGAAGGGGACCTCGTCTCATCAACCTACACTCTGTATCTGTACACTGCGTGTGTCAACTTAGTAAAAGTTACCGAGCATTCTTTGGCCAACAACCACTACATTTCAGTAAAACATGGTCTTTACATTTAAGATTATAAATGTATCGTTTTCCTTCCTGGTTGATCATGGGCAACAGATGTGGCATAGAGGTCATTTCATTAAATGTTAACTAGCAGCCATAAGGGCACAATGATTATGATTAAACAAAGTATTATGACGATGCTTATACTTTGTTAAATTCATGTTTAAACTGTCAGAAAAATGTTGATGATGAAATGTTGTGTGTTGATGACATGATAAATATTTACACCTAACAATCAAATCATGAAAATCTGTCACATACACTTGGTGCGACTTGGTGTAAGTATATTGTGTTCCAGCAGTCAAGTCAGAAAAAACTATGAACAATACCTTAAACAAAGGGTCACTAATAAACTTTTACAGAGTACAATGTATGAGATTATAACCCATACGCAAAGAGAATTATAACTCTAGTCATTTTTCACACGTAGAATATAGGCCAAAAGCAGAATTCTGCTCTAACAATGCAACGATGTGATTGGCTGACGTTACATGCAAAAACTTTACGTTCGTCTCGTTGCTCTAAAGAACAGAAAAATGAAGTGTTACAACGCAAATGCTCTCACTGCTGCACTTCTCTCTATTGACAGAATAAAACAGACATCACGACTCATCTCCTGCGGTGTAAAAGCTTTCTTACACGGCGCTGCGATTTGTGTTTGGAGTGAGGGGAGAGAGAAGAGAAAGAGAAAGAGAAAGAGAGATAAATAGACTGATAAATATATTATATATTGGCTATTTATCAGGTTGGTCCCTCATCAACAGACTGCTCTGAGGAAGGCTTCATGCCGAAACGTGTTAGCGTTTACTTCGTTGTTGTAGCAAAATAAAAAAAGTTATGCATCTTTGTCCTCTGCAACCCCTAAATATTTTGTATAATCGTTATCGTTTTTTGGGTTTAGCACTCAAGCCTTGAGGACGTGCAACCTTCACCCCGTCTTTGTGTTAATGCATGTGATTCTGCCAGAGAAACCAGATCAGACATTAACATTAACAGCAGAATGTTATCTGGTGCTATTATTTTAAAATCATACAATGTGGTTTTCGGATTATTATTTTTTAGATTTCGTCACTCACAGTGGAAATGCACCTACAATGAAAATTTCAGACCCCTCTATAATTACTAAGTCACAGTATTCTTTATTTAATGCACTTACCAGAAAAGTAACTACATGCCCCCAGCTGAATACATGTCCAGCATACTCATCTGCAGACAGGGTTTGTTGACAGAGGAGACACAGAAACTTCCATCTATGGGATGGCTGCCCATATTTGACCAAAAAATTCCTTCCTGCAATAAATAAAAACATAAAATGTCCCCATTTTTAAACTCCATTAATAATAAAAAATATATATAATTTTTTTTTTTTATTATGACACAACACCCCAATAGTATTAAGCTTACCCAGAAGTGGGAATCTGTCATTGTCTTGAAGTTTGCTAAAAGTCTCGCATCTTGGCACTGAATGAACATAAATTAGTCCACCACAAGATTGATTGATTGATTGATTAACAATTGAGCAATTCTTTACATACCTTCTCTCATTAACAAAGAGTGGAATCGATCAAGTTTCTCCAGAACTAGAAACATTGAGAGCATTGAATTACACTTTCATTTTTAGTCTTCATACCTCAAGATGAACATGTATGTGTGTGCTTATAGGAAAGAACTTTTGACCATAACAAGAATATTCATGACTACTTAACCCTGTATTATACTGATGGAGGTGCATAACTCACACATACTAAATAATAAGAAGATGAGTGTACCATCTGAAAAGGTGAGAGAGTCTCCAACTGGGAACCGACTTGACGGGACATCTAATATCTGGGGAAATCAAGATTATAAACAATCCATCACAAATATTTCAAACTAAAACATCAGACTAGAACTTAAAATACCCTTAAGATCTTTTGGTCTGACCCTCTTTCTTCCTCCTCTTTACATGCCTGGAACTTTATAGAATTGTGATCCAGACCAATTTTCCAGGCAAAAGGAAGTCTCCATGGATTCTGATACATCTAACAATCACCAAGATCAAGTTAAACAAGAAAAATGTTATACCAGAAGAGTCAACAGGCACAGACATCACTTTCTTACCAGTGACTGCACAAAGTGTCTTAGAGAATCCACGTGTTGTGTGAGACTGCCACTTAAGAACACAGCCTCACAAGCAAAGCACACATGAACAGGCTCAGTGCAGTCTTGATGGCTGAGAATGGTTACAACCAAGGACATGCCTTTCGAAACAGATACAAGTTATTTTTGATTATTTCATTATTTTTCATACATAATAGCAGTTACCACAAATTCTATCTTACCAACACAGGAATTATCCTGTTTTGTGAAGTTTGTGTACAGTGGAGGCTGTGTTTTCAACTGGCCAGCTGCAAAAATGAAACACTACAACATGAGCAAAACATATTAAAGAACTACATGCAATAAAGCCGGTTCACAAAGATGCTTACTTGGATTGTCAATGTGAAAACACATTGCAGTTCAAATAAAAATGTTACATTACAATACTACATTTTGAGTTCATGCAGTTGTTCAGTTGTTTTTTACCTTGTCCGAAGTTTTTTAGAAACATCTGTGGATTAAGACAGTTACCGGTATTAGTAATTATGATTTTTCCATTGCTTTAGTTCACTTTTGAAAGGCCTACCTCCTGGTGTCGACCCAGAAAGAGATGGTTGATATAAAGAGTATTTGTTGCAAACGTCCGACTGCAGTTCTGTAGAAGTAGAACTTTAGCTAAAAGCATAAACTCCCTTGATGTGTGTAAGAAACTGCCTGCAGATGTTGCACCTGACAAAGAAGACAGTATGACGGGGCAGCGGAGGACACACTGGGTTCACCTGCATTTTGTAACGAGGTGCTGCTTACAGAGGTACAAGGTCCTGAAATACACAAGTATTGACAAAGCAATCATTTTATTTGTTTTTAGGATTAGGTGTTAAAATGTGCCGACAATTATATTTGAAATTGAATTGTTGATCCATAGAGGTACCAGAGATACCATCCATAGAGGTTTTGTACATAAAAACATACCAGGATTGCTTTCTTCTTTGCCTTTTGTTGGTAGTTTACCCCTTCCAGATGAAGTTCGTTCTAAAAAATAATTTACATTAGAAAAACTATGCAGTAACCCTGACATTATTATTTTCTAATGTGAAATGGGGATAAGACTGGACATGCAGTAAATATAATAAACTCACGACACAGCGGTCATTATCTTCTACACTTACCAAGTTTATTTCCAGGTTTGACAATTGGAATCCAGTTGGTTTTATTTGTAAGAGATTTAATTTTACTCAAAGCTAAAATCGCAATATGAAAAATTATTTTATTAACAAATACTATTGACAACATTAACATTATGTGATGTTAAATAAAACTTAACTACTAACCTTCTTTGAAACCCGTCTTCCTGACAGAGAAAACTTGACAGGGCTCCAGTTTCACTTGCTGTAAAACACAAGTATTAAGATAAGATAAGATATTCCTTTATTGTCCCACATGGGGAAATTTCATTGATGCAACGCAGATAGATACAGAGGTAGATACAGAGGAAAAGAACAGATCACAGTTTGAAAAACACTCTCAGTAGAAGATCTCTTATAAACAAAAACTCCTATAGACAAAACCTCCCATTTCCCAACAAGGGATGGAGGGGAAAAATAATAAAGATAAAAATAAATAAATACCATTGCATGTGATCGCGACAGTAATTGCACATTCACCTGAACGTCTGCAGGGCCGTACAGTTCCTCTGACTGCTTTGCGAAATCAGTCAACATATTAACAAAGTCATGGTTGTAATTTCTGTAGCACTCTTTAGCCATCAAAGTAGACGGGTGCCATTTGTTCTGCAAATAAGAGATTACATTACTCCAAAAAAAAGACCATCATTTGAATCACTTCTAAAATGAATTAGTCTCTATGGTCCTGGGTAGAGGTGGGTATATATTTAAAGAAGAAATTTAACTTTTTGGAGTAGTTTTCTGACACCATACTTTAACTCCTACTTGAGTAATATTTTACATTGTTACTTGAGTAAAAGATTTGAGTTTTTTGAGTCTACAAGGGACAAAAGATTTATGTTGACAATAAATAATGATTTAAAGATTTGTGTTTCTTGTAAATTAGCTTACAAAGTAGCAGAAGAGATGGTCGAAGCTCAGCAGGTGTCTTATGATCATGCTGGAGGACACGTGAAGGCCACACAGTGTGCAAAGATAATGCCTCATCTCATACACACAAACACACTCCACTATGTTCTGCAGGCCTGGGGACAGAGGAAACTCAGATCATGACATGTTCATAGCGCCAAACGACAAACAATCATTTAAAAAATATGATTTTCCAAACCAAGAAGAGGATATTTCCTGTTTGGGTCATCTTTGTAAGTCTGTATGCTCATTCTCTTCTTTTCTATATAAAATATTTTTTTTTACTTATTAAATGAATTTACAAAAGAGGTCGAATTTGAGTAATTTAACACACCTTTGAACAAATCCGAGAGCAATTCAATTTGATGGAGCAAAATCATCACTGTAAAACACATTTTCAAATAGGCACATGATCAAAATGTTTATGCAAAGTAAATACTCAAATCATTTATTGTAACACACCTTCACGATATGTTTTTTTTTCACACACTTTTTCTATTGTTGAAGGCAAATGTAACAGCTGCATTAAAAAAAAAAATGAAATGGCAGTTTTCATGAAGAGTTGAGGATAAAAATCATATTCACAGTTTTAATGTGTGACTCAAAACACACCTGTAACGCCCCAATTCCCGTTTTCTCTTGTTCTTTCTTTATGTTGTTGTACAATTGCAAAAAACAAGACGAAGGCATCCAGGCAAAATTCAAAGCATTTGGGTCATTGTAGGCCTGAAAGACACAGTACATTAGCGGTTTCAAAATAACCACTTTTCATTAATATGTTTGACTTACAAAGTAATTGTTGTAGTGGGCGGAAGAGGAAACATGGGTCACCACATTATTTAGTGTAAACATGTCTTCACAGGCATGGCAAAGGTAGAATCCATGTCTCTGTTCTGAACTGAAACACAATGTCATCTGGGACAAACCTACAACATAATGAAACAGTGAGTAAAAAGGTAACCGTACAATAGCCCAGATTAAAGAAAAACAAACCTATGATAGGCCGTGTGTGTGTGAAACCTTGACATTTATAGAATATACATGGAGTGTAGCCTGAAAAAAAAACATTTGAACAGGTGAATAAAGGTAATTCATGAATATTAGAGACACACAGGAGGACTTGGGCTTACTCCACTTATCCCGGCTGAATCGCGCTACAAAAGAACAAAAAGAAATGAGACAATTGATTATAACAAATTGCATTGAAAGAAAATAGCAGAATGTTTTTCACCATTTGAGAATACTTTATTGAAATTCTGTAACATAAAAAGGCAGTATAGTAGTTTACTAAACGCAACATAACAAAAACTTGCAAAACCCTCAATAGCTCACCCGTCTATGTACAGATGAAAATAGATGATTCTTGAAGTCAAAGACTTTTGTAAATTCTAAACTGCAGATCTGTAACACACAAAAGGCAGATTTGATGTCTGAAAAGGAAAAATGCAAACATAATTTCTTAGGTGGGATTCAAATCACTTCCTATCCTAACTAGTAGAGCTCGTGCTACAAGAACAAGATCCCACAAGACCAAAATGACACAAGATTTCTCGTTCATCTCCTGAAAATTATAGGTAAATATGTTTTACTTTGACTGAAAATAAGTCTTAATAAAGTAATGCATTATACAGTATATTCATGTGTTCCAGCATCCTGCTATAGGCAACGTTTTGAGGAACTTTTACTGTTCAAAAGAAGAAAAAAAAACATTTGATCGCTAATTGCCATGGACCTAATTTTTAATATATTAAAGAAAAGAACAGAATAAAACAAAATAAGATCAGAGAGAGAACAGTAGACAAAAAACAAAACTACAGCAAAAAGACAGCAAATGAGAAAAGAAAAAAAGGAAATCAAGACAAATATAAACCAAAGGTCCCAATTAATCCATAGTCTGTTAAATTTGTCCATTTTGAAATCAAGTCCGAATGTAGTTTGTTCCATTTTAAAAAACGTCCTAATCTTTCAACATTCTGAAACCCATGGACAGTATTTGTAAGTTTTGACTTCCTGTTTAGAGGACTCTTTCTCATTCAAAAGATATTGATGGATCTGAATCTGCACAAAACCCAACTTACAAATAGCTAGACTGACCCTAAAAGGATAAGATCACGTACAGGTCAAGTACAGGGCAGCTTGACCACACTTATGACACATTTAGCCCTTTAAATTGCTGATGCACACAGTTATTTCTGTTCTTTCAAAGCAGTCTGGGTGTCTTTCTGAGGACACCTGTTTGCTCCTTCAATGAGGATCTGCTGAGTCTGCAAATAACTCAGACATAGAATCACTTCCTCCTCTGAGGCATTACTACGCTCTGTAGACATTTGAAGCCAAATACATTAGTAAGATAAAATATATATAAATCCAACATATATCATACTACATATATGATTAGGTCAACAATCCTAATCCAAGGAAGGAGCAGTGGTAATCCAGTAAAGCAGGATGCAGGATGCAGGATGGGAGCAGGCTTTTTGAAACACAGTAGCTCAGCATTCCTGCGCATTACAGGGTCAAGGCGAACTGAACTTTGTCCTTGAGAGGACATTTGTTTTGGGCAACAGTGCCACAAAAAAACACACACAGTCATAATCACACAAGAACATTACAGATTTGAGTCCTTCATAGATAAATCTACAGTTCATAGGCCCTGTCACAACAAATAAGAACATGCATAAAAACACACATACAATATTAAGAAATGGCAAAAAAATATTAACAAGTTACATTTATCCACACATGCCCAGTTCATAGTATCATTATTCATATTCATCTCATCCCAGTAAATCTCCCATTGACATTATTGTAACATTTGCCGTGTCAAAAAGTCAGTGTGTAGAAAGAGTAAAAGAGCAGCCCCTGAAGCTGCAGGGGGTCGTCTTGTCTTGAACCGCGGTGAAGTTAGTTTCACGTTGGACGTTGGACATTCGCCTCCGCAACTAGAGCGGGAGCTTCCTCTGAGTGTGCCCCGCCTGCAGTAGCTCGACGCGGAGAGCTGCGCGCGGAAGTGCCGCTTGGTGCGCCAGTTAGGGACCGTCTCTAAAGTACCGTTTGTTATCTTAAAAAATATAAACATATTTATAAAAAAAAACAAGAACTTTGAGCATGAATCCAAGTTGCTAATCCTAGATGTCATAGTCCTTTTGGGCTAAAAAAAATTAACCCTTTGTAGATTTTTAAAGAATATTTTTCGTCAAAAAACAAGGATTATTTTCAATAGCTCCTAAATGAGCGAACCTAGATAGTAAACGCTAAGTGATTATAGTAGTTTGAGTCTCCAGGTACAACGCACACCTTTTACTTTTTCAAATTAACCCTTTGTAGATTTTTAAGGAATATTTTTCGTCAAAAAACAAGGATTCTTTTCAATAGCTCCTAAGTTAGCAAACCTAGATAGTAAATGCTAAGTGATTATAGTAGTTGTAGTCTCCAGGTATCACGCACACCTTTAACCTTTTCTATTTAACCCTTTATAGATTTTTAAGGAATATTTTTCGTCAAAAATCAAGGATTCTCTTCAATAGCTCCTAAGTCAGCTGACCTAGAAAGTCAAACCCAAGTGATTATAGTAGTTGTGGTCTCCAGGTATCACGCACACCTTTTACTTTTTCAAATTAATAACCCTTTGTAGATTTTTAAGGAATATTTTTCGTCAAAAAACAAGGATTCTTTTCAATAGTTCCTAAGTTAGCAAACCTAGATAGTAAATGCTAAGTGATTATAGTAGTTGTGGTCTCCAGGTATCACGCACACCTTTTACTTTTTCAATTTAACACTTTGTAGATTTTTAAGGAATATTTTTCGTCAAAAAACAAGGATTCTTTTCAATAGCTCCTAAATCAGCTAGCCTTGATAGTAAACGCTAAGTGATTATAGTAGTTTGAGTCGCCAGGTATCACGCACACCTTTTACTTTTTCAAATTAACCCTTTGTAGATTTTTAAGGAATATTTTTTGTCAAAAAACAAGGATTCTTTTCAATAGCTCCTAAATCAGCTGACCTAGAAAGTCAAACCCAAGTTATTATAATAGTAGGCGAAATAAGAACAAAATAGGGACAAAACAGGAACAAAACAGGACGGCAAAATAGGCACAATACAGGATCAGAACAGAGCAGGAACAAAACAAAAAGAAGCCAAGAAGGAACTAAACAGCAGAGGGGGGCGTGCCCAAGCCGCTGCAGACCATCACAGGAGACCTGCAATATTACCAGTGGAATTACTACATTCAATCGAAACTGATCTTAATAAATTCTCGGCACATACCGGGCATGGTTGACGGAGTAGCACACGATACTTCCTTAGCTGCTCAATGGGATTGCTCCACACCACAGGCTGCATCCAAACTGAGTGGACCAGCGCACGCAACGTTGGCCAGCTGTTGCCGCACAACAGCGCCTTCGCCGCAATCTGCGGCGCGTGGTCATGGACAAGGCGTTAAAAGCCAAACGGGTGTACTTGACCGGTGTATCTGGGGCAAACCGGGATTTAGGAGCATTGAAACTGAATGACTGAGGAGAATTGGGAGTTCATTACCTGCTAGGTGATTTGCCAGAGCCCCGGACTGGATTATGGGTGCCTGTGGCACTGCAGCAGCACTACCGGAAGAATTTAATTCATGAATTTGTGAAATGAATGAATCGAAGCCGCGGGATTGTCATTACCTGGAATGGAGGACGGAGTGGCCAACAACCAAGGCCCGGAAGAGCGTGTGGGCGAGACGAGAGGCGGATGAGGAGGGCGCGCTTAAATAGTCTGCCAGCTGAGCGCCACGGAGCGGCAGGTAAGTGTACCCTCAGCACAGGCCTCTACAGCCCATATTGCCACATTCCACCCCCCCGAAATGCATCGTCGCCCCGACGATGAAACACAACTTAACACCAAGGCCTAAAAACTGCTTGTGTCAGCCTGGAGGGTGACACAGGAGCACCTTGGCCGGATGGTTGTTCAACTAGGGACCTTGGAATACGGTGGGGATTTAGTTATTGGCCAGCAGTCGTGCGAGTGGACCGGCGTACAGATGCCTCGCTGAAGCCAGGATTGGCCACAGGGTCAATTGCTGGCGGAGCCTGGTCAGTGACCACGGTGGGGAGAGCAACTAATGGTTCTTGAGCACTCGGCACGTGTAATGGGACGTGGGATGAGTTTTGGGGCACAACTGTTGGCTGCCGCACCGGCGGCTGTAAAAACAAATCATCCTCAAATGACTGTTCATCTTCTACGATTGGTGCTACAGGTGCATCCGGAGGATTCACACCAGGGACAGTGGCAGGGGAGTCACTGCAAAGCAGGACCTTCAACAGGGATCGGTGGACCCTTTTTACCTTGGTTTGTTGATCCACAGGAGCCACCGTGTACCACCGTGTACCACACCATCTTCCCTTGGGGCTTGCAGGACAACATAGGTTGAGGACCCCACAGGTCTTGGGTCTTCCGACAACCCCTAGCACTGTAATCGCGAAGTAGCACCAACTGGCCTTCCTTAAATGGCACATCTCTGACCCGTTGGTCATGATTTGCCTTTCTGCATGAGGCCGCCAGACGCAATCTTTCTCTTGGCCCGTTGAAAGCCACCTGAAGACGCGTCTGGTGCTCTTTTCACCCACTGTTACGAACCTAGGGATTCTGTAGGGGTGTCAGCTCCCTGGGCAGTGGGAGTCAGCACCCTCTCCTGGTTGCCAGGTGATTCTCTCCACTGCAGGTCCCTCCTAACACACCTTAGGATCGTTTGGCTTGAGTGGAGCCAGCCTGGATATAAGGGAGGCTAGTGGGAGCAGTCTCTCTCTCTCTCGCCGCGCCCCAAGACTGGTTGCTGTACTGTGTGGCAGCACAGTTTTATTTCTGTTTATTTTTGCACATTTTCATTGCAACGATACATATCACACTACACTTAGTTAGTTGCCATCTACACAGATACATTAGTTTCTTTTGTCAGGGCCTGATTATTTATAATAGAAATATACTATTAATTATTGTGAATGCTGTGTGGACTCCCCTCTTTGTTTGGCTGCTGTTGAGCCAGGTGGTCGTAACACCCACTCATGCACACTTCCTCCCCCACGGGGTCTTGCACCCTACCCAACAAGAAATCAATAGGCAGACGTGGTTCTTGCCCAAACATCAGGAAGAATGGAGACTCACCAGTGGACTGGTGGGGAGTGGTGTTATATGCGTAGAGCACCTGGGGTAAGCAACCACTCCAGTCCCTCTTACGGAATGCAGGAAGAGCATGCAACATATTGTGAAGTGTTCGATTGAACCGCTCACACTGCCCATTTCCTGCTGGGTGGTACGGAGTAAGATAAGACAAGATAATATATTCCTTTATTGTCCCACATGGGGAAATTTCATTGATGCAACGCAGGTAGATACAGAGGTAGATACAGAAGAAAAGAACAGATCACTTATAGGAAGTTTGAAAAACACTTTCAGTAGAGGATCTCTTATAAACAAAAACTCCCATTACCCAACAAGGGATGGAGGGGAAAAATAATAAAAGATAATTAAAGCCGCAAGCGGCATCCAACGGCCCTCGCGGGCTGCCGGCCTTCCGACTCTGCGCTTTCGACTTGATAAAGATGGCGCCCTTATTGTGTTGAATTAAAAAAGAACTTGACAGACGGAGACACATTGGACATGGCCAATCCAGTGCAAATCAACACAAGTGTCAGTCAAATTTGCTGCTCCGCTGCACAGAGACCGTAGCACTTAGAATATAAATATGGATAACTTTTGATGCCCCGCGTGTGTAGATGATATTTCCCAAAGTAAAGCTTGATCGAGCAATTGCCCACGGAGGAGTTTGTTAAAGTGTGAAGCATAAATTTGAACATTTCATAGATTTAGCGTTTTTCCCATTTGTGACAGTATATTTGCAGCTCCACGGCACAGAGACCGTAGCACTTAGAATCAAAATATGACTAACTTTTGATGCTTCCCTTGTGTAGATGATTTCCCCCAAATATGAGCTTGATCGGGCAATCGCCCTAGGAGGAGTTTGTTAAAGTGTGAAGCGTAAAAATGTGGTCATTTTAGAGATTTCGCTGTTTTCCCATTTCTGACATATATTTGTGGGTCCGCCACACAGAGACCGTAGCACTTAGAATAAAAATATGGATAGCTTTTGATGCCCCGCTTGTATAGATGATTTTCCCTAAATATGAGTTTGATCGGACAATCGCCCTAGGAGGAGTTTGTTAAAGTGTGAAGCGTAAAAATGTCGTGATTTGAGGGATTTCGCGATTTTCCCATAAGGATAACATGGGATATTTCTGTCATGGCTACGGTTACGCCGTACAAAATATGACTTTGGCTCTCATACTTTTATGATCAGGATGGCAAATTAGAATTTTGTGCAAAATATCATGTCATTTGGAAAAACTCTATTGTTTATAGGCCACTCTGAAGGCCAAATAGTCAGAATTCTGGGAAACGTTTGAGGCTCCGTCGCACAGAGACCTTAAAAGCTATCCTTAAAATTTGGATAACTTTAGATGCCCCACTTGTCTAGAGGACGTACACCGATTTTGAGGTCGGTGGGCAAAACGCACTAGGAGGAGTTCGTCAAAGTTTGAAACAGAAAAATGTGGATATTCGAGAGATTTAGCGGTTTTCCCATAGGGATAACATGGGAGATTTATGTCATCGCTACGACTACGCCGTTAAAATTAAGGCATTTGTCTGATTGGCTTTTTTGATCGGGACGCCAAAATAGAATTTTGGGTAAAGTTTAGAAAATTTTGGTAAAACTAATTTTTGACCTTCAATGTTAATTTAAAGGTCACTCTGTAGGGGGCGCTATCGCGCCCATTTCAATTTTGTCAGCCTAAACTGGTCCAAACTAGAAAGTTTAACAACTGATTCAAATTTGGTCCTAATCGGACTGGTTTTGATCAAATGGGAGCAATTTTTAGATCTGCAATATTCCAAAATAAGTTGTCCAACTTTGCGGCTGCGCCGCACACAGACCGTAAAAGGTATCTCAAAAAATTGGATAACTTTAGATGCCCCACTTGTCCAGAGGACGTACGCTGATTTTGAAGTTGGTGGGCAAAACGCCCTAGGAGGAGTTCGTCAAAGTTTGACGTGAACAAAATGGCTAACACAGCGTGTTTTCATTTTCAAAGGAAGATGGCGGCCATAGGGTAAGACTGGGGGCGTGGCCACAATGATTTTTTTTGTTTGTCCTCACGAGAGGAATGCGTGTCCCGAATTTCGTAGCTTTACGTCAAAGTTGACCTCGGGGCGTCTCCCATAGGCGCAATGTATTTTGACTTTTGTCGGTGGCGCTGTCGCGCCATTTTTTAACGAAAAAAAAAATGGCCCAGAAAAAATTAAATTTTTCGCCGATTCTGAATTTTGGGCAAAGTTTGGTGAGTTTTTGAGCATGTTCAGGGGGTCAAATTAGAGTTCAAAGCGATGAAGAACAAGAAAAATAATAATAAATATAGCCGCAAGCGGCAATGATCGGCCCTCGCCACGCCGCCGCCACGCCGCAAGAGGAGGGGGCGCTAACGCGCCCCAATTGTCCTTTTATTACATCTACTGCTGAATCTGTGACGCTGTCACATCTTCTCCCCTTTGTTTTACCATCAAAAAGCAATTTTATTTTGAATTCTTGGCAAAATGTGCGGCTTTGCCGCACAGACACCGTGACTCATAGAATAAAAATGTGGATAACTTTTGATGGTCCACCCCTGAAGATGAGTCTCACCAAATTTCAGGTTAATATGTCTTAACGCCCTAAGAGGAGTTTGTGAAAGTCTAAAGTGTAAACATGTTCTGGCAATTTCCCCATTGGAATAACATGGAAGGTTTCGGTCATCGTTATGGCAACGCCATAACAATTATGACATGGGTCTCATTGACTTTTTTGATGGGGATGCCAAAATTGAGTTGTGTGTCAAATTTCATATAATTTCGCAAAACTAAATATTTAACCTCCATATAAAATCTGTAGGGGGCGCTGTGGCTCCAAATTAATTTATTTCACTTCAAGTAGGTTTAGGGCAAAGATTCTAATTTGACGCAATTCGGACTTTATCTGCGCAAACGGCAGAAATGTTAAATTTGGGAGATTTCTGAAATTCTTGCTACAGTTTGCGGCTTCGCCGCACAGAGACAGTGAGAGGTATCAATGTAATTTGAATAACTTTTGATGTCCCACTCCTCAGTAGCATTTTCACCAAATTTCAGCTTTTTAGGGCAACCGCCCTGGGAGGAGTTCGTAAAAGTACGACGTTTGGAAAAACTCCGAAGTCATGTGTAGCCATTTTTGAAGCAATATGGCCGACATTTGGTTGGGCGGACGGCGTTGCCGTAGTAATATTTTTTACTTCTCTTGTCACCATCTACCTCTGCGCCAAATTTCATGATTCTACGATCAGATTTTTTTTGGGTCATTTCCCATCTCTCAATGCATTTTTGGTACATTTGGGGGCGCTGACGCGCCAATTTTTTAAATTTTAGAAAAAAAAAATAGCCAGAATGTAGAGAGGCACGATTTTTAGAGGTGTGCTAATTTTTGTGACTTTTCGTCAATGTTCACTGGGTGAAAAATAGGGGGGTTGGTCCCGAGAAGAAGAAGAAAGAAAGAAAGAATAATATTCCGATGCGAAAACAATGTTTCCCATTCATCAAATATCATAAACTATACATTTTCGGAAAGCGCTCGCGCTTTCCTACCTCATGATGTAGGTCCCTGGTCACTGACGGGTACTTTCGATAATTTTGAGTGGGCTCCGCCCACTTTGTGTTTTTGGGCCTCTATACAGTAATAATGTTAAATTTTTGCATTACATGCTTATATGCACGGAACATGCAAGAGATGGGGAACGTATTCGTGAGCTACTTAGCGCAAATGAGTGCTTTATATGGGGATGACGACCGCGAAGAGGTCGTCATCCCAATGTAAAGTGCTCGTTTAGTGCGAACTTTTGCACGGGCTTCGCCCGTTTACAACGGTAATGTTCCATTTTCCTACAACTAATTAGTATGCACGGGGCGTGCATGAGTGGAGGAGTGTGTTAGTGAGTGTTTGGAAGTGGGCGAGCGCTTCGCGCTCGATTTCGTGCGCACTACGTGCGCACTTTCGCAGCCGTGCTTCGCACGGCCTTACAAGACTAATAGGCCTCTCGCCAGCTTGTGGCGCTCGGGCCTAAAAATAAATAAATACATAAATACCATTGCATGTGATCACGACAGTAATTGCACATGAATATGTGTCACGACGGCACACATTGCACATATGACGGAATTGCACATTGTTAAGTCAGTATTGCGAGTGTTCAGGACTAACAGTGTTAGTTATTGTCATGGAATTAGACAAACACCGATGCTATTCCGTAACACATCAAGAACACAATTCAACTTAGAACATGAAACGACACAGAAATATCAGACATTTGTATGGCAAGCTTGGGAGAAAACGCCGGGACTGATCACGCAGGCTGTGGTACGCAGCCTGCGTGATCCTCCTGCGTCTCACCCCGTTTTTTCCCATTCTGGTTGGTTTTATTAGATATTCTGGAATAGGCGGGTCACATTTCTCATTGGTCAGCCTCACATCAAGGCACTTGTTTTACAGCTGGTATTTTTCCTAGAGATCAAGCCTTGGGTAAACATTACCCAAACTCCTCTGGGCTGTCACACCCCCTCCTGGGGAAACATCCTTTGGCCCATCTTTACGACCCCTTCACAAATGCAGTTTGTCACACACCCGTTCTACTCTTAGACTAATGATGCAGATAAAATATCACTATTATGCAGATAAAATATATCACAGAAATATAATCATATATTCACATTTTATCACAGTTATAAAGTCTGATAGCAGCAGGAAGGAAAGACCTGCAAAACCTTTCCTTCACACAGCGAGGGTGGATCAGTCTCTCACTGAAGCTGCTCTCCAGAGCGGACTGCAGGGGGTGGCACTCATGATCAAGCATAGATGTGAATCCAGCCAGGACCCTCCTGTCCCCCACCTCCTGCACCGAGTCCAGAGCGCAGCCCAGGACGGAGCTGGACTTCTTGATGACTTTGTCCAGCCTCCTCCTCTCCCTCTCTGCGATGCTGCTGCTCCAGCAGGCCACACCGTACAGGAGGGCTGATGCCACCACAGAGTCATAGAAGGTCTTCAGGAGTGGCCCTGTCACTCCAAAAGACCTGAGTCTCCTCAGGAGGTAGAGCAGACTCTGGCTCTTCCTGTACAGTGCGTCTGTGTTATGAGTCCAGTCCAGTTTGTGGTTCAGATGAACACCCAGGTACTTGTATGAGTCCACTCTCTCAATGTCCCTTCCCTGGATGTTCACTGGTAAGGGGGCGTCTGCGGAAATCCACCACCATCTCCTTGGTCTTCCCCGCGTTGATGAGGAGGTGGTTCCGCTGACACCAGTCCACAAAGTACTGCGCCAGTCCCCTGTACTCTGCATCATCGTCGTCCGTGATGAGTCAGATGATGGCAGAGTCATCAGAGAACTTCTGCAGTGTCGTGTCTGAAGTCTGCAGTGTAAAGGGTGAAGAGAAAGGGCGCAAGGACAGTGCCCTGGGGCGCCCCCACACTGCAGGTCCGAGTGTCAGACACACAGTCCCGTGCTCTCACAAACTGGGGTTGGTCCGTGAGGTAGTCCAGGATCCACTCTGCCAGGTCATACTCCACACCAGCAGTCTCCAGCTTGTCCCTCAGGAGCTGATGGTGTTGAAGGGGCTGGAAAGATCGAAGAACAGGATCCTCACAGAGCTGCCAGGCTTTTCCAGGTGAGAGAGAGAGCGGTGCAGCAGGGAGATGATGGCGTCCTCCACTCCAATGCCAGGCCGGTATGCAAACTGCAGCGGGTCCATGACTGAGCTCACGGTGGAGCGGAGGTGGTCCAGGACCAGCCGCTCCAGTGTCTTCATCAGATGGGACGTGAGAGCCACCGGCCTGAAGCTGTTGAGGTCTTTGGCGCGCGGTGTCTTGGGCACAGGTACCAGACAGGAGGTCTTCCAGACCTGTGTTACCACCCTCAGCTTCAGGCTCATGTTGAAGACATGCTCCATAACTCCACACAGTTCATCTGCGCAGGACTTAAGGAGCCTGGGGCTGATGCCATCAGGTCCTGCTGCCTTCCTCACTTTAATCCTCTTCAGCTCACTCCTCACCTGTGCTGCTGTGACAGTCAGTGGTTGACAGGGGGATTGTGTGCTGGGGGGATGGGTGAGTCCAGGAGAAGTGGGGAGCTGATGGTCCGGGGCGGAGAAATGAAGAGGAACGGATGCAGGACATTGTCCAGCTGTGTGAGAGGGAGCATTCAGCTGTGCAGGGGGAGGGGCGGGTGACCAATCAAATCTCAAGAAGTGAGCATTTAAAATCATTCACCCAATGTAGACCCCCCTCTGTCTGGGCAGGGGGGATTTTGAAGCCCGTGATGGTTTTCAGGCTTCTCCACACTCCCTGAATGTTCTTCTGCTGCAGCTGCTCCTCCATCCTCCTCTTGTAGCCGGCTTCAGCCTGCCTGATCTTCCTCCTCAGCTTTTTCTGCACAGTCCTCAGCTCCTCCTTATTCCCTGACCTGAAGGCTCTCTTCTTCTCCTTCAGCAGAGCCTTCAGTTCACGGGTAATCCATGGCTTGTTGTTTGGAAAACACCGCACCGTCCGGGAGGGAACAATGTTCTCAAAACAGAAGTTGATGTAGTCCGTGATGCACTCTCAGATGGTGTTGATGTCCTCCCCATGGCCGTAAAGCTCACTCCAGACAGTGGTGCTGAAGCAGTCCCTCAGAGCCTCCTCGCTCTCAGCAGACCACATCCTCACCACACGGGACACCACAGGCTGCCTGCGCATGATGGGTTTATACACAGGCCTCAGATGTACAAGGTTATGGTCCGAGCTGCCCAGGGGAGGGAGGGGGGAAGAAGAATAAGCCTCTTTGGTGTTGGCAAAAAACAAGTCCAATGTTCTATTGTTTCTGGTGGGGCAGGTGACATACTGGGTGTATGTTGGTAGAACAGAAGAGGGAGAAGCGTGGTTAAAGTCACCAGAGATGAGGAAGAGAGCCTGTGGATGCTGTGTTTGCAGCCTACAAGTGCAGGAGAGCAGTGCTTCACAAGCATATTCAGCATTGGCAGACGGGGCCACATAGACTACGATCAAAATCACATGCGAGAACTCCCGGGGCAGATAATATGGCCTCATGCCAATAGCCAATAGTTCAATATCCGAGACTTTGTAATCTCATACAGCTTACACATCTGCTGGATGAGAGTGCTCTCAAAGTTTCGTCCCTAGTCCGAGTGTATGCGTGCCGGCACACCAAACTTTGCAAACCACTCTGTGACCAGGACTTGCGCCACAGTGGAAGCGTGCTTGTTGCGGGTTGGAACTACAAGTGTGTATTTGCTAAAAACGTCAGTCATGACCAGAACGTTTTCCAGACCAGTGGAGGTCTGCTCTAACAGGGTAAAGTCGATAGCAAGGATCTCGTTTGGCTGTGAAGCCAGTAAGTGGCCCATAAAGGCGTGAGGAACCGATTGGTTGTCCTTTGCATGCTGACATCTCTCGCAAGCCTGGCACCATTGGGCTACCTCCCGTGACATACCTGGCCAATAGCACCGGGAACACAGCAAGGCCAGAGTCCTCTCTATTCCTTGGTGTCCATGCTCCTGATGGACCTGGGTGAGGACATTCTGGACCAAGGCTTTAGGCAGAAGGAGTTGATACACAGCCCCACCACCGTCAGGACGAAACACCTGCCGATACAGCAGCCCCTCTAACTCTACCAGGCGGTCCCACTGGGCCAGCACTAAGAGGGCAGTCGAAGAGAGGGCTCGTCGCTCTTCACGAGTGGGCTGTCGATTTTGTTGCCAAAAGGTCAGGATCTCCTGTATGGCGGGGTCAGACTGCTGAAGCTCGCGGAGGTCAGCAGGGGCAACTTGCGGTAGAAAAGTCTCAAGGGACTGTGTTGCCTGTGTAACCATTCCTTGTAGGGCTTGTTTTAACTGCCCAGGCAGACATGTGCCCCAAGTTCCCGTTGCCACTTCCTGTAAGGAAGTGCCAGGCTGGCGAGGCAAAGTGTCAGCATTTTGGTTACACTTACACCTGAACGATATTTTGATTCAAAATCAAAAGAGGCCAACTGGGCGGCCCAGCGCTGCTCAACAGCTCCCAGTGTGTCTGAGGAGGGATGACTCAGGGGATTGTTGTCCATATAGATCACGCATTTGTGTCCTAGCAGTTACTCCCTGAATTTCTCAGTCAGGGCCCACTTAAGGGCCAACAACTCTAGCTTCATGGAGCTGTAGTTGGACATGTTGCGCTCAGTTGGGCGCAGGCCTCGACTGGCGTACGCAAGAGGTCGCACCTTCCCTTCCTGGTCCTGGGAGAGCACTGCCCCCAATCCAGCATGACTTGCACCAACCTCCAGAATGAATGGGAGGGAGAAGTCAGAGTAGGCAAAGTACCGGGGCCGTGGTGAGCTTGGCTTTTAAGGCCTCAAAGCTCTGCTGACATTCTGTGGTCCAGGGTCCAGTAGCACAGGCCGTTTCCTTGACCGTTTATCAGTCAGTTCAGCAACTCTACAGTGTTTGCTAACTGCTAAAATAATCCTTGATTTTTGGCGAAAAATATTCATTTACTATCTAGGTTTGCCAACTTAGGAGCTATTGAAAAGAATCCTTGTTTTTTGATGAAAAATATTCCTTAAAAATCTATAAAGGGTTAATTTGAAAAAGTAAAAGGTGTGTGTGATACCTGGAGACTCAAACTACCATAATCACTTAGCGTTTACTATTTAGGCTAGCTGATTTAGGAGCTATTGAAAATAATCTTCAGCTGAAAATTTTCAGCCCAAAAGGACTAATGCATCTAATATTAGCAACTTGGATTCATGCTCAATATTGTTTTTTTTTTGTTTAATATAAATACGTTTGATATTTTTTAAGATAACATTTTTAAACAAACGGTACTTTAGAGTCGGTCCCTAACTGGCGTACCAAGCGGCACTTCAGCACGCAGCTCCCCGCGTCGAGCTACTGCAGGCGGGGCACACTCAGAGGAAGCTCCCGCTCTAGTTGCGGAGGCGAATGTCCAACGTCCAACGTGAAACTAACTTCACCGCGGTTTGTCTTGAGGAGTTTCCCTGAATGCTTTTGCTTTGTTGTTAATAGTCTACTAGCGCAGCACGACACAAAAAGTTCACTTATTCCAAGCCTTGTATTTGCACATCTTATTTGGTTTACCTGACAGCAGATCTTTTCTCTCTGCATGGCTGGCGTTGTATCCTCCGACTCAGCAAGCAAAAGATTTCCCCTACAATCGAGAGAGAAGCTAACGACTCAAAGTGCGCATGCTGTGTTGAAGTGAAATGCTTGAAAAGAGCAAAAGGAAATGTCGTGAAGATGCGACTTTCTTCACGTGCAATCAACGCGGGTAATACGCCACGCCCCGTGTTCCTGTCGGCCGCGCCCTTTCCTGTGTTTTGTTTACTCACGTGAGAGGCCCCCTACAAGTGTGTACATTTTATAATGTACTTATTTTTTCCATAGAGTATATTTTAATATTTTACTATTGTTTCTCATTGATTTATTTTGGATCACCTCAGGTTTAGCATAACATCATAGGTGGGTAGAGAAGCCAAAAATGCACAAAAGTTAAGAGCAAAGTTACTTAATGATATCAATAACATTACTTGTTAAAGTAATTATTCCATGTACAAGTTATCATTGTTGAACATGTTGAACACTTTTGTGCTGACAGAGTATGTCTGGTGTTTCAGTTGAGCCTGAGAGCAAGAGAGAGTGTTCAGCTGTGTGATATATGATAAGAAGACTTATGTTATCTTTGTATACGTTGAAGATTGACAATGTCATGTGGTGCCCATTCTGCTCAATACATTTTTTTATTTATTTGACAGGGACAATGCAATCATACATAGTTACAAAACAAAGCTTGCAGGCGATGTGATGCATACAAATGGAGAGAATTCACTAAGCTGGAGATGTTCCTTGAGCGCTCTGCTGATGCTTGTCTCCCCTTGCAACTAGAACTTGCAAGTCTACGTATCTTTGTGTTTTGGTGTTTCCAGGTTTACAGCGAAGAGTGGAGTTTTCCCCTCACATTACTGAAGCAGAAGTACAAAGTAGTGCTCCAAAGAATCACTCTAGTAAAAAATGTATTTGCGGAAATTACGACTTACAGTAAAACACAATTGTCAACATAAACCTTGTGGTACTTGTAGATTTACTCAGTGGGCAAACAAACCAACACTTTTGACTACCAAGACTACTGCTCCTGTGCTGCTTCAGTGAAAATACGACTCAACCAGGAGTAAAAGTATAGTGTCTGAAACCTACGCCAATAAGTGCAATTTCTTGAAAAAGTTCCTCAAGTAACTTTAATACTACCCACCTCTGCATAACATATAAAACAAAACAAAAAAGGACAGAACGCATCTATAAAATGTAATGTTTTAATCAAAATTGTTGTGGCACTTTCAAGTTATTCCTGAATATAAAAAAAGCACACAAACTGTCACACATGCTCACACTTCTCTCTCTCTCTCTCAGTTTCGATCTGACTCAAACACACATTCACAATGTCCTGAATTATTTGATGACAAAGACATGGAACAACAGCAACCACTCATAAAGAAATAAAAACACAACATAGTCCTTATCTAAAAGTTTAAATAAAGAATCTGCAAAATAAAATTAAAAAGTGTATAAAAAGTAACAGTCTTTTTTGTCAGCATGAGTGGTAACATTAAAAAGATCTCGCCATAGATATCTAGAGACAGCCGTGCGAGTGCAAAGTAGAAATAACTTGTGCTTCCTGCGCTCCTTCCTATCCCTCTCAATTTATCATCAGAGGGACTCGATCAGGCCTTTGCAGTCAAAGCCCCCAAGCCAACTCAGTGTCCGTTTACTTTCTGTGTCGTCAAAGTAGGATCCATTGCAAAAGAAAATTGAATTCTGTCAATTGGACATAAGTTGATTGGCGAACCGTATTCACTCCTGACTACGGTAGTTTGATTCTAATCTGCTATATGTTTTTACCACGTTATTGTGTTCAACAATGATCTAGTTTTAAACATTTTTGTATCTGTATTTGCCTCCCATAAAGCAGAAAGGTGCTCTATGATTCAAAACACATCAAGGAAATTAGGCAATATCTATTCACAAGATTAAAAGGTGACGTCAATCATTTCATCCTTAAACCATCTTCCTAAACTCTTTTTGGTTTTCATCAGTGTTCCAACCTTTACCCCGTGAACATGAAAGAGTGAAACCATATTCTCATCATAGCTCGTCGTGGGCAGCCTCATCTGCTTTCAGTTTGAACTCATTTTCCGTGATCTTCCCGTCTCCGTTGCGGTCCTGGTTGGAGAACATGTTGTCGATGATGCGATAAGGGTCAAAACCTGGGGCAAGACGACCTTTGCCCTCAGTCACCTGACGCATGATGTAGTCTGTAAACTAGAAAAATATACAAACAGCACATGATTAGAATTCCCACGCGCCTTCTTTTTAAGAAAATTCTGATACTCCAGATAAAATAGGTTCAGGAGTAAAGTATGCACATTAGTTTAAGTAAATGATTTATTCTCGATAGAACATTGAGGGATTCAACTAGAAGGGCTTCTGGGAGTTAAAGGTGAATGATTCTTCAGTTATCAATTCATTTTGAAAAGTACCTCAGAAGATTCCACGTGTCCGTTTTCGTCCTTGTCCATCTCGGAGAACAGATTGGGTGAAACGTCATCGTTCCAGATGAACATGTAGCCCTCGGGCAGTCCTTCCTCATACTCCACCAGCTCAACGTCAAACACCAGCACCGCACTGCCAGGCACCTCGTCCGCTGGGAACAGAGTAACAAACAGAGCATCATTTATTATGGACGTAACCAGATCTATTACCATGCTTCGCTCCAACAAAAAGAATCAGGCAAGGGAATCCTCAATGTTTTCAGGTTGGGTTTTGTTGCATTAGATCAGGTTAGGTTTTGTTGCATTAGATCAGGTTAGGTTTTGTTGCATTAGATCAGGTTAGGTTTTGTTGCATTAGATCAGGTTAGGTTTTGTTGCATTAGATCAGGTTAGGTTTTGTTGCATTAGATCAGGTTAGGTTTTGTTGCATTAGATCAGGTTAGGTTTTGTTGCATTAGATCAGGTTAGGTTTTGTTGCATTAGATCAGGTTAGGTTTTGTTGCATTAGATCAGGTTAGGTTTTGTTGCATTAGATCAGGTTAGGTTTTGTTGCATTAGATCAGGTTAGGTTTTGTTGCATTAGATCAGGTTAGGTTTTGTTGCATTAGATCAGGTTAGGTTTTGTTGCATTAGATCAGGTTAGGTTTTGTTGCATTAGATCAGGTTAGGTTTTGTTGCATTAGATCAGGTTAGGTTTTGTTGCATTAGATCAGGTTAGGTTTTGTTGCATTAGATCAGGTTAGGTCTGTTTCATTTGTCACAGGTTGACCTTTGACCAGTTGTAGAGCAAGGGGATCACTGGTTGTGCATTTGTGTGTAAAGCTTCGTTTCACGTCATGCATTGTGACTGACGACCAATATGTACGTATATATTGTGAGAGCAGAGAGAGGAAGACTTACTGACGCCCCTTTCTCCGTAGCCAAGATGAGGAGGAATAACAAGATGTCTCCTCTCTCCAACACACATCCCAACCAGTCCGTCCTCCATGCCGGGTACAACCTGATTAGCTCCCAGGACAACGTTGTAGGTCTTTCCATAGTTATGCCTGCAGGATGAGTCGGAGAACACAGTTATTTTGTGATGTACTGCAAATGTATTTCTATGTGTTAAACAATAAAATATATACACTAGAATAAATATAATACTAACAATAACAAGAATATAATGGCCAGCAGTGGAAGAAGTACTAAAATGTTTTACTTAGATAAAGATACAGTGGCAAAATAATACTCAATTAATAGTAAAAGTAGCACATAAAAAGTCTACTTAAGTAAAAAACAAAAAGTATTTCCCTCCTAATTGGAGAACTGCTGAATGTATTGTGATGATTTTTGGTCAACATTAGCAATTTCAATATACATTTTTGAGTAAATATTAAGTATCGGTATAAATTTGTTTGTTTGTTCAAAGCTGGGGTTTGACCTCAAAGCCTTTATACAAAATGTCATCATGAACTTGCTAAAATAACTCCTCAAACTGAATGAAAATCCCTTTCTACATCAGTCTAGTTAAAACACTGAACTGAAACAGGAACTGAAACGTGGGCTGACAGCGGAAGTGAACATAGATCTTTTGCATGCATCTATTGGTATTTTGCTTCACTTTGAGCAGAACATTAACAGCAGCAGCAAAACTTACGTGGAGTCAATTGATGAACCGTCCATTAAAGTGGCATTGTAGTGATATTTGACAAAATCTCCTTTCCTAGTTTGCTTTTCGCACTCTTCAGGTTTATATATGATTGTGACATTGGTGTTGTCAGAAGGGTTATGGAAGTCAATGATATGAATGTCAAAGACCAGCACTGCAGAGCCAGGGATCTTAGAGCCTGTACAAAAACACAAATACAGATAAGTGGCATGCACTTTTAGAAGTCTGAACCAAAAAGCTGCACTTATTTTTTTAAAGCAATGAAATATTTATTTAAGATGGTACAAATATTTTTTTTTTTTTTTTTTTTTAGATATAGTCAGGTTATAAACATGCACAAAACATTACATTAGGGCATATGTGGGTCCAGTATGTTAGCATGCTAGCAAGTCCCACAAATCATCATCATCATCATCATCAACCACATCAACCAAGGAGAGATTTGAAAGATGCAGAAAAAGTGGCAAGGACTAGGGGTTTGTAAGTGAATTATGACATAATCCAAAGTAGTAGTGGACAGATTTACAACATAGGGATACATAGAGATCAGAGTAAAGAATTTAGTTTGAATCTCATAAACTTGGAAGATTGGTCTATATATATATATATATATATATATATATATATATATATATATATATATATACACGGAGAAAAGTAAAATAAGTTATAGGATAGAGGTAGAATAAGAGTATATATGACTCATAAATAACACAGCCATTCCTGCAGGACTCACATCTACATAGATTTAAACTTGCATCTATGTTGCTTTTGCATACCTGTGCCCTCCTCTCCATAGGCCAGATGGGGTGGGATTGTGATGCTCCGTTTTTCTCCGACACAGACACCAATAAGGCCCTCATCCATACCAGCGATCACATAGCCCCGGCCCACATACGTATCATAGGTGCGATTGCGTGAGTAGCTGTCGAAAAATCACCTTATTAACATATAGTTACAGACATGCAAGAAGTAAAAGTTAACCTAAGTTACGCTTTAACTCAATAGAATGTGTTTTTAGCAACAGTTAAAATAAGGGTCTGCATTATTTTGTGGAGGAAATGGGTTTACATGTTAGTTTTTCTTTACAAATGCATTTATAAAGGATTTGAAATTGGTTGATTTTCCTGATAATGGCAAATGTACCATTACAGTAAATGCATTTCCTCTTGATACAGAATTGAATTTTTATTTAAAATCCAACTTATGACAAATCATAGAGAGCTAGCCGAAACTAGTCTTGTGACAAATGGCAATTTAAGTTTCTATTCTCCAAAACCAAGAAGTAGATGGTAAGTGCAATACTGCTATGTGGTGGGGACTTTAAGTATAACACACAATAAACTTGCAGTTTATTGATGATAAAAAAAGTTATACAATTGTACAAATAATATCAAATGTACCTTGAGTCGAAGAATGTCCCATCGAGGAGGCTGCCGTTATAATGGTAACGAACAAAGTCACCAGCAACTGTTTTTCTGGTGCAGGATTCGGGCACCTGTTGATTGGTCACTGTGATCCCATCTCTGGGGTTATGAAGGTCCAGCAAAACCACATCAAATACAAGAGAGGCCTGTCCTGGGATGTCACTGCCTGAGAAATTTAAATCAAATTAAAAACTGTATATGTTGATTTCAGGCACATTTGTTTTCAGCTTCCAAACTTGGTTTATACTGCCCTCTTTAGGCTGAAGTATATAACTGCACCAAACTACCAGTAATGAAGGCAACTGATTTGATTACGCGAGAAAAATCATCAAGGTTTACCATCTCCATTCTCCCCATATCCAAGGGAGGGGGGCATTGTAATGATTCGTTTTTCCCCAACACACATTCCCAGAAGCCCCTGATCCATGCCTGCGATGAGCCAGCCAATTCCCACATAGGTGTCATAAGTACGCATTCGAGTATGGCTGCAAAAAGAAGCAAGGCAAGTCATTTCAACATAGATTAGGACAGAATTATGTGATGGTTAAAATTCGTTGTGATAAAAACCTGGAGTCAAAAAGAGTCCCATCCAAAAGGGTCCCATTGTAGTGATAGCGCACAAAGTCGGATACCTCCACTTTTCTGGAGCAGGTGGATGGGGTGTGGTAGGTGTTGATTTGAACTCCATCTTCGGAGCTCCACACATCCAACAGCAGGACGTCAAAATGAAGAATGGAGTCTGCTGGGATAATGTCACCTGTGGGAGGATGGCACAATTAACAAGTTGTTCAAATAATGACCATATAAACTATGTCTTAAATGTTGCCATTTATAGCTAACAAGTCTAAGTTTGAATCGTGAAAAAAGATGGCTTATACAATGTTAGAATGTATTTGAGATTAGCAGGTTGAATCTTAGTAATGGATTATGATCTGTTATATATTTAATATGATTTAGATACTACAGAAACTATCAACATAAATAATGGATTTTGTAATGCAAGACAAAATACTAAGGATAAAAAAATAAATGTTCATCCTGAAAATGTAAGTAGATTAGTGAGACAGGGTCAGTGCACAATATAAATGAACCATAACAGGAGAGATGCATGGTACCAGGTTGTAGCTCAAGTGCTCATTTCCACCTGTAGTTCCTGGGCAGCCTGATTTAACATCTCTTTAAGTTAGTCCACTTATAATAAATGTCATCTTACCATATCCTTGTTTTCCATAGGCCAGGTGAGGAGGGACCTTGACCAGTCTTCTCTCGTTGACACACATCCCCACCAGGGCTTTGTCCATCCCCGCAATCAACTGCTTCTTACCAACAAACACATTGTAGGTGCTGCCTCGATCATAGCTAAACACAATAAACATCAAGGTCAATATACATTTAAAAAAAGACACATTGTATGGTTTGCAAGCCGATTCTGTAAGGTATATAAAGTGTATACATTTACTTATGCACATAAAGATAAATAAAAATATTACATAAATACACAAACCAATTTGTATCAGAAAACAGAACATAATAATTTAATGAATAATTGAAATTGAATTAAATGAATGTATGAATCAATTAAAGTGAAAAGGTATTTTAAAAGTGTCAGGGTGATTGATGGGTTTGGGAGGCTATAGGTTATGTCATAGTAGCCTATAGCCATACATCCCATAGCCTGGTCTTGCCTGCGTGGCTTCCAGGGGCCATCCTCTGCATGGACACTTTACGCATTACGCACACAGCGAGCTTACTTCCTCTGAAAGGGACTCAGCTAAACTTGTATGTTTACAAAAAGGAAAAAAAGTCGTGTACGAACCTGGAGTCGAACTTTGTGCCATCGGGAAACGTGCCGATGTAGTGATATCTGACATAATCTCCCACTTTGACTGCGCGCACGCACTTCTCTGGCACGAAAGTTTTCTCAATGAAGATGTCGTCTAACGGGACGTGTGGAGCGTTGCAAGAGGCAAATGCAACAAGGAATGCAAGGCAGAGCGCCCATTGTACGCAGTGGATCATTTTCTCCAGGATTGCTAAACTCAAATCTCAATTGTTGGTCTTCAAGGTGTGTTGCGTCCTCTCGGTCTCCCGGTATTCTGCCTTTCTCTATTCCTGCAGTCAAGTCCTGCCCAAAATCCCGGGGCAGGACGAACACGTGTCAAGTTAGGACAATAAAGCCTGCTTCCTGCTAGGACGTAAAAAAAACATTTTGTTGAGTTTGTGTAGCCTCTGATTGAACCTTTGTTTTGAGAGTTTTCTTTTTTTTTTACTAAAAGTTGAATGTTAATATCCGAATGGTATCGTTGCAGCGACGCAAAGCTAAAGCTAGTTTGTCTGCAGCTGCGTTGGGTCGTAAAGAGGTTATATTTTATTTTGAAGTTTAGCTTTCCTTGTCCGGCCTCTGCGCCTGTACTAACCAGTACCTTGACGTTCTTCTGTGTTCCACGGCAGAGTTGGGGGCACCACGTATTGCTCCTGCGCAGTGTGGTTCCTGTGATGTGTCAACGTGGTAGTGTGGGGGTCCCTTTTACAGCTGTACGCGCAGGAGGCCCACCACGCCCCTCTGTACTTTTACCATCAAAACACCACAAATATAAAGTTTTAAGCAAAGTGCAAAACCAAAGCGCCCTTTCTGAAACGAATAAAAGCAGAGGATTGTCGGCGCGCTAAGTTTTCAGGGCGGTAATTGCCTAAGGGCCCCAAATGTTTCTACGTGGCAGTGGCAAAGGGGGCGGGGGCCCACTTCTTACTAGGGGTCTAATTGACCTGAAGGAAGTGTCAAGCTATTTGTTACATTTATGACTATGTAACAAGTGATTTGTGGGTTGTTTTTTTTTTGCGTAAAAGCTTTGTCAGATTGTGTACTCGGGTTTAAAATGCTCTGGTCCTATTCAGGCATGTTTCTACTGCAGATCTGAACTGATTTCGTTTGTAAAGTTTGTGGGAGGGCCCGTCATGGCCGGTACCTCTGCCCGGGGGAGGGGAGCTTCTGTCCGGATGTGTGATGGAACTTGAGGCGGTGCTACAAACTCACCCGTAGAGCCCATCCGCACAACAACTCCAAACATGGCATCCACTGGTTCTTTACGGCTCTTAACCGCACTTCTACTGGCCTTTCTATCTGCGGGAGTTCACTCTCAATATGAAAAGTACAGCTTTAGGAGTTTCCCCAGGCAGGAGTTGATGCCTTTGGAGTCCGCATACAAGTACGCGCTGGACCAGTACACGGGGGAGAAGTGGAAAGACACCGTGGACTATATCGAGGTCTCCTTGAGGCTTTACCGACTGTTGAGGGACAGCGAGGCCTTCTGTAACCTCAACTGTAGCTCCGTGAGGCTGGACGACGAGGACAAGTTTGCGGAATTCCCAGAACTGCGCTCTTTCGGGAACGTGATGAAAAGGGCGCAGTGTCTGAAGCGATGCAAGCAAGGACTGCCCGCTTTCAGACAAACTTTGCCCAGCAGAGAAACTATAGAGGAATTTGAGAGAAGGGAGCCGTACAAATACCTGCAGTATGCGTACTTTAAAGTAAGAATATTCTGCAGAGGCTGACCACTCTTTATAAGGGTTTTGTTGTCATTCTATAGATTTAGGAATGTAGTCTGCTTGATGAATCCTATACTTCATGTCAGGGTCAAAACTTTCACTTTAACTATTCCTACTTTATGTTAATGCGTTAAATTTGTTGTGCGTAATGACGTAATGTACGTGCCACGGTGCACACGCGGCTGTGGCCTCTATGTCAATGGTTGCCTGAATCATAGGTTTAGGATTAACCCTGTATCTTGACAATCTTGTTACCATGGATGCACATGCAGGGTAATTTACTTCAAGCACAATGTTTCTTTTTGTTTTCTGTATTACAGTCAGATAACCTGGCCAAGGCTGTGTCTGCAGCCCACACCTTCCTCCTGAAGCATCCAGATGACGAGATGATGCAAAGAAACATGGCCTACTACAAGAGCCTGCCTGGAGCTGAGGAGCATCTGAAAGATCTTGAGAGCAAATCCTATGAGGTAAGGGGGCATGGGCTGTTTTTGTAGATTCTGTAATACAGCCATAATATGTGGAAAAGCAACATTGTATTATTATTTTTAGACACTATTTGTTCGGGCAGTAAGAGCCTATAATGGAGACAATTTCCGTACATCGGTGTCAGACATGGAACTGGCACTTAGGGATTATTTTAAAGTCTATGACGAGTGCCTGGCTGCTTCTGAGGGGCCAAGAGATGTCAAAGAATTTAAAGACTTTTATCCCTCTATAGCTGGTCAGTATCCATCACTACTCTGACTTTTATTGTATGTTTCATAATTAATCTCCAAATTTTCTTGACAGATCACTATATCGAGGTCCTAGCACGGAAAGTTAAATGTGAAAATGAACTTACGCCTGTAGTGGGAGGATTTGTGGTAGAAAGGTTTGTGGCCACAATGTATCACTACCTGCAGTTTGCTTATTACAAATGTAAGCAACACCATTCCTCTGGTTACAAATTGTTCCCAGTAGAAAATTAAACTTGAATCCATTTTTGTTGTATTTCTCAGTGAAAGACTTGAAGAACGCCGTGCCTTGTGCAGCCAGCTACTTACTATTTGATCCCAACGACGAAGTTATGAAGAATAATGTAGCTTATTACCAGTTTCACAAAAAGCAATGGGACCTGACCGAGGAGGATTTCCTGCCCAGATCAGTAAGACATTGATGACTTACATTAACACCAGCAATTGAAGTCCACGCTTGTCCACTCAATAAAGCAGAGTTAATGGGTGGTTGTATTGATCACCTCATAAAACCTGAATCCTCAAATTGGAGTTGATATAGTTACCATAATTATACCAAAGTTCTTTAATCAATGGGACTAAATTGAGTAAGCGTTATTCAAGAGTTACAGTAAGCCTAGGGTGTAAAAACATCTATCTTTTAGTCTATATTTTTTTCTTTTATATATATTTTAATCTATATATTTTAATTTTTCACCAAAAAAACTTCAGACGATACCCTACCATAAATAAGCGTGAAAGTAAGGTTTACTAGAATTCCAAGTTAAAACTACATGACACAACTCATCGTTGTTTAATCATCATTTATGTCTACTACCTCCTGCTGCTCCTTCCTTACCCCATTTCTGCTGATGCAACTTGGTGTATAAATGGTACTGCTAGTAAAACTTTATTTATAGAGCATCTTTCACAGACAAAAAAAGTCGTTTATAGAGAGCAATAAAAACATTGAAAGAAAGTACAATAAAGAGTGTCTTCAGCTGCTTTTTAAAGGAATCCACAGAGTCTGCCGCATGGAGGGCCATGGACAGGGCATCCCATCATTTGTGATACTATTATTACTACCACAAATAAAATAATGCTTTACCATTAGCCTAACTTAAAGGTGCACTAAGTCCGACAACTGCTTGTCTCCAATGATCCACAGAATGGCATTAAACGTATCTATATCTCTATGGAGACACTGAGTTGACGCCATCTAATTGAGTTACAGGTCAGATCTATGGATAGGTGAGCCTGCTCACAGTAGCAATACATTTTTTGTAAGTTTTTTAAAATAATAGTTTTATTTATGTTTGCTATAAAACACCTATAATTTATTTTTTTACATTTAATGCCATGTCACATAAAAAATCCCAGTCCTTATAGTAATTTTCAAAATGCACATGTAAATGCCAAGTATCAGAGTTTTTACACTTTTTTGGGAAATGTTCTGTCGTTTAGGAGGCAGTGCGGTACCACAATCAAACGACTCTGCAGTTTCAGATGTTGGACTTCGCCAGACAGCGCCTGATGAGTGATGATGAGGTGGGAGTTTGTCTTCATACTGGTGTGGATTATTGTAGTGTTTTAAATGCTCTGAAAGTAGGTTTTAATGTTCAGTTTTTATTTCAAAGCAGAATAACTTACTTGAACCACTGTGGTGACTCAAATTGTGTGTGGTTTGTATTGTACAGCTGTACAGTGTTATATACAACTAGCTATACATGTGTAATACACATACAATTTCTCTGGGTCACATGTGTTTTACAATAGGACAATTTAGGCGTTGACCTAACAATCTGAACACTAATTGCAGACATCCAGGAGGGGGCAGCATGACACCTGCAGTTATTGTACTGCAGCAAAATAGTTCAGCCCTAGGGCCATATAAAACTGCCCATGCAGTTATGTGTGGTTACTTCCTTTCATTGTGAGGAATATGAAAGTAAGAAAGAGGAAGAGGATGCCTCTTCATGTATGTGGTCTAAAATATAGTTTATTTGTGTGCCTTCACAGGGAGAGGTTGTGGAGTTTATTGACGAGTTTCTGGATGATGAATTGCCCTCAACAGCTGAAAAAACTGAACAACTCCAAATACCAAAGTAGACTCTCCACTGCATGTATTTATTCATTTGTTTGAAGCACTGATTGACCACTGCAGTATCGGAAACAAGTAATAAATCATCCCGAGACAGACTTCATACAAATAATTCCAGCTGACATTGTCTGTGTATGTATGTGCCATTTTTACAATAAAATGATTCAAAGGTATTTTGTATTTTTTAACTGTAATATTTTGGGTTTATTATAAACTTTTGGTCACAGGTCTGTGAGTTGATCTGAGCGGGACACATGAGGAATCACTCAGTTTGAACATTGAGAGTCTGTGGAGTTTATCACACGTCGATGGTGAAATACTGCAAAGGGCATTTTCACTGTATCAGCCGCTCGGGAGGTATCACTGCTCCATTTACTCCATTATTACTCGTTTGTTGTCATTTCTTTGTCATTTTGCATCACACTTGCATCACATAGTATGATTTAAATCTTTCAAACTCCAAATTACTGAAAATTATATCTCAATTGTGAGGATTCATTGTTGCTCTAATGCAGAATAATGTTGAAAAATTGCATGTGTATTTTTTAGATCTTTATTGTTGTATACTTAGTGAGTATACATTGAAAACATTTCTGTAAAACAGTAGTAGTACATGTGATGATGGGAAATAATTTGTTTACTTCCAGGCAAATCTTAATTTTCACACAAAAACAAAATAATGACCAAAGACAAATATTTGGGACAAAGGTTATACATGTGAATGATAAAAATGCAGTATATTTTATGAGCACCTGCTCATAAAACAGTACATTTCATTGTTACGGCAACTGGTTGTGTAATTTTACAAGGAAAAGAATAGAAAACAAGAAAAACTGCATAGATATTTATAGACTATTTAAAAGTGGCAACAAACCTGCTGCCAATACCACAATTTTTCCCTATACAACAATATACATCAGCATCACTGTAACTATTATTTACATTGCACTTAAATTAGTAATTAATGCATTACTATATTCAAACAAACATTTTCAATTAGACTACCATTCCTAACATCTATCATTCTATCGTTCTCCTCTATCATTTTATCTGTTGTACTTTATTCATATCGACAGTATTTGACATTTGTTTCAAAATTCCCTGTGGTGATTTTGCAGATTTCTGCTAATTGCTGTAACAATTATCTAAATACTGATTTTGAACCATTTGTGTGTTGACCTAAAAACGCTCTCCTTTTATAAATAGAAGCAACAGGGCCCAAAACATAGACTTGGCAGCCAAGACTCCCGTCTTGTTTTCAAGACACTTGCTTGAGACTTCCGAGGCAGTTAATGCACCAAGGGAAGCTAAAGTGTAGTTTCAGCCTGTAAGACTATTAATGCTGCCTTACCTGAGCAATGCCTTCACCGCCCTGCTGTTATGATAGGCTCAACAGCTGCCAATCACCACTTAGCCTTCTTATTGTAAACTCTGCCCTCCTCCACTCCATTCAGCAGATCGGCTTTTGCAATCCTCCTCCAACCCAGCACCACCTTTTCAGAGTTTTTTCTTTCAGGTTTTATTTTCACCATCACCTGTGTCTAGGCTCCAGGGGGGGTGTCTGGTCTGAGCCTCCTGTGCATCGCTCATCGTTCCCTGTCGAGGTCTTTACTATGGGGTCTTAAGTAAACCTATAATACGTATATTTTGATATGTCATTGTTAATTATTGTTCAGCAACTTCTATTCATCTGAGTCTCTCCAGGTTGAAACATTCTCAATAGGCTAATCCTCTAGCTCAGTAGTCCTATCCAAGCTTAGCTCAGGATCTGGAGGAGTCTCCGGGCGCTGCACAGCGGTCGCCCTCTGCTCTATGGTACTATACACATACATTTACTTCACTGTACCATCATATATACACATTTTTAAAGCATTTTCTCAATTCCCTTTTAATAGATTTTTTAAAATCTCAATAACGAATAATGATGATAAAAATAAAGCAAGCGTTAAGAACACAAAATCAAAGGTATAAATATACAATGTTAACCTTGGATCTTAACACATTCTCTTGATCATTCAGAATAGTGCTGCTGTTATACTCTTATATAATGACATTTATTCTTTAACGTCAGGGGAACATTACATGTTTAAGGGACTGTGGCTCGCTAGGGCCATATCAGTCTGTGTATTTTCCACAGGACATCAGTAGTTTTTATTCATTTATTTAACCTCACTGTATTTAAATAGTGTCAGTAGTGTCTTTGAATATTCCTAACCATTCAAAATGAGTCCATGTCTGCTCCACATGCTTAGACTTTCTGCTGCATCTCTATATGTTGCCCTTGTCTCTTCTGACTTTGGCCTTTACCGTTCATTTCGTACATTGAACTTTTCTGCAGTTGCCGTCGGTAACACCACACCCCAATGATCACCGCTGCGGCGACTACACACACTGCTATAATAATAGCTGCTACTGTTGGACCTTTGCGCGATGACCCCGGAGTTTTGGGTGGGCAGTTCTCATCCACACACACTGACTCCCCTTTCTCCCCCTCCATCTCACCCTTCTCGCCTGTTTTCCCCGGGAGGTTATCAATGGTGTGCTCCTCTACACCTCCAGGCCCAGTCAGGACATCTAAGTCACCCAGAGGTGGCACAGGGCCCTGATCTAGGTACGGGTGCTCTGTGAGGTCTCCGAGCCAGGAGTTGGTGGGTGCGGCCTGTTGCGTGTCGTAGTCAATGGTGTCGGAGAATGAATGAGCGTCCGAAGGGTCTGGGCGGGCAGCAGCAGTCGTATCGTCTTTTCCAAGTTGATTTAAACCTTGTTCTGGGAATCCTGTATTGATAAAAGCATCTATTTCATTTGGGTTCTCTGTCACTTGAACTTCCTGCTCCTTCTCAGCTGTGGAGACGTCTTTCCCTGCCTCTTTTTGCACAATCGGATACCCGTCTAACCATGTGTCATCAGTGGTTGCTTTTGCTCCTGTGGCCTTCTGGGATACATTCTTTTTTCCATCATCTATTGTCAAAATCACATGTTGCCGACTGTTGTCCTCATAGCTGTCGTTATCGTCTGGGTCATATGGCTCTTCTGTATCTTCATGCTTATCGTGGTCCACCTGCTCCCGAGACTCATCTGTATGTTCATCTCTGTGATCCTCTAAACTTTCATGTTCGTCGTATTCCTGGCTGTCGTAGCGGACGCGTACTCGGTCTTCTTCATGCTCTCCCATGTCATAGTGATCATCGTGGTGTTCTGAGTCATCGTAGCCATCTTGTCTTGAAACATCCACATTGTGCTGCGTGGGGATGTAAATAGTCACATGGTCGTCTTTCTCCTGGTGGCTGTCTAAAGTATCACGCTCATGACTCCGGCTGTCATTCAGATTGTCAAAACGGCTGTCAAATGTTTCGACCTGATCCTCTAAGTCCACAGTTTGCTGCTGGTCCAGTTCTTTGCTTTCCTGCTCCCTGCTCTCATTTGACTGGACGCCTGTGGAGCTCTGAGTGGCAGAGTTTGTGGAGACTGGATTTCCGTCGTGGAAGGCCTCAGATGGAAACCAGAACATGTGTTTTTGGGAGAGCAGTGACACAGGGGAGTCTGTAGGTGGTATGTCCTCAGTCCTGACTACATCTGTTCTCTCCTGGCCCCAGTTTTGGTTCACAATCAAATCTCCAACTCCATGTTCTTCAGCTTGTTCCTCTCCTAATGGAGTTTCATGCCATTTCTTACTGAGATCAATGGACACTCCAGGTTTGTCTAATGCAGCTTGTTCCTGCTGGTGTTCAGTCTCATCAACATTGAAGGTTATCTCTGAATGCTCCGAAAAATCCTTCTCATTCTGAAACATTACATCCTGCACCTCCTGATAGACCTGGCCTTGAGCCTCCTCTTGCCCCTTGGGCTGCTGATAAGAATCCGTAAACTGGTCTTCATAATCAATGTGGCTCTCAGCGTCATCTGCCAAAATAAAACAAATATAATTGGAATACACTCTTTAAAAATAAGTTGCATTATGAATATAACATGTGAAACATGTGGGTAATAATCATAGGTGCATATTGATGACAGACTTATGTCCAAAGAAATATTTTGGAAAAAGTTGGGCCACCAGAGTAAATTTATGTCCAACTTAATGTACAACATTAATTCTTGAAAGGAAATGATTGGATGAAGCAACCCTGAGGTAAAATGATGTTAGGAACAGAAGAAATCAAAATGAATACCGGCTTTTTGCCCTTTACACAACACTTGGTTCTTGATTCCTCGCAGTGAACTCGGACACACCGTGGCATGTCACACTCTCGTGCCATGGCTGCCATTTTGAACCCAGCTCACAACTGAGACATTGTCCTTCCAAAGGATTGACTCAAGCCCAGCGCACTCAGCAACACAAGCTGCTTATAGACACAGTGGTGACTATTTTGACCTCAGCATGTTCCTGTCCAATCTGAGGTCAAAGTCCACAGCTTTGAAGTTTAGGAAGACAAGCAGACATTGTCATCATCTTGCGTTTACAGTGGAAACAGACTGTAAACACTTTATTTACCTTTAACACAAAGCTGAACCAGACCATACCACTCTCCACAGCTGTCACACAACAGACTGAAGGCAGAGTTTCCATCGGGCATCACATAACCAGGCATGCAGGAGTACAGCAACTCGTCTCCCAGCTCAAACCCTGTGTGGCCCTGCAGGTGGACGTGAGGAAAGGAGGGCGGATCTCCACACGGTTTACCTGAGAAAAAAAGACGCGCAAGAGAATCAGATGTAAACTGTTCTAAAAGTATCGTTGGAGGTAGATTGTCGGCTCAAGAGGGACATAGCCGACAATCAAACCCTCTTCCTAAAATTAACCCACCATCCCTCCAGAGCATACTATGAAGGCACAACATGCTCTGGGATATGACAAATGCATTAATTGTACAGTATTTTATCTCACCTTTGTCTTTGATACAAAAGGAAGCCAGGTTAGAAATGTCCTCAGTGACGTTTTCTGTTTTTACATCCACAGCTTTCAATGCACTGCCCTCAACATTGCAGACTGTGGTCCTGTAAGCAAGCATATCAACATTTTAAACATGTATTTACATTATTTAGGCTGTTGTCATAGCATAATTTCACTTGATAGTTTGGGTGGAAAAGAGCTATAAAAAGGAATATCCTGATTTTTTTTACAGCAATATTCAAACAATATTTACAATTCATCACGACTGTGCTAAAATATCCATGTAAATGTCTTGGTTGAGGTTCAAGTCACGCACAAAATATGAAGCAACCATATATTTAACCACAAAACAGCATACGTGTGATTTACACGTTATATTCCCTTGTTTGGGAGATTACATAACGTTTGACTCTTTTTAAAAAAATACATCGTTTATATTTAGATGACAATAAATTTGACATTCTAATTTGGCATATCTCCCAAAAACAATTGCAATATGATAGTTTTTTTGACATACCTCCCACCTCTACTTGATAGCATTATGTACCAAAAACCTCTCAGGAAGTTAACTCTTTACACAAACATGTGAAATGCTATGCTGGGCTCTTTTTTGACAATATAGCCAGTCAGTGTAAATAAATATTCCTTTAAATATATACTTCCTGTTCTGTCTCCCACCATGAGATTATAAATATTATTACAACATGACATCACACTACAGGAACCCCAAACATGACATCAGCGGCAGTATCAACTTTCGTGGCCTGATTATCGCACTGTGACCCAACAAAACAAATATTCCCTTGTGAAAGTTACAAGGACAATGTTTTATATAGCTGCCGTTATAGATTCTGTTCACGTTAAAAGGTTTATAATTAGTCCACCTCCCTCGCAGTTGAAGCAGTGTTCCCATGTGGGCTGGCTCCAATCATATTCATAAGGAAATTAAAAGCTTTAATAAAGAAGCCATTAACAGTCTGATGTATTATAGTAGTAGCAGTAACAGTCTCAGCCGTGCATCATTTAATGGGAAAGGCCAGTTGCAAAAGTTAAACTTGTGTGTACCTGACGGCAGAACAGGGTTAATGAAAGCATACGTAATCGGAGCAAATTTGACTGTGACTGTGAGAAGTTTCTGAGTCATGGCCAATGTATGTGTCATGTTCTCTTCAACATGAGCTTATGAGGAGAAACGTCTGAGCAGGACAGAAAGGAATGAAAAAATTACAAAGAAAACATTCAACCACAGACAGAAACTAACAATTTTAAGATTAAACAGAAGCCTGACATAACACATATTTGTGCAAATAAAAGTGTTTGAACCTGAGACTAATCATCTTTGTGTTTGGTTGCCAGGGTGACGTGGGTGAATGACAGGTAAGAGGAAAATGTGAAGGCACAAGAGTCAATCTGAGAGGCACCTGTTATTATGAAGCAAAGTTAAGAATGATGTCAGAGAAGTCCTGACGACGCACGTCTAAGACAAAGATCGCACACCCCATAAACAAATACAACCATTTACCTTGAAAATGGAAATCAATGATCAAACTGCATAAACAGGCAGGTATTGGTGATAGCAAATTATGTGAATGTACTACCAAAAGACACTTAAAGTAATTTAAATTCAAAACAAGTTGACTAGATACTTTCATAAAATATTCACAAGGAATAATATATCTATCTGACCATGCTCTCTGAACACACTTTTAGGAGGACAGCGCACGAGGAACGGTAAATCTGAAACATGGTAAGAAGGTGTGAAAGCTTCTGTCCAGCACAGAGAAAGTGCAAAATCCACTAAGATATCAGTAAGTCGCAGGCTAATTTACTGTAGGTACAATATGTGGTCATGTCAATTACCAGTGATTAATTAAACATTTGACATCTTTAAATGCATTATTGTTATTATTTGTGTCTGGTTTACAGACAAAAGTGTACACAATCTGACAGACCTTATACTCACTCAAATGGGATATTCTGAAACTTTCTTAAGAGAACCACTCCGCTCAGTTTACTTTCCTCTATTGTTACGACTAAAGCACACCAATCAAACTGTCAATCATTTTTACCAGGCCTCTGTCTGAGGCGTGTGCCGTGTTACTGTGGAGATGAGAGGTGTAAATGGAGGCAGTCGTCGACATGACACTGTGGCTCTGAAACCTCTCCTGCTCCACCACGGAACAGAGGGCCCATTCTCCTGCTTTTCTCTCAGTCTCCTCTCAAATGTGTCTTCTCCTAACATCCTCCTGTCTCCTTAATGGACACTACAGCCTGCATGTACAATGTAGGTCATGTACAAGATGGAATAATTGATGTCATTTACTTCATAAAGAGTGTCCAAACTACCAGGCAAAACTAAATCATGCTCATCTTTGTTTGAGATTAAATAATGGTCAAATATATACAACTTTCTTGGTAAATCTGATGTTTTGTTATTCTTACCCCACTATGGCCCCATACAGCCACCCACGGGTGCATGTTGAGAAGAAGCAATCAACCACAGCCTGGCGGAGCTCTTCTGCCGAGGCGAGTCGGGCGTTTTGTGAGGCGCAGGCTCTCTCAGCGTCTCTGTGTCCCAGCAGAGAAGAGTTTCTCAGCTCCAACACAAACACACGACCTAAAATAAAGATGAAAAGTCTGTTTAATTGTGACCCACTTTTACAGAATGACAATTTCCAAAATGTTATTGAAGGCCTGTTATGTTTTATGGGGAACTAACTCTCAAGTTAGTAAATGTTTAGTGCAGACCCACAATATGGGAATTCCTAAATAAAAACTATTGGGATTGAGGCATCAGGCAAGGGCAAAATAATGATGTAGGCCCACAATAGCAGTAGTTATAGTAACTATAAATGAGTTATTTTGTCATGGATTAAATTTCCATACATGTGTATCTCACAAACATGGTCAACCATATTTAAGGTCACATATATAATACAGAATTCAATCAATGCATGCATAATTGAAATCTTACTTCATTTTGATTTAGTTTAATTAGTTACTGCTGATCATTCTAATTGCAACATCCTCAAACCACTAACTCACCGTTTAGGGAGCATTCAACAGCAAAGTTGGGCTAATAATGTTTACACACATTCCCAAACAGCTAATTAATACTACAGTGTTAGGACACATCGTCCCAAGAGTTTTTGTAATAAAACACACAGGCTTATGACCTTAATAAAACAAGTAAAAGGCATAACGCGTAATGCAAACGCGTTTGTTTGATATTCTGCTAGTCATGTTAAAGGTTAATTACAATTCCCAGGAGACAATTATCAGAGGCAGAAGCGTCCAAGCCACTTGAACAGCTCAGAACAAGTTTAAACTTGATTTACATTGTTTAGAGTTTATTCATCTATTTTAAGGTAAAAGAAAATTACTTTACCGTCTGCAATTACAACTGGGACCAACTGAAGGCAAGTGATCCATCCAAAGAGCAATAAGCCCACGTGTTGGCTGCAAAGCATCTTTCCTCTCAGAAGTAAGCAAGATGTACAGTGTGAAAAATCCACACTTTGTCGATATATTTTCTGTCCTTAAAGGTTATTTCATACAGTAACAAGTTCAGGTGTGGCTGAAGTTAAGTAGGTCCTGAAGCTGAGGCAGCTCAAGCGCGAGGCGCAGTTTATCTTCCCAAACAGTCGCCCTCTCCAGCAGATGGAGACCCGGTGTGAAACCTGGCGTCTCCCCGTTAGTCAATACGTCACGATTCAAAATCTCGAGGGTGGGCACTGAACCATTACAGAGGAGAGAGACGATGGAAGATTCACTAACACTAACACTGATGTCGGGTGCTCTTGAGCAAGTCACTCAATGTTTCTGTGAGGTTTTATGAAGACTAGGCTTCCCCAAATAGCCATGCCCGTTTGAGAGAAGATAGCTGTTGAAGGACAATAGAGAGACAAGTGTCTTTGTGTCTCTGACTCTGCCAGTGAAGATAACCAGGACACACATAGGAAACACCGCACTAAAGCTTTAACTCTATCAAAACCTATTAAATGTTCTCAGTTATCAGAGCGTGCACATGTGGCATCATCGACTGCATTTACGCCACCAAATCTTCCCGCCTACTCCTCTTATTGGTCCGCCTCCATCGTGTTCTGAGTGAGCGACAGGCAGATTCAACCAATCACAGCGACGTGTTGATTTTCAGAAGCAACAGTTGGCTAAGTTCCTGTTATTAATGGCAGGTTAAAAGTTAACTTAAGAAATGTAAATTGCGATCTTGACACAATTATTTTTTTTATGTGATAGGGATTTTTTTTTTTTAAATGCACATTTCCCACCCGATAATTTGAAGGCTTTTGCAGAAAAACCAAAAGAGAAAGATTTTAGAGTGAAATGCCCCTTATGGTGATTAAACGACTCCCTCCTCAGACATAATATCCAGTCTCTCCTTTACCACTATCATCATCCCTCATGATATTGGCTTAATATATTTCCATAAGTTTCTTCCTTATTTTTTTGTTATATTCTACACTAAAGTTACTGTTGGCTTGTAGTTTAGTTGTCTATAACAGTTTGAGTTTTGCTTTTGAGTCTTTGCTTGTGGGTTTGTATGGTATACTTGCTTTGTTATGTTTTGTAAAAATCTCAAATCTAATAAAAACACGTGTACTTTTCATTTGTCAAACAGGTATTAAATTGGCATAAGCGCATGTCATTTTTCTCCCTTTTGCTCACCATATGCAACAATGTCAAACGTTTTTACAATGGTTTAGATCTTAACTGAACGGCACTCTTACATTTATTATATCCTTATCAACCATGAATGAGTTGTTTTTAAATGTCCACATCCCACAGCACAGATGTTCAGAGGGCTGAGAGCGGAGATAAGTTGGCCTGACTTATGGAGAGGCTATTTGTGGAGAAAAGTGGTCTTAACAGCAAAAGACAAATGCTGATTCACACCTGGTGCTTCTCCAAAACCAAGGTGAGAATTATGTTTTGTGCAGGGGCCCAGCGTTTGGGGATGGACTCACCCGAGACATCACACATGCGTGAAACCTTACTCAACTTCCTGTACGGCTGCGACAGACAATCCGACTGCAGAGGTAAACACACGTACACAAACCGCAGGTATACGTGAGAGTCCAGTGACACCCCGAACAGCCGTGACCTGTCAGAGTGTGAGCTGTGACTATAAAATTGACTCAATGTTTGTCTTTGTAAACGCCAATGAGAGGGATGGAGGTGCCTCTGCCAGAGTTAAAACAACCAGAGTTCAAATAAACCTGCTAACATCATCATTTCAGTAAGTTCATAACTTGTAACTGTCCAAATGCAGATGTTTTGAACTGGTTAACAGTCAATAATTCTGTAATTGCTGGATCTGTCCTCAAGTATTCTCTGTTATCACAAATAGACGATTTTTTTGATAAAGTGATTGCACATTTAAACATACAAGCATTGTTGATCAATTCACCTCAAGATCAAAATAACAAATTTGTGGACACATGTGAATTTTCTGTCATTCATACAAGTTATTTAGACCCATTCCTCATGGCCTTATGACAGCAAAGTCTTGAACATAAGCCCAACCTAAGATGTAAGTACCCCCAACAACAATGCTACATTAAAAAGGGAAAAGTAGAAACCATGTTCGCAGTGCAGATTCACAGAGACACTAGAGCAGTAAAGGTCTTAAACCTACACCCTCTGTGCTGACAGCAGAGCACTATGAACTCCATTCACCTCCAACATAATGGTTAACGGTTGTAACAGAGAAAAATCTGGTAAATCTGGAATTTCTGGCTGAATCAATTTAGTTATACAATACCGTACTATTTTTTCCCCATTGAAGATCCATTGTAATGAGTTAAAATATATATGCTCTGATTTCTGGCCAATCTGTGAAGGCAATGAGGTGCTGTTTTGTGTGTAGTGTAGCTTATTACAATTACATGGCTTGAATTTTACTCAATTACAAGTACAGGTTTAAAAATTCCCTCAATAAAGCATAATTACCCAAAAACTCAAGTCTATAACAGTAATGTGAGCATTTATACTTTGATGCTTTCCACCCCTGATGACAAATGATTTGTATGGCATTACTCCAGTAACTTAAGCGTTTGGCCACATTCTACATTGAGCCGCCAGCCACAGCCCCGTCAAGAAAGAGAAGAGCTCAGAGCTATTCAAAGAACTGAGGTAATTAATCTGACGTTTGATAGGAGATTGTTAATTACCACACAACGTAGTGAGATGCACTGGCACGTGGCTACAGTATAAGCTCATTGCACGCAGTCTGAAGACTCCTTTTTAGCACAGACTTTACAAAATGTCTGCATCCTAGGGAAATATATTTGTTTGAGACACCAGTTCAATTTAGCCTGGTCTAAACTTTGCATCATCATTTCACTGACTTCATGTCTCTTACTATATTCATTATAGGTTATTGTATTGGTTTTCTAGTTTCTCTGCTGTTCCTTTTGCTCTATCATACAATGAGAATTTCAATCAGGCCTTTTTTTCTGGTTTAAATTTGAAATCAATATTTTTTACATAAATGCTATATATTCATTAAACCCCTAACATATTCCGGTCCTACCAATTGTATTCAAATATATAGTATATCGTATCATCAAATGTTCCTTGTGTCTTGGGCTGCCAAAATAAATCAAATTGCAATTTCCTAATCTTAAAAGGTGCTTTGTTACAATAACTCAGCAGCAACAGCAAAAAAAACCCAAAAGGAAACAACATAATAACACAATAACATAATAACATGGCTGTTTTTTTAGCATTTTTATTATGCAAATCTTTGATATAAGGCAAGTCAAGGCATTTTAAAAGGAAAACGTAGCAGTTAACAGTTTTGTTAGCCTCTTCAAGTAACGAAATAAAATACTGTACAGAGAGATGCATATCAAGATCATATCATACAGAGTGATATGATATCGCTACATCCCCAATGATTCATAAGTTATGGATTGATACCTGAAATTAAGGTTGATCGCAAATCACTTTTTCCACACACAGCTATTGTTCAGTTCATAGATGCTTTCATTTTTGTTGTGAACCTTAAAATAAGCTAATACTTCATATTAAGAGTAGAGAGCACTCACGTCTTTAACATTTTTAACACTTTAAGCTGGGTTTCAAACAAACCATGACAGGGCTATAACTAATGAAACCGTTATGTTTGTTTGTATATAAATAGAGTGGTTTAAATATTTAAGACTAAATCAAATATGTGCAGTGGAGACTGAAGTGGAACAGGAGTGCCCCCCAGTGTTGATTTTGATAACATCTCTACCTGGGTGTTATGATGCCCAATGTGTGTCTGCAAAAGCTCAAAAGGTATAAATACAGAGTGTGCCTTTGATGAGTGTTATGATGAGTGTAAAATACAATCTATAATATGGAAAATATTTAACTAACTATAGATTAGCAATCTGTGTAATAAGTTACCTATGATTACATGCACAACACACATCTGATCATTATCTACTTTCTGATTGTAATCAGATTATTGAAATGTCATCTAAACAGTTGATGTAAGTAATCTGATTTCTTTCTGATAGTTAGTTAATAGATCTTATCATAATTCCATGTTCACACTTGTGTCGCATTTGTCCAAGAAAAATATGCAAAAAGGCAATTTATTGTGACAAAAACAAAACATGAAAGAGAAAAGTTTATATAGGCTTATTGAAAATTATTTTAAAATTCAGTGTTGCTGTGAAAATGTATTTATTGTCACCAGGTGTTTTCTGTGCATATACACCATGGGTCTATTATATTAGATATACACACATATCAAACATCCAATTATTGGGTGATCTCTTTTACTGGCCATGACAATTCACTGCTGTGCTGTGCCCCTATTGTAATTTATTCTGAAATATTGTGGTCTGGTCTTGCACAGTGCGCAATGCCATTATTATCGAGACGGTTTATGGAAAAACAGTGTATAAAATATACGGCCTATGGTCCAGTCCTCCGCAGGACCCCCACAATCAAAACAAATCGACCACGCGTGCTTTTTCCTGCAGCACTGACGTCACTTAAGCCCTCCCCTTCCCACCGAGTAAACAGAGCAGGAACACGTCCAAGTCACCGCCGTATGGGCATTAAGAGTGAAAACACGCTTTGTGTTCACGCGGAGGGTGAGCTGAGGTCTTGCGGGGCGTTGTGCTGCATATTGGGGAGACTTGAGGACAGTGCACTGGCTCAGACTCGAGCCATGAAGGGAGAGCGGAAGTGAAGTCACTTGACAGACCGTCCATGTTATTATTGTTATTTTGGTAGCTCTGCGATGAGAAACGGGCCGCGGGGCTGCGGGGTTTCGAGACGACGACTTTCCGCAGCCTGTCCCGGTCCAACACCAGGTCCGCACCGGGGAGAGGAGGAGAGTCAGCCTCACTGACGGCTGCTGGGGGCAGGAGGGCGCGAAGACCCCGCTCCGGCTCGGCTCCCGTTCTCCGAGCGAGCAGCGCACGACTAAGCGACAGAACAAAAACGAGTCGTTGAACATAAAGCTCAGCTGGTGCCTCCTGCGCGGTCCGTGGCTGCAGGACGTGCCGCTGCAGACATGAACGGGATCAGCAAGAGCCGTTTCGAGGTACGGCACGGGGAGTGGACCGCCACAACTGTCTGTGCTGTTGTTGTGCTCCTGTTAAATGTAATGCGCGCGTGTGTCCACATATATATCGTGTTTGCTGGTCCTAGTTTCTCTTGCAGTTGTCCGTCGTGTCGTGTTGTTGGTCAAGGGTAATCCAAAATCGTTATTGTCGTGCTGCACCAGCAGCGACAGCACAGGACTGCGGGACAGGAGGGCTGTGGCTCAGGCTGACACTGTATTTGGGGTTGAGGTTACAAGCTTGCAGGAGACTAGCCACACGCACTGATCAATGTGGACTATCAGCAGTGAATCATAGTCTCTGGATTTGGCAGATGACAGTCCAAACCCGTCCTCTAAATGTAAGGAACAGACACTAATGGTTTGTCTTGCGTTTTAGACCTGCCTGAATCCTACTTTAGTGGAGCTTCTTCCCACACCCTTTCCATCACGCCATGACACACTGGAAATAATTTGCTTGGTAAATAAACACACTATTCTACCTACAGTGGAGTTGCAGTAAAGGTGTTATCTCAAGCCACATACAGTTTATTTAGTGCATTGCACTAACATTATCAGGAGATTATATCAGTCACCATGGTTATCCTGTCTGATTGAGACCTCTTTAAAATGATAATTATTAACATATTTGGCATTTTTTGCTTTGTCTTGATGGCTCCAATCAGTCTCACTGAGCTTGAGTGTGAATGACTGCCCAAGGTGATAGTGGTACTGGTGCGTGTTGCCATATCAGTGGGTTGCTGAACATTAGTCAAAGCTTTTTTAGAAAGGAGTGAAATGATTATGTACTAGAGAGAGCAGAGTAAAGAGTCATTGAGAAGATTAATTTTGTACCATTCATCAAAGATGTGTCTTCTCAGACTTTGAGTCGCTAAACCAAAATCCTGAACATATGCAAATTACTATTCCTATGAAAAACAATTGTGTGTTGAGTGTTTTTTGCATTTGCCTCACTCTTACTTTCAGGGAGTTCAAAGGAACTCCCTGCTTGGGAATGCTGCTCTGCTGGCACTGGGTACAGGCGGATGCGATAACCTAAATGAAGCGTGCAGATCAGAGATAGTTTGTTCTCATAGTGCTTAGGTTTAGCCGACATTACTGTATGTGCAATAACTGCATTTGTGTGGCTAGAGGCCCTGTCATCTCAATGCCTGTATAAGATTGTGTTTTATTTCACCAGTAATCATCTGTCTTTACAGGATAGTTTCACATCTTTTGCAAATGTAAACAAACCGGCTACTGTCTGCCTGTATTGGACTTAATATCAACTGAATTTATCTGATGGGGGCAAGGGTGAGAGATGTGTAACGAGTTGTTGTGGCTTTAAGTCTAAATTTAGTTTTAATCTTAAATCACACTTTGGCTGGAGTCAGTGAATGTTTTGTCTCTCTAAAGTACTTATTATTGGAGTCACTAAAAATAAAATAAAATTGAGACTTGACTGAAAATGGATCACAATTTGGGGCTCAACTTGACATGACCTGGAGCCCTGTGACTAGGAAGGACTTGATGTTTTTCCTTGATGTGTCTTCTCTTCTAGTTTCAGTGTTTTATTTCAAAGGAACAAACTTGAATTAAAGCCGCGGTAGCGGCGATGATGGCTCTCGCCTTTCCGCGCGACCGCCTTCTCGCCTGTTTTTCTGCTATGTTTTGCGGCATACCAAACGACGCTCAGTAATTCACCATTGTTGATTGCGTAGTTTGCGATTCAAATATTAGTTTGTTCTGACAAATTGCAAGATTGTGCTGATCGCAGACCTGAGCAGGGAGAAAGAGAGAGAGAGCCTCTGCGACCCGGGACTTTTCATTGATGTTCAGGGGGTCAAAAATACCCGAGTTGTGGCAAAAAGAATAAAGTCTAAAGAATAAAGTCTAAAGAATAAAGTCTAAAGAATAATCATTCTTAATGCTAATGCTAATAGTAATGCTAAGAGAAGAAATGTTCCATCAAAATAAAAGAGGAAGAGGAAGTGAAGGCATTAATTGTGCCCCTGCTGGCCAATAGTGAAAAATACACAATATCTGTAATGCACTTTTTTCATGGCGTCTTGAGGAGAATATAATCCATGAGTTTCAAACAAATCAGACAATGTTGAGTTTTTTTGAGGGCGTGTTACGCGGAATATCAACATTTTTTTGAATAATTCTCAAATTTCAATGTCTTTAGGCGCAAAAAGTGTTGTTTTGAGCTCTATCGGACAAAAAACCTAGGACAAGTACAATTATGAAAAAAAAAGTCAAACATGGCGGTGCCACTTTGATTCAACATGGCTGACTTCCTGTTTATCATAGAGCGATGCTGCCAGGTATGTTTTACTCGTCACAGGTCAGAGGTCAAAAGTAGCTCTATCACTGTGCCAAGTTTCATGTGCCTAGGCCAAAGATTAAGAGTTTCATGTTTTTTCTTTTTTGAACTAGTCGGCACTGTTGCGACGGGCGTTCTCGCAAGCTCCATATCCATGTGCAATTACTGTCGTGATCACATGCAATGGTATTTGTTTATTTATTTATTTATTTGTCTATGGGAGTTTTTATTTATTTATAGGAGATCTTCTACTGAAAGTGTTTTTCAGACTTCCTATAAGTGATCTGTTCTTCTGTATCTACCTCTGTATCTACCTGCGTTGCACCAATGAAATTTCCCCATGTGGGACAATAAAGGAATATCTTATCTTATCTTATCTTATTTTATCCGAGTTTGGGCCGAGCCGATCACGTCTATGTCCCAAGTGTGCCCGAGTTGTGGCAAAATGACCATGAATAATAAGAATAATAAGAATAAGAAACCTGGCAAGAACAAAGACAATGGAATGCGACAAACCAAATATTTGTGACATGGATCATTTACAACAAAATAAGAAAACAGGACCTGGGTTTATTCAGTAATGTTGTGTAATGACTTGAAAAAACATAGGAATTGGACTTGACTTGGACTCGAAACTCACTTGAGACTTGCAAACATGAACATGGTCCCACCTCTGTAGTAGTTTTAAATTCTAAAGCCTGTATAGACAATGATTAATATGTCATGGCCTTGTAGGAGAAGATATCCCAAAGCATTTTTATCGCCTGAACAGATTTCTGCATATCATTAATTTAGTTAACCTTTACTTGGGCTGACTCAATATTTAGGCTTTGAACCTCCATCCAACATTGACTAGACTCCAAATGTTTAGTGTGTCTAGACTGTGTCTACATAAAATGTAATCACAGTCAGATTCCTTTGCTATTGCTAATTCATTATTCAGTGTTGCTTTTTTTAATGAATTTCCAGATGCAGAAACATAGACACAGAAAGAGTGACACCTGTATTCAACCAATCACAGCCAAGTGTGAACTCTCAGAAGACGCAAATATACTTAATTGACCTATTTTTATATGGATACCAAGTGCACAGCTAGGGTCTAAACATATTGACATTAATCCTTTAAGAGGGCCTATTTTTCCTAAATTGCCTGGCTAAGGCCCGAAGTCACTGGGATAGGCTCCAGTCACCCGCGACCCCGAAAGGGAACAAGCGGTAGAAAATGGATGGATGGATGGATGCCTGGCTAAAACGAGCCCCAGTTCAGACTGAAGCTGTTTCTGAACCTGGTGGAGTACGTACAATTGGCTGAACACTCAGTAGTTTTGGCCTCTGTTGCCTGAAAAACTCGAATTATAAGTGGTAAGAAGTTCTGCCCAGAGAAATATCAGATTTTGAATCACTCCTAGATTTTCTTTAAAATAAGATATTCCTTTATTGTCCCACATGGGGAAATTTCATTGATGCAACGCAGGTAGATACAGAGGTAGATACAGAAGAAAAGAACAGATCACTTATACGAAGTTTGAAAAACACTCTCAGTAGAAGATCTCTTATAAACAAAAACTCCCATAGACAAAACCTCCCATTTCCCAACAAGGGATGGAGGGGGGAAATAATGAAGATAAAAATAAATAAATAAATACATAAAATGTTTTAAAAACTTTGTTAAAAATATGAAGGTGAAGGGATGGTCTGATTGACACTAGTTAAGGCATTTGTTGAGTTTTGACAATTCCTCGTTAAAAGCTGAAGCTAATGTCACAAAAAAATGGAGGGACTTTTCCTAAAGCTTAAAAGTCCAGGTGTAATCCATATAATGTGAATGTAAATTTAGGGGTAGTTTTTAGCGTTTGGAGAACAAACTGACCCCGATTCTTTCCAGAGTGGTTGATTTGACTGGAAATAAGTTTGCCCACCTCAGCTTAAAGTGTTTCATGACACTTTTTTCTTTCCATCATTGCCCGTTGTGTTTTGATGTATTCAAAGAGCTCTCTGGCACAATATGTTTTAAATCCACCTTTGGTGCGCCGTGCCTTACCCACATCCCAGTGTTTTTCTATGCTCGTGTTTGTGCTTGAAAAAAGCCGAAGTTCCTCATTAGAAACAGCTCCCGACTCTTTGAGGACACAAGAGTATCACTGTCGGATGTGTGCAGCACCAAAGTGCATGTGGGTGTTTTCTGTGATTTAAATTCATGGCTGATCGCGGCCCACCTGATCTGAAATGTTCCCTCTCTGTTCTGTTGCGAATCACCTGCCAGCATCAGTGAGTCCCTCTCAGCAGATGGCCAGACGTCCACAGAGTAGACTAATTGAGATAAGCATGCCAGCAAGCTGAGCAGGCTGACAGAATTATAATCTCGTAAAGAGGGGCATGCTAGTTAGCATAGTTTAGGCATCTAATTGCCTTTTTTAGTCAACACTAGGTTTCCTGATACAAACAAATAGTCAAGTAATTATGAAAGACAAATGGACACAAATTAAATTAAGTTCCTCAAACCCATAACCCCAAGGGCAATTACATGTTGCTATTTATAGCCTTATGTATAGATATAATTTGGGTTGTCAATTTGTACAAAGTGGGTTTTCTGTGCTCATTATTAAATTATTAAATAAACAATATGTGCAAAATATATGTGGCATTTAGATGATGTTTGTTTAATTTTCTTTAAAGTTGTTGGGTAACGCCTTAGACATGCTTTTAGTGAAATTATTGACACCAAGTTACTGCCTCCTTTTCCAACACACTGCAGTCGACTGTTACATACCAGGTCTAATGTGTGACTTTTTCTCCTCTTTTTACCTGCCAGGTGTTCTCAAACAGCGATGAAGCTCCCATCAACAAGAAGCTTCCCAAAGAGCTTCTACTTAGGTGAGATTACTGAACACTGAACTTGCTTAATCACACACAAGTTTATACAAGTCAACACTGGATTTGGTTAGTGTTATCCATTAGCTGCAGTAGCCTTGATCTACTGTTAGTTTAGGAGCACATAATGTCTACTGTGACGGCTTTGGTATGATGCATGTCTTAGGTCTTGATGAGATGTTTTTGACCGTTTGACTGAGAGAACCAACATTACTTCCCTGGGCCGTTGTGGATGACCCATAAATCGGACACATGCAGTCATGCATGCACAGCAACCATCCTTTATGTTAATACAGATTTGTAAATTCAGCTTTAAAAAGACAGCGTGCATCTGCACATACGACAGTATGAACTGCTTATATTTTTATTCTTGCATGTTTTTGCGAGCCTTTCAAAACCCTTGGGCCCATTCAAACTGTATGTCTGTGTATGTGTGTGCTATAAATAGCCTTGTCTTTGCTGGTGGGGATTTCTGCAGTGTGGTGCTCATGCCTGCTCCAGCTGTGCTCCACTCAGAATACCAGTACGCCCATTATAACCAGCACTTTTTACTCTCTAGAAAAACATGCACTTCAGTAACACCAGTGTATGACCTAGTAGCTCATGTGTCATAACACTGACTGTAAAAAGGACTTTGAAACTGTGGAAAGTGGGTTAACTACATTTTCATGGTACATGTTAGTTCATATGTATTCCCACAGTGTAGGTACTACCATGATGACTATAGATGGATGTGTTTTGATGGAATATTTCACATGTGTTTATTGTGACAGCCTGGTCATGTTTAATGGATTGCCCACATGTTTTTTGCTTTAGTGCGTGTTTGAACTGGGAAGTTGTAAACCTTATATTTAGAACAGCAGTAGAAACTGGGAAAACCCCACACCACCAGGATATAGAACCAGCAGAGGAAGAAGTAACGGATCAATAATCCTCACATTTATTTATAGATTTATATATATAATCTTAAAACATTTGGAAATATTTTTGAAGGGCCTAAATTGAGAGAAGACTTAAATAGTTTTATAGGATACAACCTCTTTATTGATCAGTTTATATTTACTCTCATGACATGAATATGTTTGGCACTAGGGGCTTGTAACAGTACTTTTACTTGTACACTTACTCTGATGTCTGATGGTTAAACATCTGCAGAAGTAGAAGTGAGGTACAGGCTCCAAAACACACTGGCTCAGCATTGGCTCCAAAAACAACCAAATTCATGTCTGACTGGTGTTGCCATAGCAACCAGTGCTCCGCGAAGGCCCCACTTTTAGTCTGGCCACGCTTCAAAGGCCATCTTTACATTTTGTTAACAAATATGACTATGATCCTAATGCTTCTTCTGTATCTTGCCAAAATCACAACCTACACAGACAGAAGCTTGATTTAACTGAACTGTCAGAAATATACACAGATTTCATGCTTAGTTGTAGCATTAGTAAAGAAGAATGTTTATTGGGCAAGGGACATACTATTCTTCATCGGGACAAATGTCAGGACATTTCCCATGAATCTTTGAAGAGCGTCTGATAGTGAAATACTTTACAAACTGTATCCTCTGCTTTGCTTGATTTTGTTTTAATAGTGCTATTTTTATTTACACAGTATCTTAACTGTTAAATTGAGCATGATGATTATTCTTTGGTATAGATCTGTATTATGTCTTGGTTCTAGGTGGGAAATGTCCAGTGACTGAAGTCTCTGCTAAAGTTTGTTTAACTTCCATTATTGTTCACAGCCTGTCACAGATAATTAATAATGATAGAACTCATTTGAAGGCCCACTTTCACTTAAAATAGAAAGTCATATTATTTTTTCTGACGTTAAATCAATGCTTTGCTAGAGACTCATTGACCGGTTATTAGAATGAGATCAATGAGTATGCTGCATTCACGGACTGTGCTTTTCCTGTTTTGAAATAATAGATTCGTATTATTTGGCCTCCCTGGCATTAGACACTCGTATAGATTGTACAGTGAGGACATGTCCTGATATGCCCTGACCCGGCCCATAAAAACAGACAGCCTTTGTCTGATCCTATATGAAGGGAACAATGGCTGGCTCCTGTTTCCTACAGTTAAAAGGACGTTAAACCCCAGTTGCACCAAAGCCTCCACACCATTTGACCATCACAAACTCTGGATACTAGTAATATTCCACCATGTACCTCCTAGCAGGTGTAGACTCATATTAAACCAATTCTGAAACAGTGCTCTATGCAAGTGTAAACGGAGAGGGTGTAGGACCACTAAATAGAAACCTGGCCCAAAGAGTAAACTCAGCAGTAGTAGTTGGTAGTACACTTACTACAAAAGACCACCATCAGTCACGTCACAGTTGGAGAATCACTGTTCTATTGGATTTTTCTTGATTATAATAATTCCGTACACATAATGCCCATTACAGGTTTTTGAAGCCTCTCAATTGCTGTTCTTTTGTCATTAGTCACACTCTGTGGTGGAAAGATGCTTCTGTAGCCACAGCTGCCTTGGCCAGGCTGCCATCAGCCCCTTCAACAACCACTAATCATTCACGCACACGCCAAATTCATCCTAGCTACAGTGGGTGAAGTGTTTTACCACACGTCAACAGAACTTGGGGCTCCTGTCAATCGGGTTGGTGTTTGCGTGTTTTATGACTAAACCACTGTCAACCCCACTTATTAGTTGAAGCTTATATTAAGTACAATGCAAAACCTAAAAAGAAATATTTATGTTTTGGTATTTGATTGTACTGGTACATATGTGCCAGTCCTTATCTGCCTATGGCCCTGTTTGTCGGAGTGCCAGAGATTACTCATTGGCAGATTAATGGATTGAGCTGACCCAGTAGCCTGGTGCACACAGCCCTTTGTGGAAGATCGTTTCACAGCTCAAACACGAGCCGTCCGTGGGGCTCTCCTGCTACCAGCAAACACAGGTTCACTACCGATAGTACAATGTCCGTGTTTAGGGGCATACATAAACCATATAGAATAAAACGATCTATTTACAGCACATGCTATCTTTTGTCTCTCTGCAGAATATTCTCCTATCTAGATGTGGTTACGCTATGTAGGTGTGCCCAAGTATCTAAGGTAAGCAGTACCACCAATCTACATATTAGAATTGTTGTAAAAATCCAACACAGTGCCATCTACTGGTCTGCTTTGCTTTAGTGCACTCTAGCTGAAAGCCATTTATGAATGAGCTTTCTGTGGATAATGACAAAGGCTTGGCATGTGAACTGTGGATTCAGAGCTGCAGAGGCCAAACCTTTGCAGCAACATGGATTCCTGTTGCATAGTTATTTCACTTTTAGCTTTTATTATTGTTTTTGTGTGTATTCTTCAAAGTTTGTCAGCCATCTTTAAGTTTGTGCAAGTCATGTGTTTGCAGATAGTGTTTTGACACACTCTCACTTTTTATGATAAGCGTTCACCACCTCTGCCTGACCTACTTGTCTACTTGTCTCTCTGTCTATGACCCTCTCAGGCGTGGAATGTGCTGGCCCTGGACGGCAGTAACTGGCAGAAGATCGACCTATTCAACTTTCAGACTGACATTGAGGTGAGGCTTGACAGGGCAGGAGGGCCACTGGGTGTGTTACAATGTGCAGCTCGCTCATTCAGTAGCATTATCTGGCCTGAGGCTTAGTGCTGGGTCAGTAGGCTTTGGTGCCGACTGTGATGTCACAGTTTATCCTCTGTCCTGGGGCCTAAGTCTTGTCTCTTCCTCCTCCTTTTCCCTCCGTGCAACATTATTAACGCAACATTATTAACAGTATAATAAATTAAAGTGTCAACCCAGCAGAGTTTATTATGCTGTATACACTCATTGATTTGTATATGATCCAGGCTTATGTGGATCTAAGAATAAGAAATGTATAGTTCAAGCCTGTAACTGACTCTTTGAAATATTTCACAATCAGCTCTTCATATATTTAAAAATATTTTATTCACTGTCTATGATTTGTGTCTAGGGCCGGGTGGTGGAGAACATTTCGAAGAGATGTGGAGGCTTCCTGAGACAGCTGAGCCTCAGGGGCTGCCTGAGCGTGGGAGATGCCTCAATGAAGTGAGCTTCTCATTGTCTTTCAGCCATGTACTCATAACTGTGTGGCACTATGTTTTCCCATAAAATATATTTGAGTGGGTTTTATTACTTCCAGCTTTCCCTACAAGCTATCTTTCTCCAGATTCTTGAGAAAGTGCTCTAGTTTGTTTTAATATTCTATAATTGCAGTGCCTCAAGTTTTGCCATGATGTGATATATTATTTTTACAAATCAATCAATCAATCAATCACTCGATCAACCTTTATTTATAGAGCCCTTTACAACACTTAAAGGGACCAAAGTGCTTCACAATAAAATCAAGGCAATACAAAATACAAAACTAAATAAAAACAAACTGTACAAAATAAAGTGTCAATGCGTTTACATGCAAACGAAAAAACTTTTTATAACATTCGGTTTTGAGGTCTTGGACAAGCTCTGTCCTTGTCCAATTCCTGACAAGAACGTGTCGTCCTCCTAACACCAGGTGGCGATATGCGTCGTTTCAGCGGACTAATACAACCCCCCATTCCAGTTGACCTTTTGCGTCACATATAAGCAAATATCAGGTGCATTTTCGAACAACAGCAAGATGGATAGTTTTGTTCATCTCTTATGTAATGTCCGCGTTAGTTATTGTGCAGATAAAGTGCACGCTAACCCTTGTGAGTGCGGTTGTGTTCTTCCTTGTAAGCGACCGGCTTCCCTGTCTGGTTTTGTTTCCGGGGTTATAGGTCAGCGTGGATCGCGGCGCATACGCACAAGCCTTGTCTAGTTTCAGTGTGATTACGCAACTGCATAATCTGGGCGTCTCATGGATCTATTATAATATGGGGCGTCTCAATCGGAGATTTTGAACGCCGATTTCTATCGGAGTAAGGTGTTTACATGCACATGAAGATGTCTTATTGTATCGGATTAAAGCAAATATCGTTTTTTTCTTTTGCATGTAAAGTGTTAAAAGCCAGTCTGAATAAATATGTTTTTAGCCTAGATTTAAAAAGGTTCTGATAGTCTGGGACCAGAGTCTGGGACCAGAGTCTGGGACCAGCGACAGAGAAGGCTTGATCACCCCAGTGCTTAAGTCTGGCTCTGGGGACGTCCAGTAAAAGCTGATTTGACCACCTTAGAGCTTGTGTTACGAGCAGAGACAAATTGAAGCATTGGAGTGGCGTGTTATATTATGATCTTACTTTTTCTTCACAGGACTTTTGCACAGAATTGTAGAAATATTGAAGTGTTGAATTTAAATGGCTGCACCAAGATTACGGACAGCACCTGCCTCAGCCTCAGCAAGTTCTGCTCCCGACTCAAACACTTAGATCTTACGTCCTGTGTGTCCATCACCAACCACTCCCTCAAAGCCCTCAGGTAGCACACTGACAAACGGGAACCTCCATCAAAGTTACATTATACATAGGTTTGACATTGGCGTGTATTTTTTTCAGTGATGGCTGCAGATTGCTGGAGATGTTGAACTTGTCTTGGTGTGATCAGATCACACGTGATGGTATCGAGGCCCTGGCAAGAGGCTGCAGTGACTTAAAAGCACTTTTCCTCAGAGGCTGCACACAGGTAACCGTAGAGTTTATGTATCTTCACTTCACTGCCACTACTTTGTATTGCAATAAGAATTGTATTATTTATTTTAGATATTTATATGTTGACCTGTTAAAATAATCCATAATATGTGTGGTAATTTCCCTTGTTGACCAGTATAATTTGCTAAGTCTAAGTAATACCTGTTTACTGTTGTTTTCTTCTAAACTTTCTCAGTTGGATGATGGAGCTTTGAAGCACCTTCAGAAACACTGCCCAAAACTCACCACCATCAACTTGCAGTCCTGCACTGTAAGTTTAGCTTTATAATAAACTTTGAATTTGTGCATTTTAAAAGGTTTGTTTTTTCTTGCAGCAAATAACAGATGATGGCCTGGTCAGTCTTTGCAGGGGTTGCCCCAAGTTACAGAGTCTTTGTGTGTCTGGCTGCAGTAACCTCACTGATGCCTCTTTAACTGCACTGGGACTCAACTGTCCCAGACTGAAGTAAGAATAATTTATTCTCATGTTGTCCATCTGGTAATGTTTATCCGTGCCTGTGTTTGACACTGACACATTTAACCTGACGAAAATATGTATTTGAACACCCTGAAGTTTGGCAACGTCTCCCACTTAAACATTTTCATCGTAGGTGCATTTGCACTGAGAGGGACGTAAAATCACATTGTATTTTTAAATTAATTAAATTGAATTCTTTTATTTGTATGTAATTACTGTAAATAAGTAATTTTCAGACCCTTCAGACATAATTGGGAGAGAACTTGCAAAATCGCAGGGTATTTCTGTACTTAATTTCCTCACTGTTTATAATCTACATACTTCTCCTACTAGACAATTTAGTTGATGTTTGATGATGATCGTGTTCTTATGCATGTGTTTTTAGAATACTAGAAGCTGCTCGATGCTCCCATGTTACTGACGCTGGGTTTACTGTTCTTGCAAGAGTCAGTTCATTTTTCTCTCATATGTTTTACTTCTACATGCATCTTGTATATAAAGTTTTAATTCCATTGTTTTTTATTTTTCTCATAGAACTGTCATGAGCTTGAAAAAATGGACTTAGAAGAATGTATTTTGGTAAGGTTTGTGTGTTTATGTTTTGACAATATTTATTACTAATATATTGACGCTTATCTTGTCTTATATAAGCTTAACTAACTTATCTTTATATTAAATCCTACATGGTACAAGGGGTGATAAGAAATCTTTATACTGTAATAAGTCAATCATCATAAAATAACAATACAAATTGTTGATGTTTGGGTTCAAACTTTGAACCACAAATGTAGGGTAACACTTTTTAGTTTTTTACATCACAGTAAATATTTTTTGTCATCCACAGGTGACAGACAATACCTTGGTTCAACTGTCTATCCACTGCCCTCGACTACAAGCGTTGGTACAAAACTAACCCTGACCTGTGTTATGTGGCCTCTGTGCTTTACTGATGTGTCGTCTGTTGTTGTGTACAGTCTCTGTCCCACTGCGAGCTGATCACAGACGATGGCATTAGAGCTCTGAGCGGCAGCACCTGTGGCCAAGAGCGCCTCACTGTGGTGGAGCTGGACAACTGCCCCCTCATCACAGACGTGACGCTGGAGCACCTCAAGAACTGCCATCATCTGGAACGCATAGAGCTCTATGACTGTCAGCAGGTCACACGGGCTGGCATCAAGCGCATTCGGGTTAGAGAATGTTCTTATTTCAATTTACAGTTCAAATATAAAGTATTAAACCTATTTCATTTTTTTTTCTCAATTTTCTTTTGGTATGATAAAAAAACACAAACAGAACAAGACCAGAGTGTGAAAAGAAAAAATAAGGAAATAGCCCAAAGAATAAACCAGTAAATAAAAAGGTCACTCAGGCATATGTCCCCCTTTGTATGTAATCTTTCCCTTTTGTAAATGTTATTTCAGTCCAGTCCAGTCAACTTCATGCCTGTCATCCATTTTTACATCTGAGATATATTGTGTTAACGCAGGGGTGTCAAACATGCGGCCCGGTGGTGATTTTATTGCAAGTACTACGGGTCCCACAGTCCTTTGCAGCAGCCGCCCCTCCCCTGTGCTGCTCAGCGCTGTTGTGCTGCTGGAGCGTGTGCCGAGGGCCGAGAAGTGCCGACGTGCACCAAACTCTACAGACTTGAGTAGAGATGTCTGAGCGGGGAAATACAAGTGAAGCTGCTGTGAGCTCTGATTGTGTCCACACTAATGAGACTGAAGAGCTGGACATGGTGTGAATACAATCAGAATGCACTCATTTGATTCACTACATGAATAATTTGTCACTAAAATAAGCTAGAGAATTATAAGCTTTGAGTTTGTGCAGCAACAGCCAACAGGTCTGTGATATCAACATTTCATATCAGAAATCATATAACATATAAGTTAGTTAACCCTATTCCTGTTCTTGCTGCTGATACATGAATGTCAACTCATTCTTTCACCTGCTCCAGATTTGTACAACAGTGTCCACATTTATCTATTACTACAAGCTATTAATTTTTTCTATTTTTTATTGTTTAATTTGTTTAATGTTATGTTCGGCCCATGGCCAAGCCTGAGAGTCGGAATACGGACCAAAATGAGTTTGACACCCCTGTTTTAAAGTCAAATTGAATATCCGTGTTGTCAGACTTTCTGTTGTGCCTTACCAATCTGTTGTGCTTATTCCAAACCAGACATTATTTGAGATTGAATTAGGAGTAATTACATGTGGCTAATTTATTTATTTTCAAAATTGAAATGCCCTTTTTATTAATTGACACAATAACATAATGGCAATGACAATCAAACTAAATCTGCATACCCCATCTGAACCTTTCCTTTTTCTTCACAGGCCCACCTCCCTGAGATTAAAGTCCATGCTTACTTCGCTCCAGTGACTCCTCCTCCCTCTGTGCACGGAGGCGGCCAGCGTCTGTGCCGCTGCTGCATCATCCTCTGACAGTGGAGGGCCAGGGGGGGCCACCTCTGTCTACAGGTCCTGCTGCTCTGAAATGGGGGGGAGGGGCTGGGTAAGGTTTGGGGCAGGGGAGGGCTGGACCCACTCACTTCTCCTTATCAATATATGGACTGGTTGCCTCTGATTTGCTGATCAGTCGTACCTGCCCTTCCTTCTCTTTGTGCAGTGCTGCAGAAACCCAAGATTTATGTTTTGGACAGATCACAGATGGATGGACTTTCTCTGCATTTTCACATTCTCACTTTAAGAACTAAAACAGACTTCCTCTGTTATGCTCGATACACTATAGTGACCCAGGCCTTGGCTAAATAAGGCCAGGAGAGCAGACTGAGAAGGAGGTTTCTGAATGAATAACTTTACAATGCATCATGTTCAAACAGAAAAAATATGAAAATCTCTCTCTGAGGACGATCATCTCAAACAATCACTAAACCCCTCTAGTCTGTGGTCATCCTGTGAATTTTTCAACTGATCAGTAAACAACCATCAAGTTGGACAAGAAGAGCTGAGAAATACATAGAGACCCTCTAAAATACTGTTATACTGAAACCTCTGTGCGAGAGGGACACAGGAAATGGACATGCAACATACTTGTGCATCGAAAAATTATTATGTTGAGATTTTGTTATGTTTGTACAGAGAATGTTTTGCAAAAGATTACACTTATGGCAACTCACTCACGAAATAAGAGTGGGTAAAAATATTTAGTTTTATTTTACCATTTCTTTTCATTGCTTATTGTAATTGTTGATGCCTATCTATCCAGATTGAAAGATCAGATGTGTGTCTTTCTTTTTGGAAATAGAAGAGAAAACAATTGATGTGGATAAAGTGGACCTATGATTCAGAGACTTGATGTCATGAAAGCATTATGTTGCGTTTGCTACTGATGGCACTGGGCTCTCTTTACGGTGTGATTCTGTCAGCTTGTAGGCCCTTATCAATCCTGTCAGTAGCCTGTGCACTTGTTCCCACTTGACTACTTAAGCATTTGTTTACCTCCTGTGATTAGATTTGCATCACAAACATGTTTACAAGAGTAGTCTCCCTACTTTCCTAGCGGTAACCTTGTGTATTCAACCAATGGTTTTCAATAATAAGAGTGTAATGAATCTGCTCCCCTATTTGGATTTCAACCAGGGCTAATTTTTTTTTCAATTTTGCTTCAAAGTAAATTTAAAATTGGCTTTAATTAAAACATTTAAGTCTGTGTGCAAAGGCACGACAATCATATAACTTGAAAGTATTTCAAATATCTGAATTAAATAATTATTATACCATACAGAGATTTCATATTTTTTACAACCTCTCAGCCCAAAGTGTATTATTTTTAAATGTGTATGTGTAATGGCACATGCCTTGAACAGTAGTAGTGCTGTATATCACATTTTCTGGGAAGATGTGATATGTAGTAAAGAGAGGTACAGACTATAGATTACTCCTACAATACAAACCAAACATTGATCTTTTTCATTTTGGAGTTATACATAAATGGACAAAGTTCGGGCTACCATCAGTATTGATATATCAGAGTCTTGGGAGTAGTGTCAGCTTGGGGATATGCACAGGACTCTGAAAAGAACTAAAACTATAAGATTTAAACTAACACAACAGGGCAGGGGGAAAAAAAGTTCACCAACTGTGATGTTAACGCCCTGTCTCTGACAGTTTTAACAGTTTTATGTTTGAAAAAATAATAAATACGTGGAAAAATAAACAAACAATAAACACAAAAAGAAAGGGGGACTTGTCTTTTTTGTGACCATTATTCAGCTGTTGGAGTTGTGTGTAAAAACTGCCACTAGGTGTCAGCAAAGATCTACAACCATTATAGACACACCCATTTTTATTCAAACATGAAATCAAAGTGCTAACTGTCCCAAGTAATTCAAAAGAAAAAAAAATGGGATGACTAATAAATAATTTGGTTCATTCAATTTACTTTGTTCTGAAAATAAGACCAAACACATCCTTTCAGTAACGTGTTTATTTCAGAGTTTCTTTCAGGCATCGTGTTGGACAGCTGTGCGGCGCCAAAGACCCAGCCTTGATCGTTGATCGGTTGCACCTCTCGACAAACTGCGGTCCCCTGCAGGTTCACCTCAGTTTTACCCTAACTGGCGCAGATCTAAGGATTACAGGCAAGGATCTCATTGTGTCACTGGAGTGTAACACTTTCCTGGAAGTTTTCTGCAACTTCACCGTCCTGGCAACTCGTCCGCAGAGCCCGGCGTGTGGACATGAACAGACCGAAGTGAAGCCCGGGCCCGGAGCACAAGCGTTAGCTCTGTGCTAACGCTGCGCTAAAACCTACGTGCTACTAGCACAACAGAGGGACCAGACTGTCACTTTGCTTGGAAAATACCAACATAAACGTTACTTTGGGGAAGTTATTAAGTTTTGTATCAACTATTTTGTTGACTGTCGTGAAAGACTGGCCGAGTACACCAAACGTTGGTGTGTTTTAAGTTTTATTTGTGCTGAAAGATGTTTTTTGGATGAAGTATACGACAGCAAATTGGCTCATTAACAACATACATACATGTACATTAAATTTAAGATTTTTGTAGTCCATACCCAGAGTCTAACAGCCCCTTTACGGGACTGACTCCCGCTATCTGCAGTGTGCGGCCGGGGCTGGCCTCTCAGCGAGCCGCCAATGGAGGAACATGACAACATGGACTATTTCTACCAGCAGGTTTTACAAAAGGACGTGTCCCGCAGGTTACAGGTCGGCCAAGGCCTCATTGATTACCTGAATGACCCACAACGTTCCCCGGACGTGGAGCAGGACAAACCTCGCCTAGACAAGACGATAGACGAGCTAACGGGATGGATCAACTCCAGCAATTTCAAGGTGAGTCTTCATGCTTCTAGTGGACATTGCGGCTGCATCGACTTTTCTATAATGCTCCAGACAATGACAGACAGACAGACAATTTGGAACACCCAGTGTAAATGTTTCATAAAGTTTTATTTCCAGTTTTAAAGCTCCCTTGTTTTCCCTGACATACTGTGGATTTTGTGGTACATTCCTGGGGTTTGTGGTTTTCTTCATAATGTTGACATTGCCTGTATAGTGTGCATGTGAGGAGACTCTATTGTCAGAACTGTAGTCCTAAACAGGGGGGGAGGGGCCTGTAGACTCCATCCTTCCCCCCATTTCCATCTGTCTGCTTTACCGATCCCTTCTCAATGCAACATTACATTGGCACATGTGGAGTAGTCTTTCCGAACTACCTGATAAGTGACAATTTTATTACCGAAAGACAAGCCAGCCCTGAACATGCATTTCCATCTGATTTCCATCATGATACTTTTCATTATGGCTTTCATACGAATGAGAAATTAGAACTATTGTAGCCATTAACAATTTAAAACGGAATCTGTCTTTTAAATTCATGAAACTCATGAACAGTACTTAAATAACATTGTTATTCATTTTCCGGTGAACTGCTGCGTCTTCTATCAGTGTGTACGTTTGAATTGACATAGTGTATGCCAGATGTTTTCAGCACATCAGGTTAAGGAATATCAGCAGCTCTCTGGTGCTCCATGCCAAAGAGGAAGGCGCTTTTAGCTGTAACATGCTGAGTCAGCCCCAGAGATGAAGGGACGTCTGGACCAAGAGGTGGTGATGCATTGATAGATGAAGGGGAATGCAGCAGAGAATTAAAGTAAAACGACAGACTTTGACTATTTTTTTCATGGAAAAATTGTATGCCACTCATTCTTTGCATTCTGTGGAACAAGATCCATACATGTTACTCTGTAAAATATGTTATAAAGTCAGTTGATGGTATGGACCGTATGCAACATGTAAAGTAAAGCACCATCATGATAATGCTTTCATGCAAAGCATTTAGCGCCTACAGGAGACTTTGTGGACATATTAAATATTGCATGAAGCTTTTAAAGACTGATGAGTCGGATAATTGGACAAGAGCCCCTGCTCTCAAAGATGAAGGACACACACTTTGACTCCATCGTAACATTTAGTTAGGCTTCATTTTCAACTGGAAAGAGAAAGAATATTGACAAAAGGCAAAAAGGGAATGTTGGTTGTGTTTTGCACAATAAGTTTTCAAATAATGATTTGAATATGGGAGGAGTCAGTGCTGACTGGAAAACCTCTCTTAGGACTGTTTGCCCTGTGTGAAACAAAGGAGTGACGATGCCTCCATATGTCGCCTCATTTTACATCAAATCACGCTGATCCCTAGATTCAGCTTTCACCACTTAAGTAACATGCTTTACATTTTTATAAACACATATTTGTAGACTTTAGTTTGACCTTTAAACCGACCCTTTAACCAATGCTGTATCATAACAGCAACTTGTTTTAGCTTCCCCTTCAACTGGAAAGAACCAGCCTCAAAAAGAGTACCTGCAGACCTAAAACAAACTATCAACACACAAAAATACAGTTATAATCAAACAAAACTGTTGTACTCGACCATGAAACTAACAGAAAGTGGTTACTACAGCGTCTGAAGGGGGTTGAGCATGACATGACAGATACAATGTAACAAGGTCATGGCAGAAATGGAATGAAATGTAGCAGCGTTGTATGGAAGACGCCTTTGCTCTGTGTGCTGTGTCTCGCTTCATTGTATTGTGCATAAAGGTGGGCAATATATATCAAAATATGAATAATATTGTGTCCGTTGTTTTTATGCAAAATTTGTATGTGAAGGAATACTGATTATAGTGAAAATGCTGTTATAGAAAAAAACTTATGTATTAAACGTCCAAAACCTTATTTTCCTAAGGGTTTTAACTAAAGTTATATTTCTATACTTTTGTTGGTCATAAAAAACATTTAGCGTTGGTATTTTACGTTTTAATGTCCGGAAAGCAAGTAACCATGAAAAAAGAAAACACTGGTTGAGGATGCAAACACAACACAGAGGAAACAAGATCATGTAGATAAAAGCTCAAATTAGAATTGGACTTTTTTAAATTAATCCAGGTCTAAAACAAAAAAAAGATTATATTTTGCTCAACATAAGCAAACTTGGAGCCATAAATGCTGATGTTTTTATAACATTCTGTGGGCCAGTCTGAAATCCAGAGTAAACCCTGTACATGCCTTGCCTATTAGCGAACTAAGCCACCTTAAGTAGTAACTCTGGTGTTCACAAAGGACTATTCATTCTGCACTAGATGTTAACTTATTTTCAACTCAAAGTGACCACCATGTTTTAAGCAAGCCCATGTCCAAAGAACTGCACTTTTATTAACTATTTTCATAAACATACTTTCTCTCTGCCTTTAGTTAATCCATTATTTGTTTATTTCATCATAGTGCTCGGTTGTTTGCGATGATGACATATGGTTGAAGACCACAGCTTTTTGGGGTGCTTGGTACAGGAGGGGGAGGGGAGTCACATTTCCCTGGTTCTTTCTTTCTTTCCTCCAAAATTAGGTCAAGAAGGAGTCATCTCATTCAACCAGCTTGTGTTGTTTTTCTCCAGGTGATTTTCTGGTGACGTTATTTGACTTCCACGCCAGCTACTTCTCTTTATTGCCGCAGCCTTTTATATCTGAAGTTACCTGACCTGGCTCCCCTTTGTCCAAATAAGGAAAAAGGTTTAAAAAGGCATTTATTCGATATGGGAAAGTAATGTTTGAATGTGTTTTTTAGAGCTGCTATGACCACATCTTTGCCAAGACAAGCATTCCAGTGGCACAGCACAGTGTGGGATGTGATTCTAATCAGAAACGCAGTGGAAAAGTCTGCTTTACTATAGAGCTCCCTTCACAGAGTTGGCTCACGATGCAAATGGCATCTGCTATAGCAAATCCCAGTGATGACAGGCTAAAGAGCTGGAAATGACATTAGGCATGCTCACATAAACTCTATAATACAACAATAAGTATATGGCTTTTTCCCATCATACCCTTTGTTAACACAACAACAGCGCTTTATAGGAGCTAAAGTAAGACTGGGATTGTTATTCAAGTGTTATTAAATGCAGTAAATATTTAATGACACAATTACATGACACAATTACACGTCACTCCTGTTGACGAGTAACTTAACCTTTGTCTAGACTGAAATATTTTTTTTATTCATTCATTTTTTTTTATTCTCCAAATGTTATATCCTTTAAACCAATGGATTAAAGTCCCCCCAAAACATGAATGTAATAAATATGGCTTCAAATCCTGATGCTGCACTGTTTATTGTCATGTAATAATTATGATTGTCTTGTTTTAGGTGGCACTGCTGGGGATAGACATCTGTGGAGCATTCGTGGATCGTTTGGGAGAACGATTCAAAGGGTACTTGGGTACAGGTGAGAACAGAGCTGTACAGAAGTTTACTAAAGAGGGGCCATTAGTATTAACCTGTAACACGTGTAGATCATTATTTTACGGGTCCATTGACTTCCTGTTCAAAACTGCAGAACTTCTAGACCCTCGCCTCTTCTTAGTGACATTTGACTGTAGCAGATGTTCATTCACAATCTTTATGATGTTTTTGAACCCTAAACATATGATCTGGAGTACAATTGTCTGTCCAATTCCAATTAAGTATGAAGAAGTGGGCGGATAGGGGGAAGTTGTGTTTGGAGTTGGATTTCTCCCCCCTTCTCCATGTAAATGTTTTAACATACGTTTTAACATAGCATAATGTATGAAATGTTTTTTACCTTTTGTATTTTTTCCTACTCTTAACAAATATCAAACATAAATGAGTCTATTTGTTGTCAAAGTGAATCATCAAATTCATTATCTGTTCTTTTTACATATCGCGTCATGTACCATGTGACTGTGCGCCCGCCCACTTTGGACATGTGACTTCAGTTTAAATTTGCAAACAACCATCTCGAGTTTGCCCTGATGAAGGCTGAGGGTTCAAAACACGTTATATTTAAAAAATGTATATTCAAAGCATGAAACAATTAAAACCATGCGTCATTTTATTCTTATCTGGCATGTGATAATTAAGGATTTTAAGTGCCTCAGATTCTTTCAAATTTGCATACAGGAATCAAAGCACACACAACTCTTGTGTAAAGTAATGATGAGAAAACACAGTTATAACATGGTGAAATAAAAGTCCCGTTCGCATGATATGTCCCCTCTACAACTATACCAAAGTGAGAGCTGGTGTCCGGCCCTTCCCCATGATTCATCTTTGTCTATTTGAGGTTGTTTTAAATGTCTTCTGCAACGCTGCTGCTCCATTTATCTCACACAGACCACACCTAACTCACATGATTTCATCCGCCGCGTCCTGTATCATATTTTCCTTTGTGTTTGTGAGCGGCGGTGGTGCTAGCAGCTGTCTTTGTCAACCAGACCGGCTCCCGTCGCCAACTAACTCCCTCTTCTCGGGAGCGCTGCTTTGGGGCGGCTCGTCACCATGCACAGTCCCGAGTCCGCCACCGCTCACCCACAAATGTATTCAACCTTGGGCCGCGCAGTGTCTGAGCCCATGCCTGAGCCTACGCCTGTCCCGACTGTGTTTAATGAACTGTTTCACGTTGATGGCATTTGAAATCGTCTTCAGTGTCTGACTTTCCCCTTTTTTTCCTGTGCGCTCCCATTTCCACTTTGCTGCGCTCCTTCTCACAGCTCTCGTGGGGAGGAAGATGAGATCATTGACACAGCGATTGTATTGATCGTGCTGCTCTTTCCACCGCTGTACTTGTGTGTCATATTTGTGCACATGTTGACAATGTGGGCCACAGTGCTCCCAGTGGTTTACGTGTCATTCCACAAAGATTACAGTCCACTGATATTTGGATGACGTGTTCTTAATGATGAAAGGATCGTCTGTCGTGTCTTTACTGCTCAAAACAACATCTAAATTTGGATACGTGATATGATGTGATGTCAATTTTGTGCGTCATGTTTTTCTTCCTCCCAAAATGCACTTCAACAGTACACGCAAATGTTTTTTATAAAATGCACATCATTTTAGAATGAAGTTGTGTTTATTTATTTAAATTTTTAACACAGACTGAAAAAATGTTTTATGGTGTGACTTTTCTAAACTAAATTGGAGAATGAGTCTTTTGTGTTAGGCAGTTGATAAAGCCTAGATGTTGGAATCAAGATAAGAATACCCTATATACTTAATTTACATACTTTACTTACTAAAATACATTAGTAACTGTTATTTCTACTTTAAATCTAAACAAGATATAAGAAGTCTACCTTCTGTAATCCAGTGTGTCCTGCAGTTGACATAATTATATTTTTTTACCTGAAGTTTTCATGCGCAGCCGCAATTACCGATCTGGCTTAATTAGGTTATGTAGCATTCAGGCTAGCATCACATCATGTTTTTGCTGACTTAGATGCTAAGGTGATAGTAGTTGTGTCCACAGAAATGACAAAACTAGTCTAGTATTTAAGCCCCTGGAGTGCCACTGTATTTTAAATCTTAAAGCTCTTCAGCTCATGCAGTACAACTGTGATACAATGACCCGCTGTCATTTCTCTGTTTGAGGGTATTGTCTCTGTAGTCAAGGAAACCAGCTGTTTTGCTAACATGATGCACGCACATGCACAGAAGAGAAAAGGGCAGATGACATCACTGCGTTACTCCCTCATTGATGCTGAAGACTGAGGTGGAATTTGGGTAGGAGGTCTAAGGATTTGAAAGTAGTCATACACAATAAGACCCCATGGAGACCGGGTATTTTGTGGATGACTGTGTACGTGATTTTCCCTAAATAATTGAGCCTTGTTGATTTACTTTACTGTTCAAAATGTATATTTTTCATTTGTCTTTTCAGCTCCTATTTGACATGTTTCTTAATCTATCTTTGTGTTGTGCTTTGGTGTTGTGCTGTTTTAATGCAGTTTCAGATTTGTCTTCCTGTTTTGATGACTGATGATTTAAACATACAACACTACAGTTGTATGTTTAAATGGATGTGACATGAGTGCAGTTTATGCTCTTGACATAATATTAGTTACGGTCCATTTCTCATTTGTCCTCCCTTTATCCTTGTCTGATCACACAGGCCAAACACCAATTTCAAAGGCCAAATGTTGATGTAAAAACACTACATTTTGTAAATACTGTACATTTTAGATGAGCTTTCTCTGCCTCGCTCTTCAGCTCATTTGACCTTTCCTTGTTCTGGCCTTGTTTATAGTGTTGCCAGCTCTTGTGGATCGACTGGGCGATGGGAAGGATCAGGTCAGAGAGAGCAGCCAAGAGCTCATCCTCCACACCATGGAGCAGTCTGCCTCGCCCATGGTAAGACTAAAAAAACAAATCATGTGCATATAAGTCTGAACGTCCTGTTCTTGGTAGGTAAAGCTTGTGGATTATATATCACAGATGCAGATCATGCTTGCAGATCTAAGTAAAACTCACATGACTATGTTTAAGCAGCATAACTGAACCCACAAGATCCTAGTTTTATTATGTTAATGGTAAGATACTGGTACTCTTTTCAATTACTAACATTATGTAATCAAAATACAATTAATTGCCTTCTATTCAGAATTATCAAAATATAGAGCAAAGCCACATGTTCCACATGGGCTTCTAAACAAAAGTTACACAAAACAAAACAATTAAATACATTACATACTTTTATGAGCCAAAGAATTGTGAGTTTTGTCATAATTGCGCAGCCCCACAATCTTTCAAATATTCTGTACTTTGCTATGGTAAAATGTGTTTTGAGCCCCCTCTTCTGGACACCATTTGAGCTGCAAAGGCTTTTACTGTATGTCGACTCTGCTTTGTCTTTTTCACAGACACAGCTTTACAGACTTTTGCTGTGTAATCTGTTCATTCGGCTCTGGCCAGAGTACTTTGTGTGGCTGCATAACTGCCTCTTTTTGAAGTGTATTGTTCATTCATCATGTGTCTTTGTGTCTTTGTGGTATCAGTATGTTTGGGAAAAGCTGATCCTTGGTTTCAAACACAAGAATTTCCGTAGTCGAGAAGGAACCTGCCTTTGTCTCAGTGCCACCATCACCACGTGAGCAGCTTCCTTTTTTTCCTCATGTTTACTTCCTCACTGGGTTATATTTAATTTGAAACCTCAAATGGTTATACTTTTAGTATTAGTATAGTCATGTTTTCTTCAAGGTTGTTCGTCCCGTGAACTGATTTTCTTCTCTTAAAGAACCACTGCCTCCAGCATTAATCCTCTTAAGTGTTAGTGTGACTATAAAGAATGCATACGTGCAACAAGTACGGCCACCAACAATATCTTGTGATTACAAAGCCTCACTTCTAAATTACGCTCAACAAAGGCTTAAATTAAATCTCTTGCATGTAATCCTTCTTAAAATAACATAATACCAGGTCCTTTCAAATATATATATATATATATTGTGATTTATAATATGTAAACCTTCAGTAGATCTTTGTCTATTCATTTTTCAGTGGCATTTAGTATGTTTTTGCTAATGCAAAATGACACCTTTTTGCTGAACGTGAAGCTTCTAATGGCTCTGTGATAGTACAGACCTTCTGCATGCTTTATGGATTACTAAATGTTTTTTCTACTGTGTCGATTACTATTTTTTTCTTCTTAGGTATGGCTCTCATACGCTGAGTCTCAGTAAACTTGTCCCTCATCTCTGCTCTTTGACTGGAGACCAAAACCCGCAGGTAAGTTCAAACATACAGTACCAGCGTGGAGGCATTTTCACTGCATAATGAATACTTGACAAACCGAATAATCTTGACACTTAAGCACAAGTACTTCATTTATATTTGTATGTCTGAGTCCCAGCACCAGATATTCTGTCGTCATAAAAAAAACATACTTCTGACAGTACTTAATACCTGTTAATTTTCCCCATGTTTTGATTTGACATTATCATCTCTTACGTTAGCAAATAGTAATCCATGTAAATGTGTATAAATTAATTAAAAAGCTATACCAGTTTCACAAGAGATCCTCAACACAATCTTGTACCCAACAAAGCTTAAGATGCTTCTAGTGATGCCATAAATTCAGGATTATGAGTGTTTTATGAACATATTTGCCGTCATTGTCTTAAAATGATATGTTGTTTCATCTCAGCCTGGTTTTGTAGCTTAGGCTCACTTCAGGTTATAGTCGGCCGTCTTGTTGCAGTTCTTTCATTATTACTGGTATTAGCAGGAGATGGGCTCCATAAAGCCCCTCACTAAGCTTTATTGCTGAATCATAAGCACTGCTCGCACCCATCCATTACCCCACACCGCTCTAGCTCAAATCTGCACCAAAGAGACAGGAACAGGTTTTGGTTTAACCTCCTGTGGAGTCGCATCCTGAAACTGAAGTCTGCCTCCACGTCTACCCAATCATTATCTGCCCACACAGCGCCTTGGCCAATCGGAACATCCTCTAGTCCCGCCCACACTCAGCTGCACAGATCCCCTTAACACGACTCACTGGCCAATCACAGCACTGCTCTTCTAGTCTAGTTATTTCTAACTTTTCTATTTGCATTTTCATTACAAGCCGTTTTTCTTCTTCCACTTTTAGAAATGGCTACCGTTGTTATCAGGTAGTTTATTTTTACATGTGCATCTGAAGCTGTTTCAGAATCTGTTTCAATGTATCCACTCATTATTATAATTTCACTCTGTATGAAGCTGACTGTAGTCTTGGCCTAGATGTCAACATTTTTTGGGGGTAAATGTAAAGAGATGGTTGTTTTGATAGAAAATATGTTGGTTTTAGCTTTCTTTTAAGTTTCATATGCCTAAAAAAACTGACAAAAAGGAATAAATGTTTAAAAAAAAAAGTGTTTAATCTTTTGACTGGTGTGTAGATTGAGTTTGTCTGCATATGAAAAACTTACCTCTTGATTCTTTAAATACGTTATAAGCAATACTTTTGTGTTTTGCCTTAAGGTTCGTGAGGCCTCCATAACAACATTGGTGGACATTTATCGTCACATCGGGGAGAGAGTCAGAGCAGACTTGGCAAAGCGAGGACTGCCTGGTGCGCGGTAAGTCTATTTTGACCTCAAGTCAATGCATTTGCTAATATTTCTCCTTCTGTTTGTCCTCATCCAAATCTGGGATGGGTGTTCAGCCTCGTTGGCGCTCAGTCTGTCCCAAGCCACACCATGCACCACTGTGCCCTTGACGCACACAGAGGAACTTTATGCAGAGCACAATGCTGTAGAGAGAGGAGGGCAGACTGATGGGGCACAATGCCGTTTGGTCTAATCCACACAAAAAAGGGAGAGCACTGTTTGTCTTTGGTAGTCATATGACAAGGTCCTTTGGTCTGGTCAGTCCCAGGTCGTCATGGTTACAGGCCTGAGTTAGGGGTTGTTTTGAGCACATGTATGTCTACTGTGATTTATGCTGACTATTCATTGTCTGTGAATGCTGCTCAGGCCATTGTCTTTCATTGCTCATATTATGCATGTCTCTTCTCTAAACATTCAGTGTGAGTTTGTTTGTTATAGATTGAATTAATCTAATCAGGCTGAGCAAAATAATATGTCTGTTTGCCGTAACCCGACCGACCCGGCGTGGAACTACCCGACTAAAAAAATGTTATCAGCATTTTGTTGAAAAAACGTCAAATTCTTTAATTTTTCAAATATTTCGCCGACTCACCGACCGGACTTCCCTTAACCACCGTGTCTAGCTTGTTATCCTTATAGCAAAGATAAAGCACTGCGCAACGCATGTGCGTCTTTCTAGTCACTCCCCCACATGTGTCTGTAATGAAACAGACCACGAGTTAGTGACGATATATTGGTGTGCCCCCGTCGGCGCCACTCATGTGTCCATAGGACATGCCAGGCTCTGTCAGGGTGTCTTACGCAATGCATTCTGGGATTGACACACGCCCAGTAGCGTCATTACAACAAACATGGCGGCGCCCGTGTCCGCCGCATGTTTCCCCCGCTCGCCTTCGCTACCAAAATAAAGGATTAAGGATAAAGGTCGATTGAAATGTCTTAAAATCGTGAGATTTAGTCTCCTGATCGGGTTGATAGAGATGTTTTCCGTCATTGACTGTTGAAGCCTGACCCCTGGTGGTCACTCCGACTCAAAAAAATGGCAAAATTTGGATCTTTTTTTTTTTGCCTTCAAAGTAAAAAAAAATAAGAATTTGCCTACCGACCGAGCCACTTTAAAAATGTTGACTCGGGTTACAGCAAACAGACAATTTATTTGGGGTAGCCTCAGAACAATTTGAATGACAGCAAAAAGAGCTGATTAAACATGAGTTGAACCAAAAGGTTTAGGGCAGTTTGAGTGTGTGAATCTATTCATGCATTTGTCCTCCTTTGTGTTGGTCAAACTAACTTTCATCTAGGGATGGTCAGATACAGATTTTTTGAGCTGAAATTTATCTGCAATATATGTCTTACTGTTGTGGCTGATGAGTTATATTTGCCAATACCAATAATAAGACCACTGATTTATGGTAAGTTATAGTAAAGTGCACAATTCAACTTTCACTTTTGTTAAAACGTTAAAATATATTTTATCTGGTATTTAAAACTTTTTTTTGGCATGATTGTGTATCTATGGAGACATATTTTTTGTCTAATTGGCCTCCTATTTCTATTTTTATAGAAATGATACCATATGGATGAATGGGGGATTACACAGAGTTATTGGTTTGTTCAAAATGTCAAATTTGCAGGACAAAACTGGGAGTAAAACATGGAGACGCAAACCCTTGGGCAGTACAGGAAAAAATATCGGGGTCAAGCTTTTAGATGGAGACCCATCTTCCCGTATTTTGGACGGGGTATTTTAAAATGTGGACGGACATTTTCGAGTGCAGAGAAGGCCATTTTAATAATAAATCTTAGAAAAAAAGGGAATATTGGCATTAAATCGTGCCGGGAAGCATTTGACAATAGTCCGCGATTACAGTTTACTGTTTACAAGTGAAAATTTGCATGCTGTACGCTGATTGGTCGACAAATTTGTGTGCTTGGCTCTGATTGGCTGCCGAGCCGTGATCCGGAGAATGACGAAGCTACTCGTTTTTTCGCCTAGTCGGCCCCAGTACCCCAGGACATAATTATTTGGATGGGGTGTTTTCAAATCCTATCAAAAAGCCTGATTGGGGGAAACATCCCGATATCTCCAATATCTGATAATATCTAATTTTAGACCTAGTTTAGCCCTAATTAAGGCCTGATATAGTTTAGTTTCGGATCTGGTGTTCCTCATTAAGTCAAATATTATCTTATACCTGGTGTTAAAAGCAGTGATCAAGTATTATGTTCCAAACAAGCATAAGAAGTGATATTTCTGCACTTTTGTGGCTCATTTCAGAACATTCCTCATGCTTTGTGAAAATATTGCCCGAATATTGTTATTGAAACACTTCCATCTCAATGAAATACATTTTTTTTTTGTCAAATGGCCCATTCCTTTGTATACTTTACGTAGAGTGATTATACAGTGATCCGGTGAATAGCATTAGAGCCTTGAAAGTGTGTTTTGGAGTGCTCAGTGGAAAGCATGCCAGTGTGGGTCGATATATGATCCGCTGCACTGGATCCCGGCTGGATAACATATCACGTCTGGGTCCAACGTTGCAGGACTTTTGGCAGAAAATGTGCTCCACTAACACTTTTCATGGTAAAAAATGGTCAAATGTAATGTTTTTTTCATTACCTTAGTTATCATCTTTTTAGCACCAAAGAACCCAGAAAGACCCCTTGACACTAAAAAGATGTGGCCTAAATCTCTTGACACTTCCCCAAGAGGTCAGAAGAATCACGGTTACATACTTATGTTTAGTAACTCTGACATTGGGTTAAACTTCCACACCAGACATTTACACTGTCAGTGGCTTAACCCTGGTTCCCTCACGCAACTGCACATTTTCTGAATGAAACCGAAAAACCAAAGGTTCAGCATTTAAAGCTCACTCTTACAAAGGTCACTGAGTAAAGTCATTGCAGACAATTGAGTAGGTTTCTATAGACCTTTTTAAAAGTCTGCAAACCAAAACATTCTAAAAACATGGAAATGGAGACGACAAGAGCAGACGTGAACTGGAACATAATGTAATGTCAATGGAGAAACTGGGATTAACCCTGTTAACCCAAAATATGAAAAATCAAGTTGGTTTTGTCAAATGAAAACCACTCTGGTACATGTGAGTGATATCAAAGTCTGGTTTAAAGACATGATATATACAGACATGAAGAAAACGTAAAGAGACAGAGGAGTCCATGCTTTCTGTTTGCTGCCTAGCCCCTCCCCCTCAGTAGTGTCTGCGTATGGAGTGTAGGTTATGTAAAGGGTAACTCAATCTCCCCTTCCATCATACAAAATGCCCTACTTGGCATCCCTCACACACAAAAAGAGGCGTCCTGAGATTTACCTTGTGGTATCGCCCTGTAGTGTTCCCAGGGACTGTGTGTGCTCAGCAAACGCCTGGATGTGTGACAGGAGGTGGTGCTTTGTCGCATGGCCGTCGTTGCCTGCTCGGGTCTCTTCTGTTTGGCTGCCCCCCCCCCCCCCCCCCCCCCCCCCCCCCGCGTTGCTCCCTCCCCTCCAGAGCCACTGCACCATGTTGAATACAAAGAGCCCCGAAGAGCTGTGGACCAAGCACTGTCACTGGCATGCAGGCTGATGCTACACTGCACAGCAACGCACCAGCCTATTAATAAGCCCACCAGGAAATACAGACGCGAATGAATGCCGCCGATTTAAAAAACCTCAGCCCATTTCTGGATTTACTTATGAAGAAGAAAATGAGCACGTTAAAGAATCACTTGAGAACCATGTGCGAGACTGCGCAGCTGAGCAGTCCGCTACAACGCTAATCGTCACTTATCTGGAGCTCCTAAGCTGTCTGTTGTTTGGCACCGTGACACTTGAGACGGGAGCAGACTCAACGGTGCGTATTACTGCTCATGTTTGCATACGAGACATGTTTGGGTTTAGGTGCTGCTGCAAGTGTGGAAGTGTTGTTGTTGTTGTTGCTGCATGTCACCTGTTCATGGACGATATTGGCCAAAATAGAATAGAATTGATATATATCGTGTAACGCAGCAAATGGGGTGAATTACATGATACGGGTGATTGCTTCAACAGGTTGTGAAGCTGTATTTCGGTCCTTGTCGTTAACAGTCTGAATTGTTTGCCAGAAGGAAGGGCGGTTAATTAATTTCTGGAGATTTTTGGAGATGTTCCCGTTATAGGTTTGGCAGTTCATCAGAAATGTGCTAAAACGTCATGTTATAATGTTTTTGTTGAAGTATTGCACAAAGCTTGGACATCTTTTAGCTTTTGTTTCCCCGTTACCTTAAAATCATTTGATATTATCTCTTAGCGTAGACAATTTAAAATACCATTCCTAATTTTGATATAGATATACAATACGATGACACTTGTGCCTCTGCTCATTTCCCAGAACGTCTGAACCACTTGAATGATTGTAGGTAGTAGTCGGTGTTTGTGTTATTGTTGTTGTATTACTGCGCAGGATGCCAACAGAGCCGCTACCGCCAAACCCTCATGACTTTGACGGGCACGGCCGACACACCCACTGCTTGAAGGCCGACAAACGCAGACGGCTGATAGTTGCCACTTTCACTTTGTGAAGTCTCCGCTGCTCCTTCAGTTTACGCTCTTTTTACGCATTGATGATCGAGTATTCTTTGTCGTTCAGTATGCAAAATGTCCTTATGTGTGTATTCTTCTTTGCAGGTTGCAGACCATATTTGCCCGGTTTGATGAAGCCCTGAATTCAGGCAACATGGCACTCAGCCCCAGTCATGGTCAGTACACACTTTGGATTTTTAATGAGTAGTTTTAAATATTATTGTTTGTTTGAAATTGGTTTTGTTTCATCTGCTTTTGTGACCGTTATATTGTTGTCATGAGATTCTGTAACAATGTAAATAAACTGCTGCTGTTCCATATTACTTCATTACAGTGAATTCTAAACGCAGGTGCCAGAGTTGGTGGTATGTGTTGCTGTGAAGTTGTCTCTGAGGGAGTATAAAAGCAGCCTCTTTGAACCTGTATCATCCCCAGGGCTTTAGTCTAACTAGCACACAATTTGAAACTGTGTATTCATTTTCATTGCTGCTCTCTGAACTTTCTGCCCTGCCGTTTGAGGGAAAGTTGATTGTCTTTTTCATTTTGTTCAGAATTCTACAGAAACCGTCCAATCTCTTCTTGCATTCATCCCAGTGTTTGCACTTACTCCTTGATAACCAATACCTGCTTCTTTCTCTACCTGGAGGACAATTTGGCCATATGTCCCTTGGCCTCGTACCTGAAGTAAAAGTCTCGACAGATGCTCAGTTAGCCTTGGCACGCCTTGGTGTTGGCCTTTGCTCCCTGTACTGTACTGTACTGTACTGTACTTACTGCCAGGCCCTTAATTTTGTCAGAATATAAACGGATTTATCAAAATTACATTTAGTTGGATGAAGTGCTGACCCATTTTCAGAAAATGTACATTTGCAATTTTTTCTTCTTCGTACTGGTATGATTAGTTGTACGTAACGTTTGAGAGCGGAATTAAAGCCCTTGTCCGTGCATTTCTACGACCATATCCTTTGCGCGCCGTCACCTGTGACTCATGGTTTCTGTAAAGTCGGTTTCATTCAGATATGGATCTAGTGTGTCCTTGGCGATATCTGGAGCGAGGCAGGTGTCGTGAGGAGAGGAGACAGAGAGAGAGGAGTTGAGGAGGGCAGAGGATTGTTGGAAGAAGCAGAGTCACAGAGCTGTGCCTGTCGCTGCCTTCCCCTGATACACCATGACAGCGACAGAGAACAAACGACAACAGTAGCGACGAGGACAAAGGAGCGGTCACTGACGAGATGATGGACAGGAAGTGTCTGCTTATAATTCAGCATAACTATGGCACTAGGGAAGGATGCCCTCGCTGAGTGCGGTTAATCTCATCTGGCTGTGGATCCTGGCACTCGGACAAAAGCTTGTCAACATATGGTTCAAAATCAGCTTAAACTTTCACCCCACATGCCCTGGCTTAAACTCCGACTGTGTGGCACGTGTAAAGTGGGCAAAATGGGCCGTATATAGCCAGTGCTGTACAATACGTTGTAGATGCCGTGATTGTTTTAGTTTTAGTCTTGGGAAGCAATGTTTAATGTATATTATACTATTCTCTAATATGTAGTAGTTAATCATTTTGAGCCAATCAGCCCATTTTTAAAAGGCATCTGTTCCTTTCTCAAATGACAACGTGCTATCAGATGACATTTTTGTTCACTGGAACCTCTCACATTTTGCTGCACGATTGTTTGAATACAATCCCACAGAATGAATCGAATCTGAAGAAGCCTCGAGACTGTGTTTTGTTGCAAACTGGCCATCGGGGGCTCAGTGTTGACACACAAACACACATCAGTATCCTGGCCTCAGACATGCTCGTTCTGCCTCAGTGCATCTTCAGCGCTGCCAAGGAAACCGTGACCTCGTTTACAGGCCAAGCTCGTGGCTGTGCTAAAGCAGGAATTGAAATATTATGGGTTATCTTTTCAAGTCCAGGAATTGGGATCATCCAAATAGCTGCGGTTTCCCTTTAAGAAGCTACATTTTGTTAAGTAGAGCTGAAATTGGAGCAGGTCGTCTTCAATTTGAGCATCCCTGTCCTAGAAATGAGCTTTAAAGCCTCTCAAATATAGACATATCCTTATAAATGTATTTATTTCTAAATTATAATTTGTATAGTAACTTATTTGCACAAATGGTTTGTATTATTTTGTAAATTAATTGTTGTTGGTATGGTTTATATCTGGTTATAGTCAAAGCTCGTACGCTTGACCCATAAATACAGCATAAATTACCTTTTAGATGTTTTACCCTATAGAGTCTATATATCATCAGTCTATAGTATAGACTGATGATTATCTTAACTTGCCTTTGCGGTCTGTTTTTATAGACAGTGCTGCCATCATGTGGTTGCAACTACAGTATGTCCTTAAGATAAGATAAGATAAGATATTCCTTTATTGTCCCACATGGGGAAATTTCATTGGTGCAACGCAGGTAGATACAGAGGTAGATACAGAAGAACAGATCACTTATAGGAAGTCTGAAAAACACTTTCAGTAGAAGATCTCCTATAAATAAATAAAAACTCCCATAGACAAATAAATAAATAAATACATAAATACCATTGCATGTGATCACGACAGTAATTGCACATGAATATGTGTCACGACAGCACATAGGTTGCACATGAATTGCACATGAATTCCAACAGCAATTGCACATATGACAGAATTGCACATGGTTAGGTCAGTATTGCGAGTGTTCAGTACTAACAGTTTTTGTTATAAAGTCTGACAGCAGCAGGAAGGAAAGACCTACGAAACCTTTCCTTCGCACATCGAGGGTGGATCAGTCTCTCACTGAAGCTGCTCTCCAGAGCGGAGAGAGTGTCCTGCAGGGGGTGACACTCATGATCAAGCATAGATGTGAATCCAGCCAGGACCCTTCTGTCCCCCACCTCCTGCACCGAGTCCAGAGCACAGCCCAGGACGGAGCTGGACTTCTTGATGACTCTGTCCAGCTTCTTCCTCTCCCTCTCTGTGATGCTGCTGCTCCAGCAGGCCACACCGTACAGGAGGGCTGATGCCACCACAGAGTCGTAGAAGGTCTTCAGGAGTGGCCCTGTCACTCCAAAAGACCTGAGTCTCCTCAGGAGGTAGAGCCGACTCTGGCTCTTCCTGTACAGTGCGTCTGTGTTATGAGTCCAGTCCAGTTTGTGGTTCAGATCAACACCCAGGTACTTGTATGAGTCCACTCTCTCAATGTCCCGTCCCTGGATGTTCACTGGTGAGGGGGCAGTGGGGTGGCGTCTGCGGAAATCCACCACCATCTCCTTGGTCTTCCCCGCGTTGATGAGGAGGTGGTTCCGCTGACACCAGTCCACAAAGTCCTGCGCCAGTCCTCTGTACTCCGCGTCATCGTCGTCCGTGATGAGTCCGATGATAGCAGAGTCGTCAGAGAACTTCTGCAGGACACAGCTGTCCGTGTCATGTCTGAAGTCTGCAGTGTAAAGGGTGAAGAGAAAGGGCGCGAGGACAGTGCCCTGGGGCGCCCCCACACTGCAGGTCCGAGTGTCAGACACACAGTTCCGGGAGGGAACAATGTTCTCAAAACAGAAGTTGATGTAGTCCGTGATGCACTCTGTGATGGTGTTGATGTCCTCCCCATGTGGGTCATAAAGCTCAGTCCAGACAGTGGTGCTGAAGCAGTCCCTCAGAGCCTCCTCGCTCTCAGCAGACCACATCCTCACCTCACGGGACACCACAGGCTGCCTGCGCACGATGGGTTCATACACAGGCCTCAGATGTACAAGGTTGTGGTCCGAGCTGCCCAGGGGAGGGAGGGGGGAAGAAGAATAAGCCTCCTTGGTGTTGGCAAAAAACAAGTCCAATGTTCTATTCTCTCTGGTGGGGCAGGTAACATACTGGGTGTATGTTGGTAGAACAGAAGAGGGAGAAGCGTGGTTAAAGTCACCAGAGATGAGGAAGAGAGCCTGTGGATGCTGTGTTTGCAGCCTACAAGTGCAGGAGAGCAGTGCTTCACAAGCATTTTCAGCATTGGCAGACGGGGCCACATAGACTGCGATCAAAATCACATGTGAGAACTCCCGGGGCAGATAGTATGGCCTCATGCCAATAGTTCAATATCCTTGTTACATAGCTGCTCCCTCACTGTGCAGTGTTCGGGTTTGGACCAGCTCGTGTTCACATACACCGCCAGACCTCCACCTCTTTTCTTCAAGCATTCTTTCGTTCTGTCCGCCCGCAGCAGATGAAAATTGTCCAAACCTACAATAGAGTCTGGCATTTCTGCTGTTAACCAGGTCTCTGTGAAAATCAAGACGCTGCTGTCCCTATAAATCCTCTGGGACCGCATGAGGCTCGCTATTTCCGTAATTTTATTTTGAAGGGACCTCACGTTACCCATGACTACGGCGGGAACCGACTTCCTGTTTGTCCCTCTCTTCTCTCGGAGTTTACGTCCAGCCCGTCTGCCTCGTTGCGTTTTCCTTAGGATGTCTTGTTGTTCATTAACAAAATGTGATCACTAAGTAAATGCCCTAATAAATCTTTACACTATATAGAGGTTTATTGTGCACATTTGAACAGTTATGCTTCATAGTCTCTTGCATATTTTGCAGAACTCGTCTACGTTCCCATAGCAACACCGTCGCCATGTGTTTTTGAGCATCCCGATTTTAAAAAATCGGTTTTACAATCCTTGTGCCTCTCACTAAGCTTTTTCTTTTAATGTTTTTTCATTACTATTTTCGAAATCACACATTTGCTGTCCATCTTGTGCTGTCGCTGTGTATGATGTGTGTGTATTGGTCTACTCTGGTCGCCATAGAAACGGCATGAATGCTCAGCGTCTCTGCTGTCTTCACTCTGCCCTTCACCCAGAGACTTCTCCCCTGGGTCTGACTAGACAAAAGCTTCAGTGGCTAATGGTGCTCACACATATACTTCTATCTGACTTTTCCCTGCATTTCTTTTAAGCTGAAGTGTTGCTTTTATGTTAAATTGTTGCATTAACTGCGTCATCAAAGCTCAGCAAACGCAACTGGGGATAATACATTACCTTGGGTCTGGCTACTAAAAATAGGTGGGTATGGGTGGACCACATTGCCAAAAATGAATGTCAATATTTTTAGTGATCAGTCGACAATATGTCATTCCAACAGAAATGTGTTAAATTGTGTCTTTAAACTTAATTAGCACCAATTAGCTGTGGTTTAATCATCAGAAAAATGTGAAATGTCATTACATGTCAGTACATTAATGGAACTGTATACCTTTTTATTTATTTATATATATATATATATATATATATAATTTTCCCATTTTTATTTTTAATCGGCTCATTGTGGTATTTTTAATATAAACGAAATACTCAAAATACATATCTTCAAAAGAGCATTCACAATATTATCCAAATTTCAAGATATTGCCCACCTCTACGTTAAGGTACGCAAAATCTTTAAACATGATTGAGCTGATTTTAATAGCATTTAATGATAATGGCGGCCATTAATGGTAAATATATGGCTGGTGAGGGAGTGGGGGGTCAAGGAAGAGGTGTGGTTTGCGCCGTCCTTCACAACATCCTCTGATCAATAGGCCTTCCTCTGTCTAAAGATAAATGATATGGACACAGAAGTCATGTCTTAATAGATATCCCTGAAAGTGTTTCTATATCAAATTTTACCTTTACAATTATTGTAAGAAGAACATCACGCCTTTGCAACTATTCACGGCTATTGATACATAACCAAATAACAGTCAAGTCTTTAATTCACTTAAATCTGCTGTGTTTTATAGATTACCAATCTTATGCAATTAGCTTTATGGAATCAATCAATCTTTTTGTATGAAAGAGTGAGGGTAAGGTGAAATAAATGTACAATACATTCAAGATAACTTTTTTGAATGAAAACTGGATTGAAAATTGGTTATTTCTGCGTTTTTATAATTATGTTGTGATCTCAATAATCATAATTATTGATTAACCAATTCATCTTTACATCCCTAGTTGTCAATGGTTGGTGACAAATGGCTGCTATTCAAAGACTCCCTGTTAATATTCTTGAGGTGTCTGTCCATGTTGTGTGTTCCTTTCTTTGCCTCGACACATTCACATTCATAGAGCTGCTGCTGCCTCCGCACTGGCTGCACACTATGATGTCACCTGTGCTCTGATTGGCTGTGAGGCCGCTGAGAGCAGGAGCAGAGATGCTAGCGAGCGAAGAGAGATGTGAGGGAGAGGAAAATGCCGGCACTTGTATGGGTGGAGAAGTATTCAGGCGTTAATGTTAGGGATGTGTGAAGATGCAGTGACGACGGTGTGTGCGTCTTGTTGGGGTACAGTTCCTCGGAAAGGGGGACTGCCCCGTTACCACGCCCTCCCAGAAGCATGAGACGCCTTATCTGCCAGCGCATCTGTGACCGTGAGTGCAGGGATGGACTGGTGTGCTGTCGATATCTGTGTTTTTACATGTAGTATCTCCATTGTTTGACTTTTCCCTTGTTTTTCCAATGCAGAGTGCTGTTTTGGAATCATGATTACAAACCTGTGGTGTTTATGTTGCACATGTGCAGGCCAGATATTGTTTTTTGCATTGTGTGTGGAAAAGTAAATTGATGTGAGTCGAGGTGTAGGGTGGTGGCTTTGGCGCATTTCGTCACTGCTTGTCAGGGCGACATAGCAGTACATATGCATTCCTATGCTTTGAAATTGTATTGTTAATACCAAAGCTTTCATGAAAATTGAGCTTTTACGACAATGTCCATTTCTCCTCACTTCCTCTTTAAAGTGACACTACTTCTAGCATCCTTTTTATGTGTTTGTTTTGAATAGAGCTTGTTTGACGTGTATCGACTTCTGTCAGTCACCATTAGTCTGAGTAGACACTGTAATCAAGTTGTTGCTTTTGCTCTTTAAAATGCTAGATAGTGTGTAATTGGTATTGATTTAGTCTTTCCTGACCAAGCGTTAAGAATGATACATCTTTCCATCTTGCAAGGAAAGAAATTTAAAATACAAGTCCTTTGGAATAATACAATTTTCTTCCCATTTCAAAGATTTAATATAATGATGTTGTACCTCTCTTGTCTCTTTCAGATCGTAGCTTTGACGATGATGACAGCGTGGATGGGAGTCGTGCTTCCTCGGCTCAGACTTTCAGGGTCCCAAAAGTTCCCAAGAAACAAGAGTCCTCATCCGCTCGCAGGCCCAGTGCAACCGGTGGCAAGCTAGGTATTAGATTTGAACTTTAAACTCATCTCTATGCAGACAATATTATTTATATCTGGTTAATAGATTTCTTATTCAAAATATTGGTATTATTTTTGTCTGTCCCAAGCCTTGCCCAGATGGCCACTATTATTAATGAAAAGGAAAACAAAAGTGATGTTGGTTGCTGTTTATTCTTGACTTTTGAAAGTTATACATGTACTACAAACAGGAAAATTGTGATTCAACATAAAAGATGCAGCAATCTTATTCTGTGTCCATCTGCGCTGTAGCTATGGTGAACTCAGCTCTTGTTCCCAAAGTGTTTTAAAGGTTCCTCTTAGTGTGGCGTTTGCACTTTTCTTTGCTCGTATTGATTTGCTCTGTTGTCATGGCGATTTAAAGCGATGTTTCTATCACAGCGCAGTCCGCCTACAGTTTCTCATTTGCCTGTGTCAGCAGACGCATGTACATACTCTCCCTTGTTACACCTGGTTACGTGTTCACATACATACTACATTCAGTCGCTGGATATGCAATGTTGCTTGGATCATTACTGTCTTATTGATTGTTAAGCAGCAGATGTCAAGGACTTTCTGGCTGCGGTTACCATTTGTCCAAATCTAACAAAGACAATGTAGCTCTTTTCATATGACTAGTTTTCTTGACAGCAAAGATTGGAGGCTTTCTTGTTAGCATTTGGAGGCACATGACAAGACACCCACATGCTTTGGCAACACCAACTAACAGACCGAAGACCAATATTTGAGCTTCTACAGTAACTGTCAGACAAAAATGTGCTGTAGCATATTTATAATGTTTCAGATATCTGTGGTCTTTACTGTTTTGTAGTTCTTTATAGGTTTAAATATGTGTGCGCTGTTTAGACACTCTATACTAATAATTTTTTTCAGAGGAGCTGAGCGCAGTTTTAGTATTGAGACTTCGCCATGAGACATGATTGACACCGTTACTGTCAGGAAGTCCAATAGAGACGTAGTCTGTCCAGCCGAGGACCATGTGTTCATTCAGTGTTTTGAAACAGAAGCACACAATAACAAGGCAGCTGTTAAATTCTGTTAAAGATTACACTTGGACCGTTGTCGTTGATTATTCTCTGTTTCCAGTGTCCAAAGAAAGTCCTGGTGGTATTGATGAAGAAGACTTTATAAGATCTTTTACAGACGTCCCCATTGTGCAGGTAAACAAAATACAGATAATTATAGCAATAACAATTAAGTTTTTCTAACTTTTGTTTTTCATTCTCTTTTACATAGATTTATTCAGCAAGGGACCTTGAAGAAAACCTCAATAAAATCCGAGAGATCTGCTCTGATGACAAACACGATTGGGACCAAAGGGCAAATGCTGTCAGTGTACTTGATATTAATAAAATCTTTATGCACAGTTTTAAACCAGCTTCATTTTTTGTTTTATAGCTTAAGAAAGTCCGCTCACTGTTGGTTGCTGGTGCAGCCGACTACGACTGTTTTTACCAGCACTTGCGGCTCCTCGATGGAGCCTTCAAACTCTCTGCTAAAGATCTGCGATCTCAAGTTGTCCGAGAGGCCTGCATTACTGTGGCGTAAGTTTTAATCCAAAATTACTGTTAAAAAATAGGTTATCACTTATCTGCATATCGGAGGGTTTCTCTAGATAATGCTATTGAGCTGGCGTTTATTCTGTGCTTCATTAGTTACCTTTCATCTGTGCTGGGGAACAAGTTTGATCATGGAGCTGAAGCCATTGTCCCAGTCCTGTTCAACCTTATTCCAAACTGTGCCAAAGTCATGGCCAGCTCTGGTGTGTCGGCCATTCGCATCATCATTAGGGTAAGTTCTCATCAAATAAACTTTTACTGCTTGATTAACTGTTTTGTTTTGATAAATCCTCTTTTTTCCTCCCTCAGCACACTCACGTCCCTCGACTCATTCCTTTGATAACTAGTAATTGCACGTCAAAGTCTGTGTCTGTCAGACGGTAAGATAAATGTTGCATTTTTAATATGCAACATTTTTGTAGGCAATAATAACACACTTTTAAATGTATAATTTCCAGGCGCTGTTATTACTTCCTAGACCTTCTTCTACAAGATTGGCATACGCACTCACTCGAAAGGCAAGGACGTTTTGAATAAACGCATCAAATAAAGCAATAGTTTTATCATCATGTTCAGATATTTGTTTTGTGTCCCTCTCAGATTATAATAAACGTGTATGAACTTTTTTGTACACTCAAAGACGGAGTTCTAACCATGTCGTCTTGTTCTTCTCAGACATATTGCAGTTCTAGTTGAAAGCATCAAGAAGGGAATTCGAGATGCTGACTCAGAAGCCAGAGTGGAAGCTCGCAAGTAAGGCTTTCACAAAATGACATCATCTGAAATGAAAGTGGGGCAATACATCACTTGTTTGATGTTTTTATATTTCAATGTGTTTCTTTATAGGGCCTACTGGGGTCTCAGGAACCATTTTCCAGCAGAGACCGATGCTCTGTACAACTCTCTGGAGGCTTCGTACCAGAAAACTCTCCAGACCTTTTTGAAGAGCTCCGGCAGTGTGGCCTCTCTGCCTCAGAGTGACCGCTCCTCCTCCTCCTCCCAGGAGAGCCTCAAGTAATGACAATTAGATTTTGCCTTCATGATTTGGGACAACCCTTGGGTAAAAGGTCACCCGGTAAACGTGTTGTTTTGCTCTACTTTTTGTTTTGTCCCCAGTCGGCCTTTATCTTCGAAGTGGTCAGCAGCTCCAGGCCGAGGTGAGTCAGAATGTAGTCTATGATACACATATTATATTTTTACTTGGTGAAATATGCACAAAATCCATCTCCCTCATCCCCTTCTGCCTGTGACCAGAACTCCACCTCCTCATTGTGCTGTTTGTTGTACTGTTTATATACTGTGGTGTCTGCGTGTCTTGTGCTATATATTGTATTGTATATCATCACCTCCCAAACCCACTCCTTTCCCATCAGTCCCTGCGGGTTCAAAGGGCGGGTTATCGGCAGCCGCCCTCCAGCGTTCCCGTAGCGATGTGGATGTTAACGCGGCTGCAGTGGCTAAGCACCGGCACATCGGGCAGGCGGGAGGGGCGAACCGTCTGAACCCGGGCTCCTACTCCTCTCTGGGTAAGGGCCTGGTCAGCAGCAGATTGCCAGGGAGAGTTTCTGAATAAAATAAGTGTAGCGCTCTCAAATACACAACTTGGACTGATCACTTCTTCTCCTTTTCTCATCAACTGAAAGTCTCCCTGTGTCTGCATGTTCTGTTATTTATGATATTGTCATGCATTGTCTCTGCACGGATCTTTATGTGGAATATATTCACATACTAATTGACATGCTACTATCTTTTCTCTTTTTACCCTCCTTTCTTTTTCTCTGTCTATCTTCCCATTCTTTTCTCATTTTACTTCTTTTTACTCTTTACCTTTCTTGAATATTGTGGTTTACCTTTCCTTTGTCCTTGGTTTGTTTTACTGCTATTCTTTCCTATTCTCTGCTTCTAAAGATGATGCCTCTGATAAAAAGGATGGTAAGATCATCGCCGTCTTCTATACAAGATAACCATTCTGTTTATTTTTCCTACTCCACTCTTATTTTCTTTTCAACCATGTGGCAATGCAACATGTAGCCACAGCGCCCTCCTCTGTTCACAATGAGCATGTTATTAAAGTGTTGTATGGACTTAGAATAGGGTTGGACGACATGACAATACAATATAGCAATCATGGCTTTCGATTCAATTTTATTCTAGCGAAAAACAAATATAAATTGCATTCAATGTAAAAAAAAAAATTAACGTAAACAAGACTGAGTTTGAATCATTGCCATTGAATACAGATTCCTCATAATCTGAACCCCTCCTTGATCAATTGCACTGCCCTACCCCGGCCGGCAGTGATATTTCTAACTACCATTATTAATAAATAAAAACATCTACGCTGAAACTGTTATAATTATATTCATTAGTAAGAACAGGTTTACAATATGCAAGTTTGTTAAACTATACACCTGACCTTCTTCTGTTCATAGGGACCAAATCAAACAATGGTAAGGCTGTAATTAGGCAAGAGAGTGTGTGAACAGAGGGTGTTAGAACTTACACTCACGGATGTTGTAACAAAAACAAAGAACATTTGCAAACTATTTATCATATATTTAATAAGACCTTATATCGGATTAGGTTCAAATGGACAAATAAACAAATCCAACTCGTCATCCCTGAGTGCATACTGATTCTTAATGTGCTTTTGGTCTAAAATGAACGTTCTGAAAGGAACCTGCTGATTTTTAGTTGTCATTTTTGGGGCTAACTCTGCTTTAACTGCTAGCTTATGGTTTGAATAACTTTCAAAATGTATGGTGTCTTAAATGACCTTATCTGGACATTTAGGACGTGTTCGCACAAAGCAGCCCCTATCCACAGCAGGCAGTATGTCCAGCCAGGTCGACTCGCGAGGACGCAGCCGCTCTAAGATGGTGTCCCAGTCCCAACGTAAGTCTTCTCCTGTCCTACTAAATGCATGATAAACAAGTGTGTGACAGATAGATGAGGGTGTAGTGGCTCATTTGGTGGATTTGATCATTTGTTGCCCAAGAGGCGACTTTAAGATCCATGTAAATATTTTTGTGCCTTTAGGTTCCGACGAATCTGATTGCACACCAGGTATTTTGTCTGTGTGTGTGTATCTGTGTTCACAGTGGGATTGGGTGCCCACCTGCTATTGCTGCCATTTTGGTTACAGTATTTTGTACTGAGGTGTGGGAGTGTGTTCTAGATTTGCATGCTGTGTCACATTACTCCAAAAATGGTAAAGTGGACTGTTTCCCACTGCTTTAGCCTGGCTCTGACTTCACTTTACCGTAATCTAGAGTAATCCAAACCTTGGATCTGCAATTGGTGGCTGAGTGTGTAGCACTCACAGCATGAATGTCCCGGACGGCCTGGGCCTTTCTGTGTGGAGTTTGCATTTTTGGGTTTCCTCTACTTCCCCACCAACCCAAAACATGCGCAATAGGTAAATCCAGCGAAGGCTGTCCTGCTCCTGACAGTTGCCCTTGTAACATTTAAAGATGGGTTAAATGCAGAGGACCAATTTCCACAATGAAATCTCTGTTAACCTTATCTTTGATGCCAGAGCCAATCAGCTTGTATATCTTACAAATGTAACTGAGACAAGGCAGTGGGGAGTGTTTTTTTTTTACCCGTTAAAATTATTTGAGAAGCGCTCCTGTTCCATTGAACCTTAATTTGAGCACAAAAGAAGTATTATTTTATTCATAACCTTGTTATTGTGACCGACTTTGCTTCATACTAGGGCTGCAGCTAACTTTTTCTTTTGTGTATTTATATACATTTCTTTCTATACAGTAAATGATGTTCCAAATTTGAACCACTCTGAGCTTTTATATAACTATAGCACCTGATGACCTCATTTTTTGTGTTCTGTTTTGACAGAATAAAACACGTTTGTTTACTCTGTTTATACATCACATTAGGTTTATCAATCACAAATTAACTTTTAAAGGATCTATTTGATTAGTTGTTGCAGCCCTACGCCAAACATTCTGTGACAGGTGTTTGTACATGCACTGCTTTATCATCGCTGCTGTTTTTTGGTAAATGTCGTATATAGTTTTAGTAGCTGAAAAAACGAATTAACAGTACGCCTTCATTTGTCGTTTAAGACTCAACATTGTTCTCTGTGCTTCATGGCGTTTTTGTGTGCACATAATGGATTTAATATAATTGGTTTAATCTGCTGTTCCTTCCCTGGGCTCTGCTTCCCTTGTTCTTCTCATGGGCTTTATGGCTCAGGATCTCTGTCGGCTAACCCTGTTGGTGGTAAGATTAAAATGCTATGATTTACCCGTTTTTTATTAGTCTCTACTTTCTCTGCCCTGGTGTTTTCCCCTTTTCTAAATGTGCACAAAAAGGTCATAAACTAACACTTTATTTTTGGCTGGAGTACAGTGGGACTCACTGAATGTGGTAGTTTCTGCTTTTGGAATTTATTTTCATTATTCACTGCTACTTTAAAACTCATTTAGATGCAACAAAACATTAATAAATAGCAAATAATTCAAATATTGAAATTGTGTCCCTATGTTTAAATGCAAATACGTTTAAATGTTTGCCTTATTGTGACGTGATGTGTGAATGTGGCTTGTAGGTTTAGGTGCCATTTACTCACATTTCCTTTTGCTAATTTTTAAAGGTTTTTCCAGCACAATGTAGCTATACTTGTTTTTCTAGCCTTTTTTCTGTAGTTTGTCAATATAATATAAATAAAAAGCATGAAAAGGTGGGTGAAAAGTAGGACTTTTGGGCAATTTTCAGAGTCACAATTTCTCGAGGCTGAGGTCATTAGAGCCTTGCATGTATTGCAGCCTAGACAACTAGACTAGTGAGTTTAAACAAGGCTTGATGTCCATCAAAAGCAGGTATTTTTGACCATAATGCGGCTCAACTGTCAATTTACATGTGATAAATATGATTCAATTCAATATTCAACTTTTTGTTTTATTTGTTGTAGTTTCTAATTTCTATCTTATAGTTTAGCAGTCTTGTCACAACAAAGATTTGTCATTGTGGTTTCAACTATCCTCAATCATTTTTCCAATGACATTTAATAAACTGTAAGTACATCTTTCTATTTTTCCTTAACACTTCTTTACGTCTCTCTAAAGCGGGCAGTCGGAGTGGCTCTCCTGGCCGTGTCCTAACCACCACGACCCTCAGCACCATGAGCTCTGGGGCGCACAGAGTTCTTGGAGGAAGCACCCCAGACGGACACAGGCGCAGCAGGATCCCACGCAGTCAGGGCTGCTCCCGGGACTCCTCACCCACACGCCTTTCTGTCGGTAAGAAAGAGGTCTCACAAATCAAAATCGTCCACATCAGTGATTCTCAAAGTTCTATTTCATCCCGACTGTCAGAGTGTTTACTGAATGCACTGAATGTGCCCTTTTAGCATATGTTAACCTTTTGTTCTGTGGATCAGATGCAATATGGGTCTAAAATACGCAGTCATCACAACCTAATGTTTAGTTCCTACAGAACTTACAGGGTTTATCTTGCCTTAATTTGAGAAGCACTGATATTTAACACATTTGATTAGCACAAATGTCTTTATGTTAAAGGTAGAAAGACCTCACCGCTCTCTCCCTTCTCCCTTTGTGTTCTGGTGCGTCCTGTTCCTCCCCTGTAGCTCCCTCCAGCCTTAGTAGTTCCATCTACAACGGGGCCAGCAGAGGAGGTAAGGATCCATCCTGAAAGTCACCTGCACAACCAATCTGTAACAACTAATATCCCCTTCACAATGTCATTTTCTAACACCATCCTGCAATTTGATCTCGCCATCAACTCACGGCCTCGTTGAACCAGTTTCTTGTACGTCCGTGGCTGTTTGGCTGTGATGATGGTTGCCAATGATCAGCAGCATTGTCCAAACCTTCACTGTCTGTGCTAACTTGCACTCCATGGTCTTTGAATGAAACTGTTAGCGGGATCGGCTAAGCTTCATCTGGGCTGTGTGATTAATGCTGATTGGCTAGGTAGATGCTGGCGCTGACAATTGGAGCAATGAACAAGCGTTGATTGCGATGTCTATGTTAACGATGCCAATCCTTGATCCTTGTCCTTCACTGATTCATGATTTCACAATTTCATGAAGATACTTTCTCCTGTTTTGTCTGGAATGTGTGCAAAATTTGACTGCATGAGTTTCTTTTTATGTATGTTCTTATGTATAACCAGGGCTTGGGTGTCCTTCTAGATGCATCTTAATCTTTCCAGATAGAGAGTCATAAATCAAACTAAAAGTTATAACTTCACTCGCCAATTTATAGCACAATTACCTTTAGCTTAAGACATACAAATCGGCCTTTCCAGTGGTTGAAAGTAACAGTATAAAAGTGAAAATAAAGCAAAAAGATATTTGTACTATTTACTTTTACTTCACTACACTTGAGAGCAGGTATTGGAACTTTCTACTCCACCACGTACCAAGTAATTTCCTATGGTTTGAGGGATTATTATTATTATTTTTAGCACATTGATTGTGACAATGTGCGTAAAGGTTTTGTGTTCCAGCCCCAGCTTTGACCAAACAGAAATATAAACATAAATTCACAAGAAAAATTAGGAAATTGATTCAAATTAGATTGCAACTGTTCTTTATCTTCTTTTTTTTGGCCCATAGGTTTTATTAGACAGGACAGCTGAGCGTGAAATTGGGATGAGAGAGAAGGGAGGACATACAGTAAACTGTTGGATTCGGGATTCGAACTCACAACACTGCGACTGGCCGCACATAAAGCCTGGCATGTGTGTTGCCACCTTAGCCACCTTAGCAGCACTTGAAGTAATTTTTTAAACAAGTACTTCAAAACTTGGATTACAGCCATGGTAAAATGCCCCCTTTAAAATGACCTCACCCGACCTCTGGAGTTGTGTAGCATTACAGGCTCATTACGTAGGCCCTATTAGCATAATTTAATATAAAATGGGTATTTTATTCCACCATCATGTATACATTTAATCACCCACTTTGGCCAGGAGCCCTGTGCCTCACTGTCAGTCATTCAACCTTATTCTCTCATCGTTCTCTCGTCTTATGTCATTATTCATTTGTCTGAGTCTCTTCTGTTGTCCGCCAACTTTGTCTCGTCTTTGTCTTTGTGTGTATTCTTACTTTCGTTTTCTCCTCCACTCCTCGTGGCCTCAACTCTTTGTGCCCACTCCTCTTTTCCTGTGTGGCGTTAGCTCGGGGAAGCCGTATCCCGCGGCCCAGTATGAGTCAGGGTTGCAGCAGAGATGCCAGCAGGGAGAGCAGTCGGGACACCAGCCCGATTCGCTCCTTCACACCTCTGGGTGAGTAGTTGGAGTGGACACGTGCCAAACAGGGATTAAGATTTAAAACAGGATTAGAAAGAAGTACTTTTCATCAGGCTGAAGGAAATCATAGAAAATCTCTCTAAAACACTAACTGCCAGCAGCTAAATCGGATGTATACATTGAACAGAAATGTCAAGCCATCACAAAGCAGCAAGTCTTTTTTTTTTTTTGGGCACCGACACAATTTGAGTCACTTTCAGGTATCTGCCGTGTTTGCACTTCCTGCTGCGTCTTTCCCCTCTGGGCTGGTTTGTCTGGGCTGAGTCAGCAGTTGCAGCTCACAGTGTGTTGTTATATAAATACACATGTTTTCACAGTAACCCTGGCCTATTGTATATACATTGTATTAGTAGTAGTAGTATATTCTGCATCGCAAATTATAAATAATTGAGATTTTATTTTAGTATTTTAAACTTTTCCCCTATAGAAGAATTCTGAAACGTGTAGGTTTGAGTTCTTCTCTGGGGGATATGAGAGGCAAAGACATTCAGCAAATTGTTGAGAGCCAGAAGTGCTCGCGACACTGTTGCCAGGTACACATGGAGCCTGGCAAACATGAAATCCACTCAAGCATGCGTGATGTGAGGGTTTTCAATTTGGTTTTAAATCATTGAGTGTCTGCGTAATGACGCAGACACTCAATGATCAATCTGCACTATATTTTCCATTCAGCGCGTTTCAACTCCTTAACGCTTTAACCGATTTCAACAAGTTATACCTCATTTCGATTTCTTTCACAGTATTACATGTGCTAATACTTTTGACATTTGAACAACTTTTACTTTTTGCAGTATTTTCAAAATTATTATAGCCTGTTTTACCATGGATCTGACCAGAAGATTTCACTCGGTGGATTAATGTCTAGCTCTCTAGCTTCACAGCAGAAGGTACTGACCAATCCAAGCTCACAATTTCAACATTTCTGATGAGCCAGATTAGAAAGTTTTCTCTGGTACAAGCATCTCTACTTTTGTAATTGTACATTGCCCTAATAAATAAATAAAATGGCAGTAGCTGCCGATTTATTCTACTGTTCTTCCTTCTTTTTGTGCGTTTGTTAAAACTCTGCGGTGTGTATGTTTTAATCTTGGTTGCAGCTACACGGAGCTACTCTCGCTCCACCGGGGCTCTCCACGCACCTGACAATTTCGGGGCAGCAGGTGAAGGCTGAGTACCTTCCTTTTCCGTAATTTACCCACTCACCTGCTTTTATCGTCTTTTTATTTATTTTTTTCCACCTGCATAATTTATCAACATGTTCCTCTCCCCATTTTCTTTTTATGGTTGTTTTTTTCCTCCAGGTCACCCTCCAGTGGAAATGCATGGTTCCACACATTTGAGTCACTGTCAGTTTTATCATTTTTTTTAATTATTCAGTATTTACCTTTGTGTCCATGGAGCTCCTGTTTCTTTTTCAGTTTAATCTCATTCTTTATCCTCAGTTCCTTCTAACAGGCCATCTCATTGCAGCAAAGGCTCATGGGAAATTGTAGAATGCGTGTCTGGATTGAGCGTGATTGTTTCTACTCTTGTAACACTTGTGTTTCTCTTGATCTAGGTTCAGGGTTTGGGATCAGCCAGTCCAGCCGCCTCTCGTCTTCGGTCAGCGCCATGCGGGTCCTGAACACCGGCTCAGACGTGGAGGAAGCTCTTGCAGATGCACTGGTAATGACACACGCAAATAATTATTTAGTTCAATTTAGTGACAGGAGTGAGTACAGAGTTGTGTGTGTTTTGTAAATTAACCCTCACTTCTACCTCTGTTTAACGCTGTCAGCTGTTGGGAGACATGCGGTCCAAGGTCAGCCTATTCTCCCGCCTCATACCTGTGTGCCTCTGTTACTGCATGTCTCTAGTCTACACCTTTCTAGTATAGACCCTTCAAACATGTGTAAACAAAAACATTCTTATTTCTGGAATGAGGCAAAAGTGAAGTGAAGCATAATGTGATTTCAATGAAGAAACTGGGATAAGACTAACAGTAATTGAGATGCTTTGGGCAAATGAAAACCACTCTGATACATGTGAGGGATATCAGAGCCTGGTTTAAAAACATTTACAATTGTATTTTGCATTATTTGTTTATTTAACAAGAAATTATGATAGATACATAGCTTTTCTCTGCTTGTAGAAATCTTGCACACCTCATTTTATCTACATATATTACATACTTCATCACAAATTCTACTTTGTGTGTTCTACAGTTCTACTTTGCAAATTCAAAGTGTAGTTTGTTTTGTTGTAAAGACTTAAAACTCTTGACATTTAAATATTATGTTACATTATATTATTATTACTTTTGCCTCTATTCTGGTATTTTAAATCTCTGACGTCACATTGAAAGGGTCTATAAAAATCAATAGGTTGCGTTCGCAGCATTCTAGAAATTGATATAATAATTTCAGATGGAGGGCAGGGCCTTTATAACTCAATTTTATTTTTGTAAGAAGAAATGTCCAATCCACAAATGTTATGACAGGGATTGGGTTCATAAACTTGTCGTATAAATTTTAGATTTCCTTCAGTTTCACAGACAGAATTTGTGCCTGTGGTTTAAAACCACATTTTAATAATAAAGAGGGGGGGGAAAAAACAACCATATTAATTATATTGTTGTGGATATATATTCATGTGAATATAGGCTCTGTGTTTATATAGCAGATACTTCTTACAAACCAGGCCCTCCACCTTAATTTTCAACCGTAGTTATATTTTGTCAAATGAACACAATAGTTTCCTATCAAGTCCTTGTTTCTGTTGAACTCCAGCAGAAGAAGCCAGCAAGGCGGCGCTACGAGAACTACAGCATGTACTCGGATGACGATGCAAACAGCGATGCTTCCAGCGCTTGCTCCGAGCGCTCGTACAGCTCCAGAAACGGAGGAGCCATCCCCACATACATGAGGCAGACTGAGGACGTGGCTGAGGTGAGGGGCATTCAGTGTGCTGCGACAGTGAACTAAAATACTGATACTTGCCAGTATCAGTGCATTTAAATATAATCTGTAAAGACGCATGACTAAAATCCTCACTGCTTTTTAAAGGGTTTTTCATCATTCAATAAAATTTGTTGATTTTATTTAACACCAATTATCTCATTGTATTTTTTAACTGCAAAAAATAAGAGTAACGATTGAACTATGGATTTCTTCGTGAGGGCACAGTTTTAGAGGAGATACTCGTGTACATTGAGCTGGTTTCCAATCTACAAAATTCTTCCAATTTGCCTTTGGTTAGTCACTTTAATCAATTTCAAAGCCTGTTGAGTAAAACCATGAGTTAGAAGACGTGCCAACTCGTCTTATGATGGACATTTTCAATGGCTGGCTTGTTAGCTGTCAAATGATTAGGAGTCAGAAATACAGTCCTGGAAACAAAAAAAACTAAAGCACCATTTTAGGAGAATTTCCAGGTCAACTTTGTCACTGCTTTTGTTCTCTATTTTCTTTGGAACCTCTGCTGATTGAAATGAGAGATCTAATAAACAGGTGTGTACAGAAAAGGAAGCGATCACAAACTCTTATACAGTATTTAGGTGGTATTTTGGTATTGACTCGAGATCATTTTTAAAAAAACTGCTCAACAAAATGTAAGTATACTGAATTTAAAAAAACTTAATTTAACACTGTGGGGAAAGGTACATATAACTATTTTACTTTAAAACCATATATTTATTCCAAAGCACATAATATTGCGGTATAATATGATTTTTTTAATTGTTTTGTCATGGAATGGTGGTAAACCCCTGAATCAATATCAATAAGTTCTGCCAACCAAGAAATCAAATCCCATTTTTTTTAAATTTACGAAGATTCCACAGCTGAAGGTTATAAAAAATGCAAACTTTCCTCACAATATGGTTACAGAAAGGTTTTAGGAGGATTGGTGATTTATTTCAAGGAGACTACTACGTCCTATAGTGCCGTCAAAGAAAAATTCAATCTAGACTAGAGGAACTTAGTCTCAAGTAAGAGATTGTTTAAAGGGAAAATTAAAGCTATCATATGAAAAACTTGGGAGACATTTCTGCAATTACTCCCTTTACTTGGCAAAGCTTCAAAATGGTATGTGCCATAAAAACGCGAGGAAGTCTCAAAACTATATGGGAAAAAGGTCTAAATTCTACATTTGAAGATGATCACATGGAACAAAGTTACGTATGCAATTCAATTCAACAGTTGCCTCTGAAGGCGACAGTGAAAAATTGATCAAACAATGTCTGTGGTGGCGAGGGATGATGTCCCAAATTGTGTGGAAGGAATTGAATACTCCTACACTAAAAATGTGTGAGAATGATGGACAATGCTGCCTGTGAGAGGATGTTTGGGAAGGTAGATGTAAAGGATGAAGTGAAGTTTCTATGCCAAATGAATATGTATCCCTCACCTTTTGCTGTGTGTTTGATTGTTTTCTTAGTATTTGAAAGGGAAAAGATGGCAAAAATAACTTGAATGTGAAAATAAAGTTCGGTCAATGAGCCCTTTGTCAAAACTCAGGATTGTCATGTTTTTTTTCTCAGGTGCTGAACCGATGTGCTAGCGCTAACTGGTCTGAGAGAAAGGAGGGTCTTTTGGGTTTACAAGCTCTGCTCAAGAACCAGCGCACTCTCAGGTCAGCCACAGATATAGATACATTTCCTCTCTTGTTGCTGTTATAACTTGTGTTAATTTAATCCCATATTTTTCTTGACAGTCGGGTAGAATTGAAGAGACTATGTGAAATTTTCACAAGAATGTTTGCTGATCCTCATAGCAAGGTATGGCTGCATGCAACATACAATCTGACGCACGCATTTTATTATCCCATTATCTCTTTTCCTTGTTGGAGTTCACTTCATATGATCATATCACTCTTTCACTTTACCGGATTCTGCCAAAACAAAAAACTAAAAATACCTGCTCAGATATAAACCATATCAGGCATGCAGATCGCTGAGTCCTTTTTCTAACGGCATGTCGCGCAGAGTGATTTCACCTCTCGCCGATTTCTGGGACTGATCTGTCACCGTGCATCTCTTTGCCGACACTCGCTACCGTTCAGGCGACATCACACACAAACACACGCACGATTGGGCTGGCTCCTAACTGTATCTAACCAGCTGCGGTTAGACTTTTCTAACTCTTTGAGCACCGTTGCCTCAAACTCGTCGTTAATTGCGTGAGCCTCGTTTTCGTTGTTCGTTTTTTCTTTCTTTGATGATTTGAATACTTTCAGCGAGACTCCGGCAGGGTGTACGGCACGGCAGAATCCGGTATAAGCTCGGCGTCCTTCAAGGTATTTCATCTCATGGTGGACCATCAGTGCATTCCTCCTTATGCCCCACAGCATTGTCTTCTTGTGATGATTTAATCATTTCAAATGTTGAAAGTGCTTTATGGTTACATCTTACACTTGAGCATCAGATTTCAGGACTACAGATTTTACTTTTACGGTGTCAGAACGCTAACAGTCATGTCTCTCTCTCCTCCATGCAACCCAACTTTGGAACTCTCTCTAGAGAGTAAGTTTGGCCTCAATTTGTTTGATCAAAGATTCTTTAGCAATAAGTTAATGACAAGTTACCAATCAGCTTCATAGCACTCACATACTAACCTGATTTTATGCTTGAATGTATTGAATTGGTTTAATGTTTTTAAATATTAATTTATGACTTGGAGTCAGGAATTTTTAATCGTCTAATTTATTGCAAGAATTCAAACTGAGATACATTTTTGGTGATTGGGTTTGAGTTTATTGGTTGCTGTTGAGTGAATAACCACTAACCGCTTGTTCACTTGATGCGCTGCAGTGCCTGGTGTGTCCGTGTGCGGTGTGGTTACTGCTGTGCTGAATCTGCTGCTTCTGACGCTGTGTGTTTTACATATCCAGGTTTTCAGTATGTTCCTGGAGACTCTGGTAGATTTCATCCAGGTGCATAAAGAAGACCTGCAAGACTGGCTGTTTGTCCTGCTCACGCAGCTGCTCAAGAAGATGGGGGCTGACCTCCTCGGCTCCGTACAGGCCAAAGTTCAAAGGGCACTGGATGTCACACGGTTAGTTTTAATCTCCAAGTTCTTTTCACTCTGCTTTGGAGAAATGGGCCACACACAGAAACTGCAATCAAAAAATATATTAAGCATGCGATCAAATTACAAGTTCATGATATGTGACCAGGTGTCAATATTCTATTTGTTTTTGCTATTGTATAATGTGCTGCTTTATTGTAGGGGTAGGTGGATATTTATTTCAGATTCATATTAATGTGAACTATTCTTTTTTCAGAGAGAGTTTTCCCAATGATGTCCAGTTTACAATACTTATGCGGTTCACTGTGGACCAGACACAGACTCCAAACCTCAAGGTAATTTCTTTTATACTTATGTTAGCAGAGATGGCAGTATTTGGTTATTATGAAAACTGCTCAAACTAACTTGGTGCTGTTGCTGCTGAGCCCCAAAACCCCACTCCGACTCCTGGGCTGTGATTGGTTAGCTGCTGTTATGATCTCGGGCTGTCCACTTTGACTCTGCTTTCTTTCCTTGTCCTCCATCTTTTTTTTCTTTCTTTTTTTTTAGATTTATGATCTATCACTCCCTACATTTGTATGACTTCATTTAGCTTTCCTCCCTCTTATACTTATTGCACCTGTGCATTAATTCCCTAACCGCAATGTTTACTGACTTTGGTAATTTACAAATGGGAATGGCCACTTTCTGCAAATATTTTCTTTATTTTTTTTTTTATTTTTTTTTACTGATTTAAACCTACATCCCTTTTAACCCCTTTACTTCCCTCTTTTTAACCTGGCTGCACCTGATAGTCACACTTGGCCTTAGGTCTGTCTATCTTCGCGTTGATTGACACGGTGCTTCTCCTCTTTCTCTCTGAAGCCTGGGCAGAGCTCGTGTTGCGGGCGTGGCAGGGGAGGGGCCAGGGTAAAATTGTTTCCCCCTAGAGCGCGGCGCCACGCCTGCTCTCTAGACGAGCAGGCCGCAGCCTGGAGCCAGTCCTCCCAGGTCAGTGCGCTCCGGGGGGAGCAATTTGTGCCCCGGTGGCACAATGCATCTCAGTGGTTTGGAGAACACTCTGAGGTGTCTTTGTAGTCAAACATTAAAACGTTTATTGGAGGGAATGTACAGTTCAGGAGTCATCTGTGGAGTTTTGGAGCCTGCCGTGTCCATTTACAATGTTTGTTGTTTTCTTTGCTCTCATTTGTTATTTCAATAATTTACTTTTTCAAAGCATGAACATTCTGCAGTCTTCTATTGTTTCATCCATCTGACAAACGCACATTTGGCTGTGTGAATCAGACACCTTTCATGCTTGTTTGTTTTACCAGTCATTATTAATAGGGGCGTTTTATGAGAGGGCCCATCCTGATAGTTCTTTCACATGCTCGGTTGCAGGTAAAGGTGGCTATTCTGAAGTACATAGAGACGCTGACATTACAGATGGAAGCGCCCGACTTTGTGAACTTAAGTGAGACGAGGCTGGCTGTGTCCAGGCTCATTACTTGGACCACTGACCTCAAGAGTGCAGAAGTCCGAAAGGTAAGTCCAAACCAAGGAGACGTATTCCTCTGTGATTGAAAACTTTATATAATGTCTCTTGTGTGTGTTCAGGCAGCTCAGGCGGTGCTGATTTCCCTGTTCCAGCTCAACACCCCTGAGTTCACCATGCTGCTGGCCGCTCTGCCCAAAACATTTCAGGATGGAGCCACAAAACTGCTTCAAAATCATCTAAAGAACACTGGCAATGCAGCACAGGTAAAATAAATAGAAGATAACGGAAGAGCTGCATCTCATTCAATCATAAAGTAATTGACATTGACCTCTGCCGTTGACTCTTAATGAGGCTTAAAATATATAAAAATAATGCATCGGTTTCTTCTTGAAACCTTATTCAACCCCTTTTTTACTGTCCAGCTAAACACAAAGGATGTTTTAGTTGCTTCTCCGCTGTAAATTATGTCTATTTGGCGTTTGTCTGGGAGGATATCAGCACACTGGATATGTGATAGAACTCCTCCCCCAATTCTAACATGGACACTTGGCAGTCTGTAATATTTTGGATTATTAAAACAATCTTGACCTCTCAGGCACAGATTGGCAGCCCCCTCACTCGCCATACACCCAGATCTCCAGCCAGTTGGTCGAGCCCGGTCACATCGCCCACAAACACCTCTCAAAATACCCCTTCACCAAGGTATTTTTCACATCATCTACACTTGAAAAACACTTGAAAAGTAACTGGATTTGTACTTTCTGGGTTTAGTGCATTTGACTATGACACCGAAAATATGAACTCTGAGGACATCTACAGCTCACTGAGAGGTGTTACTGAAGCCATTCAGAACTTTAGCGTTCGCAGCCAAGAGGACATGAATGATCCAGTTCAGCGGGATGAAGTAAGTAAAAATCAATGCAACCACTTAAACTGGCTCACTAAAGAGTTGAATAACCCATCATCTAGTCGACATACAATCATCATCTGGATGGTATCTGAAATAGTGTTTTACAACCAGTGCTCCAGTTTTTTGCTTTGGTCGAAACAGTCCAAATTGATGGTCTTTGGCCTCACGTCAGGTCCGATTGCAGTCTCTCACATCAACCTGAGCCCCTTTTCCGGACATGGTGTACTATGAAATCCAAGCCACCTACATGTCGTCTGCCAGTTGGAGTTCACCCGATGCAACAAACTACTACCTTTTAGTTTTACTGTAAACTAAATAAGATATTAAGAATTGGTCTGTTTTCACAGGTTTAAAACAAATTTAGCATTTAGAATCACGCACTTTCTTGTAACTTGTAACTTCCATCAAAAGTTTGTTTATTGGAAACATCAGTATTCATAAAGTATATCTGTGTTGTAAATTGATTTTAGGGCGGAAGTGACTGCAGAGCCTCTGATTCTGTGGAAGGCGGACGCATGGCTCTGGACAACAAAACATCTCTCCTCAACACTTCTCTGCTTTCGTCGAGCCCTCGAGGGGGACGCGAGCTCTTCTCTGACTCCCCTATTAAGCACAGCCGCAAACATACCAGCCTGGACGACTCTGAGCTACATGGTACACTGTAGTGCACAACTCAAAAATACTGCAGTTATTTAAAAACTATTGCAAAATCATATAATCAAATCTTTTCTCTTTTTTCACAGAGGGCAGTTTGGATCAATCTGAACTAGTTGCGGAGCTGTTGAAAGAGCTCTCAAACCACAATGAGCGGATAGAAGAGAGAAAGGCAGCACTGTGTGAACTGCTTAAGCTCATACGTGATAATACCCTGCAGGTTTGGGACGAACATTTCAAAACCATCTTGTTGCTTCTGCTTGAGACTATGGTTGACAAAGAGGTATAGAAATTCACCCAAACGACAATGTCTGGACTATACCATAGGAATGATTTCACTTTACCCTGCCACCTCTTATGTCGCCCTTTAGCATTTGATACGAACGCTCGCTCTACGAGTTCTGAGTGAGATTCTCAACAAGCAGCCCTGGAGATTCAAAAACTATGCAGAGCTCACTATTATGAAGGCCCTGGAGGCGCACAAAGACCCACACAAGGAGGTAACATTTAGAATGGAACAATAATGCTCTCAATCCATAAAAACATTTTCAGATTAATCACTCTTTGCAAGTAATTATGCACTTATTCTAAAATAAATTTTATAACTGTTATTTTTATTATTTCATACAATACACTATTTAAAAGTGTAAAAATGTACATGACCAATCAGCAGGTTTAGTGGGCTCACGGCCTTTTGCTGCACCAGCAGTTCACAAGTGTTCTGTTGTAGTTTGGTTAAATATTTCACTAGTGTTAGCGTTCACACGGGTTTTGTTTTGTCGTGGAACATGCTGTGTTTGGCTATAGATCTCCACGGCTTCTTTGGTTTTTTCCGTAGTGACGCTCGTGGACTTCGGCAGAGAGGGGTAGGCTACGGCTTTGCTTTGCTCTGCGAGGTGGGATGGGAATATTAGAGTTCTGGAGTTGAGTGCAGTGCCTCAACAACTGCAACAAAAACAAAACCTGCCTGTGTGGTCACACTGATGGACTTGATGTGTAAATTCATTTAAATCAATAAAAATGTATTTGTAGAGCACAGTTAATTAACGCATTATTATCGTTAACTTTAGTATGACAGTCCAGTCCTAATTTTAAATAACATTCTGTTACTGATACTGATGTTGTTGAATATTGTGTGTTTGCAGGTGGTAAAGGCCGCCGAGGAGACGGCAGCCATTTTGGCTCAGTCCATTAGTCCAGACCAATGTATCAAGGTGTTGTGTCCCATCATTCAGTCTGCAGACTATCCCATCAATTTAGCTGCCATTAAGATGCAGTCAAAGGTAGTTGAAAGGATTCCTAGAGAAGGCCTGATATCGATGCTGCCGGAGATGGTGCCAGGACTCATACAGGTGACGTTCAACTCTCAAGTGTCATCTGTGAATTTGTTCATTCTTCGTTGGTTTAACTGGTTACATCTGATCAATTAGGGTTATGACAACTCCGAGAGCAGCGTAAGGAAAGCATGTGTGTTCTGCTTGGTGGCAATTTATGCAGTGATCGGTGAGGACCTCAAACCTCACCTCAGTCAACTCTCCAGCAGCAAGGTACGATCTATTGAACTCATGAACTACAGTTATTACAGTCATGAGTAATTTGGCATGTTACCGTGTAGAACTCTGCAATAACATTTATGTTCCTTTCTGTTTATTGTCTTTAGCTGAAGTTGTTGAATCTCTACATCAAGCGTGCCCAGTCCGGCTCCAGCGGGAGTGAACCCACGTCAGAAGGCCTATAGGTGACACGGCACCCTCCGCAGAGCAACCATAACACCGCAACTCTGCCCACCAAACATGAACTTAACTCTTAGACTGAGCAAACTGCTTCATCCACCTTGCTCTGTAGGTACATGCAGTCCAAATACATTTCCTATCATGCTGAATGGGAGCTGTAGCACCCATGAGGAACACATCTGAGGATTTCTCCGGATTTCAAAAACTTTTTAGAGTAAAAGACACCTTTGTCTTTCCTTTACTTCAAGAAATGTACATCCTCCCTGCCTTTCTGATTTGAACATCTTCTACAAACTGTTGCAAAGTCAACAGGAAGTGTGGTTCTTTGTTGAAGAGTAGTGGGCTATAACAACGCAAACAGTGTTGTATTTTTTGTTGTCGAGCAATGCGTAAGTGGGGCCAGGTAGAACAGACTGTAAATTTACATTGTCATATTTGGATTAATTTTACACACTGAATGTCCACTGCAGCAGTTTTAGAAGTGTGTATTTTTAGCACACACTCAAAAGCTTTTCTTTACTTTTTCCAAAAGGTGCTGATTAACGGTACGACCAAATTTTCATAGCACCAACGCAGTGTGACATTGGTTCGTCCTGCTCATAGCATTTTCAATACATGGGCAGAAGCAGATGTTATGTGCTTGGCTATGCATGAATAAAATATTTTATTTGGATACTATTGAAAAATATGGCAGGTTTAAATTATTGTGAACATTGTCTGCCCATTTCAGAATAAAATGTGGCCCCCTGTTACTCCAACTCATGAAGTCTGTGCATTTTTAAAAAAAAAAAGAATTGGTGCGTGCAGCGTATAACATGAAGTTTGACAGGACATGGCTTATTATCACAAAACAGATGTGTCTATATATGATATTGAAAAGGAATATCCAATAACTCATTCATTTAGTCTCTTGGGGGGGGGTGTTTGCCACCTATTCCCATTGATTTTATTTTTTATTCTGATGCGTGTGCTGTAGTCTCACGCTTTATTTGCAGAAATGTATAATTTACAGTTCTGAAACTCACTGTCATTGTCACCCTTTCTATCTTTTCCTTGTAACGTTGTTCCAAAACTTGTTCTAGTTTTTATTGTTGTTTCTTCTGTGCATTTACAAAGCAGTGCTTACAATAAACTTAAGAACTTGTACAGATAATGATGCGTTATGTATCATTCTCTTATTTTATTTTTTTAGTATCAAGGGATTTACAATTGAAATCACTGCATTCACCTCTTACACCCTCCAGAAGGGAGTTGGAGCCCTAGGAGGGAATGTTGTAGGTTACATTTTTGCACAAAACTTTGAGTACTTTCTTTATATAGACTGACGGTGCAGAGCTCTGTCACAAGTGAGCATGCAAAGTGTAGGTAGGACCTGGTGTTAATCCAAACCAGGACTGTAGCGTAAAATACAGCGTTTTCACCTTAAGCAACAGTTATTTCAGATCCAGGTGCTAAATTTCATGTATGCATCTGTTGACTGGGCTTTAATTTTAGCTTCAACTGCAGAAAGTCCCTGACACTTTGTACAAGAGACTGGACCTACTAGACTCGTGTCTCTAGTTTTTTGTGTTCTAAATCCAATTAAAATATGCAGCATCTTAGTGCCTTTACGTGCTTCGATTTAGTTTAAAACACCACTTATGTAATAATTTGCCAATGGATGTTTTGAAACGTCAAATGGGGCAAGAGTGGGTAATGAAATCACAAGGCGTGTCCAGTGGGCCAAAATAGCGCGTGTGCGTGTTGAGAGAGGGGCACAGTTCAGGGATCGAGGACTGCAGGATAATCATTGATCGGAGTGCAGTGGACAGGTCTCGCACAATATACTGTAGTCACGATCAAAGTCAAAATGACAATAATGGATTTTTTTGTTGGTACCGGTTTGGGTCGACTCTGGGCTGCGGTGTGAGGGACATCTGTTGTGGGACATAATGTTGTTCTATCACCCTTATACGGAAAACTTCCGTCCTTCAGCAGAAAAATATGGAGACAGCACCTACCACGGGTATGTACCCTGCACACGTATTAGTTTTGTAAAGTTAAGTTTGCTTTGAGTCAACATCTTAAAAACGTCAGCAACTTATTGACGCACCTGAGTATCTTTGTAGAGGAGTTAACACATGCCATCATAAAGACCATCGAAGTGCAAGTGTGCTGATGTTAGTTTGGAGATAGATTTTGTGTATTTTCTGGGAACTGGACTTGAACACAATGACGGAAGCTCGGTGGCCGCTGATTGGCTGAAAGGTTCGAGCTTGGCACAAGGGGCGCGCTGTGATTGGCTGCGCTCCTGGCATCCTTCCTGAGGCTGGTAGTGGCAGCCGCAGGCTTCAGACCGTCCGTCTGAATTATAGGAGGCCATGTTGATGGCTGGTTTTGTGCTCTTTGGGTGGATGAAGGATATTGTCTTTGTGGGCTAAAGGCTTTGTGGCGGTCGCAGCGTCGCGATGAGAAGAGGAGAGCAGCTGGGGACGGTTCACGGAGCGACAGAAGGAAGCAGCTCCTAAACGGACATCACGGACTCGAAGCAAGTGAAGTTGATGCTAGTTAGCATAGCTACAACGATAGCAGCAGCCGTAGATACTGCGTGGATCCACTGTAGATGACAACTACACTCCTAACTACATAATGTATGTCTGTTGTGTTTTGTTGGGCTAACATCGCTCCTCGTCGTTGGGTGTGTGAGAGAGGAAAGCCGCGGCTGTGTTCAGACTAACCTGCATGTTGTCTTTGTATGCTAGCTAGCAGTTAGATAACTCATAGCTAGATAGCGCATCTTCAGTCACGACTAACAATTGTTGCTGAGTGAATTCTTACTTATGGTTATTTCCAGACTTTCTACAAGTTGAGGCACTGCGTGTCAGAAATACCAAAGTTCCCCTTATTGGAGAAATGGCGTTGAGCAAAGTGCACAGTTTCGTCTGTGCAGGAGCAGCTAAAGGGTTAGCGGCGTAGCTTTCCTCCCTCCGCGTCTCCCTGAAAGCTGCAGAGCCACTTCCTTCTTTGGCGACATCTCATACCTGAGGCAAGCTGGCGGCCCTACAGGTAGAATCCGAGGACAAGGACCTGGGACCTATGACCTGGGTCCTGAAGATGGAAGACGCCACCATCGAGTCGGGACTCGTGCACGACTTTGATGCCAGTCTGTCCGGGATCGGACAGGAGCTGGGAGCTGGAGCCTACAGCATGAGGTTAGAGATGAACGAGAGGGGCTTCCTTTAACTAAACAGAGAAAAGCATACACAGGCCTCCATTATTATCACAGCATCATTTGTATTTCTTTGTGGGTCAGACTTTGTGTTTTGCAGGTGTTGTGGGCAGGCACACATGTTGATGAAGTGGGATTTGAGATTATATCTTATACAGCCTTACAGCAGTCACAGAGGACTGAAGAGCAAAGTGGTCTGGTGACCTTTGGGTCTGGTGTCCGGGAACAAAAACTGCACACTTTCCATGGCTTTACGATAATCTGTTGTCTGTTAAATATGAAACCAACAAGTTGATGATGTATAGGCAAGGCCTGTGAAAACAAAACTGAGAGATGGTTAAACTAAATATTTTTTGTCTCTGTTGCCAATTGAATATTGCCTCTTACTCTTATTGCGTCTTACTCCCATGTTGTGAAATGTCAGAAGTGTTTACAGTCTTATAATAGAATAAAATACAAAAAGTAAGAAATGCCCCATCTCCTTTTTGTTTTCAGCCCATAACCTGTTGCCTGCAGGGCTAATTTCCACTTTTAGTTGTGTAAATGTTGCTGTACTAGTATTTTATCCCGAAGCTTAAACAAAATTAAGCTAGGAAACTATTGTTTGTGCTGTAATAATGTCTGTGACTTAAGAATTGAAGTAAATGGAAGAGAGCTGGATTACTTATGTCTGAGTGATGTGTGTGAATTTGTGAAAATGGCATGTGAGGCTTCAGGGTCACTAGTGTCAGTGCCACTATCTGAGACGGGTACATGGTGGGATTCAGCAGCTGGTAGGAACAGAATGTCTCAGTTTGTCTGCAACAGCCTCCTCAGGTTTCAGGAAACCGATGATTTCCCCATTCAGCAAGATGCAGGCAACCATACCTAGGCTGGCATGGTGTGGGTACCTTTGGAAGGAAGTGATCAACAAAGTAATTTAATGATATGTTGTATGAGTAAGAGATGGTTTTAATGTAGTTTGAGTAGCAGACAGGACATTTTAGATGATTTAAAAATATGATCTAAATTTGGTTTAGATGTCATCCAGATAGGATCACACGCCTCTTCTAATGTGTACCCAGTGACACTGCTGCGCTTTTCAGGGTGAGCTCCGAATGGCCGGTTTGTCTACTGGGACTGCCAAATGTGGGATAATATGTGATCATTTATCCCGTACTGGCTCTAAGCGTGTATAATACAGCACCTCATTAGTCAATGGAGATATTCACTTGTAATCAAATAGACCCCCTTTAACAATGTTATGTTAAATATGACTTCCCCACTTCTCAGATATACATAATTGGAACACAACCAACCTTATGATTACAATTTAGAAGAACACCTAGACCTTCTAGTCATGATGGAACAAGTGGCTGTTTATTATGCTCACATTTTTCACCACTGTTTTGACTGCTCCTCAGTGATGTGCTGGCGCTGCCCATCTTTAAGCAGGAAGACTCCAGCCTTCCAACTGAAAGTGAGACCAAAAATCCCCCATTCCAATACGTGCTTTGCGCCGCCACCTCTCCAGCTGTCAAGCTGCATGACGAGACACTCACATACTTGAACCAAGGTAAGTGCTTTTCTGCAAAAGATCTATGTGGATCTGACACTTACGACACCTTTGCAAATAAAATGTATTACATTATGTTAAACATAGGGCTACTCTGTTGTTACACTAAAAATCACAAAGACACTTCCTCACAGGTCAGTCATATGAGGTGCGCATGTTGGACAACAGAAACCCCGGGGAGTTGCCTGAACTGAACAACAAACTGGTGAAGGTGAGTGTGCCTGGTGTTGTGCTCCTGACGAGTGGATGGTGTGCTAAAGACTTGTTTGTAGAGCACTGTACGAGTGGTGTTTCATGACCGGCGGCTGCAGTACACAGAGCACCAGCAGCTCGAAGGTTGGAAGTGGAATCGTCCTGGCGACCGTCTCCTTGACATCGGTAAAGGTTGATGGCTGTTTACTCAAACTGTAATTTGAAAACATCACAGTTCTGTGTTGTGCGGTGCAGATATCCCCATGTCAGTGGGCATCGTGGAGCCAAAGACTCACCCCTCCCAGCTAAATGCGGCCGAGTTTCTCTGGGACCTGAACAAAAGGACCTCTGTTTTTGTGCAGGTAGAGGCCCATTTTATCTACAGCCTTTGTTGGGCAGCCTTGCACACTGGCTCATACTGTAACTGCGCACTTCTGACTCTGTTGCAGGTACATTGTATCAGCACAGAATTCACTCCCAGGAAGCATGGAGGCGAGAAGGGAGTCCCCTTTAGGATTCAGATCGACACGTTCACACAGGGAGACGGTGGAGAGTACACGGAGCACCTCCACTCAGCCTCCTGCCAAATTAAAGTCTTCAAGGTTTCCTAAAACTATTTTACTAAAACAAATAATGTTTCCATGCTTCATCAACTGATGAATGAAAGTTTTTGTTTGTTTTAGCCAAAGGGTGCAGACCGTAAACAGAAGACGGACAGGGAAAAAATGGAGAAACGAACTGCGCAAGAGAAGGAGAAGTACCAGCCTTCTTATGATACCACTATCCTTTCAGAGGTTAGTTTGCAGTGTCTAAAACTATGAACACATGTTGGGGGGGGGGGGGGGGGGGGTATCGATACATGGCACTTTCGTTAAGACCCAAAATATTATATTTCCACTGCACAATGCATCTAACATTGTCCAAACTCAATACATTTCATAAAGAGATGCCAAAATGTGGCATAGAAATGCGGATAAGTTAAATGAATGCAAAAAAAAGCTGACTATAAACCGGAAGTTGTCCTGTTTGCTTTTGCTATAGATTTTGCTTTAGCTTCATTGCACAGAACCACAAACTTGGAATCGCTGAATTTTATTTATTTTTTGGTGAATTGCTGATCTCAGCCTTATTGAGAAAAAATAAAGTATATTTCAAGTGCAATATAGATTTTATTTATTGAAAAAACATTTATGATTGGGTGACATCAGATGCTCACTTAGCAGATCCCTGCGAGCCGGGACCTTTACACAGGAACTCATTCCGCCATAAGCGACCAGAGACCAGAGAAATCTGGAGTCTGGGGGGCTGTCAGTTTTAATCACTGTAAAAGTCTCTGCTGTCTCATTTAAATGGCTGCATTCAACAATTTGTCCAGTAAAGTCATTTCAGATTATTTCAACTTTTGAATCATAGATTCAATTTATCGTTTGAATTATGACTTCTCCCTTATATCCCTGGTATGGTCTCTAATAAGAGTCAATAGAAGATGTAAGTCAATGGCAGTTCGCCTCCAGTCATTTGATTTAACTTCTAGATTATGGTATGTTTTTTAACGACACATAAAAAAATATTCAGCAGTTAAATTAAAACATTTTCCCTAAAATCCTTAAAAATATTGGGCCATGATGCCATTTGTTTATGATATTGGTTAACTTCTTATGTTTCTTGTTCTGTTTGTGTAGACGAGGCTTGAGCCCATCATAGAGGACGGAGGTGACCATGAGCTGAAAAAGTCCAGTAAACGGACACTTCCCGCTGACTGTGGCGACTCCCTGGCAAAGCGAGGCAGTGTAAGCTCTATTTTTTTTTGGCTCAAATCAATTAAGAAAAAAATTGTTATTTTCCTTCAATAGTGTTTCATACATAGCTAGGAATTATTGGCAGACATATTTTGAATATTAACATAGGGAAGCTGTGTACTCCATCACCAAATATACATTTACCCAGGCCCCTCCTCCTCCATCTGAGTTTTTAACATACGGTAATCAAACATGACTTGTACTTGACTTTTCAGTGTTCCCCGTGGCCAGACAACGCCTATGTCAGCCCCACTCAGGCACCTTCTCCCTCATTCGCTTCGACGCCTCTGTCCACTTACACAACATCCTCTGTACCCGACAGGTAGCATGTTTGCATTCACTCTCAACACATTATTGAATACGTCATTATATACAAACTTTTTTTCTCTCCAGTGACTCGTCCTCTCCTAATCACCAGGCAGACCCAGGCAGCTATGGCAATTCAGAGGTTTGTGGTCAAATGTGTGCAATGATATCGACATTGTAACATCCATAAATAAGTGTGCCATCAGTTCAAATGTGACCACCGTGTTTTTTTGTTGTTTTTTTTGGTTCACTGACAGTGTGCTTTCCTGCAGCAGTTAAGCCCCACTGCCTCTATACAGGACGCCCAGAAATGGCTGCTGAAAAACCGTTTTAACTCTTATACCCGACTCTTTTCTCATTTCTCAGGTACATTTTATCACACGTGTGTGATAATCTTAAAATCAAACAAATTCCAATAGCTATACTGCATGTTTCCTTCTGTAGGTTCTGATTTGTTGAAGCTAACTCGTGATGACCTAGTCCAGATTTGTGGTCCAGCAGATGGTATCAGACTGTTTAATGCACTCAAATCAAGGTGTGTCTGGGTAAAACATTTATTTAGTGTGTTTTAAAAGGCCTTATATTGACTAAAGGCATGTGTTTTTACAGGTCTGTGCGACCAAGGTTGACTGTGTATGTCTGTCAGCAGTCGCCTCGGGAGAGCCCTCTGCTGGAAAGACACAGTAATAATGAAAATGGAGAACACAGCGTCCCCTCTAGTTTACACGGTAATACTAATGCCACCTGTGTTTTGGCATCCCACTTGAACATACCGGTCACAAATATCATAGATATTTAATTGTGTCTTTCTGAACTTTGCAGTGTATCACGCTTTGTACCTAGAGGAGCTTACAGCAGCCGAACTCATCCGCAAGATGGCAGCCGTGTGCAGCCTTCCACTGGAAAAAATTCACCATGTGTACCGACAAGGTCCCACAGGCATTCACATCCTGCTCAGTGACCAGGTGACATCTACTCTCACTAAATCTTATGTGGAATTTTAGTCTAATTTGAAAAGCATTGTTTACTAAAAAGACAATTTGGCTCATGCCTTCTGAATTATTTAACTTCATCCTTTTGTCTGTTTTTAGATGGTTTACAACTTGACAGATGAGAGCTGTTTTTTGATCAGCTCTGTCAAAGGTGTGTGTGTGTGTGTGTGTGTGTGTGTGTGTGTGTGTGTGTGTGTGTGTGTGTGTGTGTGTGTGTGTGTGTGTGTGTGTGTGTGTGTGTGTGTGTGTGTGTGTGTGTGTGTGTGTGTGTGTGTGTGTGTGTGTGTGTGTGTGTGTGTGTGTGTGTGTGTGTGTGTGTGTGTGTGTGTGTGTGTGTGTGTGTGTGTGTGTGTGTGTGTGTGTGTGTGTGTGTGTGTGTGTGTGTGTGTGTTTTTTAGTTTAGTCATGGACTCTTGTTGTCCATTTCAGATGAAACTGGTGAAGGACTCCATCTCATCTTGAAATAGTACTTGGGACAAATGGCATCACCAATACTTCATCCTTTGTCTTGGAGAAGAAGAACCTCTTTGTCCCCTTCTACGCGCCTCTACTCTCCCTTCAGGCTCCTCCCTCCCTTTTTAACTGGGTGCTTGACTGAAAGCAGGGACTGACCTAAAGCCATGTAAAATGTTAGAATCTGACATGGGAGTGTCCAATGTTTCATATTGAAAACACTTATTAACAGAAGGATTTAGTTAAAGAGGAGAGGTTGAGGAAGAAAATATACTGTTCTGTGTATTTTGTTTTGAGTTGTTGCTTTTTTATACTGTCTTATGTAAAATTTAAAAAGGGAGATGAGAGGCTCCAGGAGAAGGAGATGGTGTTAAATGTAGAAAGAGTTTCCTTGTTGCTCGTTGCCCTTCCTGCACAATGCACACAACCAGCACTAGGCCAGTATTTGATATTTGTACAGCAAAATGGCATGCGAAGTGAGCATACTGTACACTTTAATTCTGCCTGTTGACACATTCACAAGGGGTTGTCTTAAAAAAAAAAAATTGTTTACCCCTGAGAAATTGGCTCTTCTCTAAATTTGTGGAAGTTGTTATTTGCGTGCTTTACCCTTCATTTTTCAAATGAATTCGTTTCACGTAGATTTCACATGGCGAAAAATTGTGTGAATTTTATTACCCCAGCCTTACCCCCAACTTTTTCTTGAATTCTTAAAATGTCTTTCAGCTTAAGCTTTTACTATTTTAGTTGAGTATTTATGTGTTTGTAGCTGTCGCAATCATTTCACTTGTTTCTGGTGCCATACTGGCTTTTCATTCATGTCAGCATTAGTTGTATTTTATTTTTCACTTTCAGCACAATCATGTACAAGCGACTTGTTCAAAACTCCTGCCTCCTTTTCCTGATAACTTTTGGGGTACAAGGCCACAAGTGTACAAAAGTAATTTATACCTGTAGAAGAACCTACTATTATGTGGACCAAATGGGTTTTTGGTTAAAAGGTATTTGGCCAAGAAAGGCATAGGCCCATCTGAATGTATTTTCATAACCATCAGATGGCATTACAAACCTAGATCATTTGGAGATAAGTTTCAATAAACTACTGGAACTACATTGGAAAAAACATGTTTTACTGGTGCCTGATTTATTGATGTGGAATAAGTCGCTCTACTCCTGTTAAGTTAAGAGTGTGGATGTGTTTTTTATTGCCATAGTATTCATTCACCTTGGATGAGCTGTGGAGGAGTCTTATTTAGCCAACTCTCTTTTTGGTACAGTGTCTGTTGAGTTGCCCATGGTGTGTTTGTGCGTGAACTGCACGTCTCTTAATTGTCCGAATGTCTGCTTGCATGTGTATCATTTTTGTTTTGTTTTTGCAAAGACGGCTGGTCTGTAGTTGTCATATTTCCTGGTGTATGATAACGTGTTAGCTTGTTTAGAAAAGAGCATGTGGAAAATGTTAAGCGAGAAAGGGGGTAAATTGTATCTCGGGTCAATTGTGATTCCTCCGTATGTTCCAAATATTAGAGACCAAGCCTGCACTGAAAACACAGAACTAGCTCGATGTGTAGTCTGTAGTTTTTTTTTAACCACCACGCACCTTTGTACCTGCCTCTGGCTCCGAAAACTTAACGAATGTGGAGTTTTGGTCTCATTTCACAAGAGCCAGCATTGTAGTTCTGTGGTGTTTACAAGGACAATGTTCACACAGTCAGTAGACTGTAAATTCAGAAGAGAAGATCTATGACAAACCTCTTGAGCAGCAGCTGTAGTCCCTGACAGCCTGATCATAGTCTGTGTCTGTGTGAGAGTGAGCAGGAGAGTTGACCACTGTTCATGTACAGCCTAATGTCAAAGCTTCTCTTGTGCACAGTATCGTTATGCTGGACATGTATACAACCACCTGCTGGGAATAAATGACTACATAACTTTCCTCTGCTTCTCGTACCTAATTTACAACATTTATTCATTTACTGATCTTTATTTACTCATGAATTACCTTTTTATTTTTCAAAAGGAACTAGAAAGTTGTACAATACTGCAAATTTGTATTGTGAATCTAGTCGTCTTAAATATGTCATATCAGATATGTATAGGTAAGATTATGGTAAGTAATGTGCTGTGAGCTGGAGACGTTTGTCACAGAGGACACTGGTCAAAACTGCTCTATCATGGACACTCCTCAGCCACTCCAGCAGACAATAGAGGGGCAGAGGAGCTCATTCTCCGACAGGCTGCTTTAGGTCCTGTCCCACAGTGAGCGATACAGAACTACATCTACATATACTTAATCCATACAACTGTACAACAACTCACCCTAGATGACCTAATGCCAAAGTAACCACTTTCATCTTAGCATTGTATTTCCTTACTCCACCTCTTGTACACAGCCTAGATATGTTTTATATTTATTATCTTTTATTTTTCTTGTACATATCCAAAATAGTCCATTTATTGTGTCCAAATTATTTGACACAATAATGATGAATTATTTAACTTTATTTCATATTTTGCCACTTTAGTTATTTTTAATTATTCTTCCACTTTGATATGTTATTATGTGTGAGCTACTGTGTCCGAGTAATTTCCCTTGCGGGTCAATAACGTTTGTCTACGTCAATGCATAGACTTGTGTTGTTTTGATTATGGATATTAGCTTTCTAACGAAAAACCTACATTTAATATAAACATGGAAGACATTTATTCGTTTTCTTCTAGTTATTTTAAATAAAAACACTGTCATATGATTTAATCCCTGTAGTAACGTTACGTCCTGTTACTGAAAATGACGTCCTTACGCCACGCCGTTCCCATGACGTAATTTGACTGCTCGGAACAGAAACCAGGAAGTGGAGGCACTGTTGTTTGTGTTCCGCGGTCTCTCTATTTGACACGCTTTTTTGCTTCGAGCTGTCGTTTCTGCGGGCCGAAATGGCGACGTTTATTTCTGTCCCGTTGAAGAAATCGTCCGAGGTGGATCTAGTAAAGCCACTGTCGAAGTTTGTCACCGCTACATATCAAGGATCCGAGGAACAGGGGGAGTATCTGCGCGCGGTGGACGAACTCAACAAGCTCCGCAAAAGCGCTTTGGGAAGGCCGCTGGACAAGCACGACAGCTCCCTGGAGATTCTTCTCAGGTAATTCAACTGTATTTCCGGTCTTCTCGTTTTATGATTACTGTAGAAAACTCTGCGCGTCACCTTGTTACCTGTCGCGCTCAGTTTGGGCTCTTCCGCCGCACCCAGATGTGTTAGCTTCCAGGCTAAGTGCTAACACAGGCTAAGTGCTACCTTAAGGCTCTGACTGGCTCATTTGTTATTCATGCTCAGGTGTCAGGTGGTAACAACACAACTGTGTGTCTTATGGATTCGGCATCAACAATTTGTGTAATTTTAACAATCACATTTTAATCTAGGCTCATACTCGCATGTTTCACCAAAATGAGCAGAGTCAGAAGTCAGAGTCTTGGGTCTGTAGTAGAACTGTGGCCTTATTGACAAAAGACAAAACAGCAGAACAGGCTTTAACTTTAAGTGAACTCGCATGATCATGTGTCATGTAACGAGGGCGAACGACACTGTAGTACATCCTCAATAATATGCCTTATTTCATGTAAACCTTTGCAAAATAGTTTTTAATTTTTTTTTGAATTGTCGCTTTTTATTGTCGTTTGCAGAGCTTCTTTACTTTGATACTTGATCCACCCCATTAGCATTCATTTGGACTTTGCCCTCTGTAATGCAGCTTTTGTTCTCAATGACTCATTGCTTGGTGTTTTCTCTGGGTATGCCCAGGTTACAAGCATGCAGTCCCTGTGAAGCTTCACCTTTTACTGAGTGCCAAAACATAGAAAATGGATTAGGCCTATTCAAATTGTACATTGTTGGCATATGCACAGTTCCCAGAGTATTTCCACAACTCCCAACATTTGTGTCCCTTAAATTCTGAGTTTAGTTTTTAAGTTTTATCTTCCTGTTGTGGGCCATGTTCAGGTGAAATTGTCATTCCGTCAAATGTGAGAATTTTCTTTTTATAGGTTATTGTCTGAATACTCTTCTTTGACAACTCCGGGTATTGTTACTCAGCTTTTTTACCGTTGACCATGTGCCAGCCCTAGCGACCAGCTTTTCTCCCCCAATCAGATACACCCTCCAGTGTTGCCATGGCAGTCTTTGTTTTTTCTGGCCAAGTTCCCGTTCTTACCACACAGCACATACATCTCAGCTTTCACAGATGCGTGTTTAGTACAAAGCTTTTGTATCAGTTTTTATAAAGGGGTAAAAGTGCAAATGAATTACTTTATTTATATTTGCAGTATTTGCAGTTTCAAGACTCAAACACGTTTTTGGGATTCCCAAACAGCGTGGGTATTGTTATTGCCAATAATAGACACTTGTCATACCGGTAACATCATATGGTGCGCGTGCATTGTAGTCTGCTCTTTTGGTCTTAGTTTTTCCCTGAGTCATTGTCACGCGTCTCTAAATCAACATAGATTTTAAAAATGAACCAATCAAATTGCATGTCTCTCTGTCCTTGCATTAGATTTTTTTAATATAAATCCCATAAATGCAAATCGATTTTAATTAAAGTAATTGGTTCCCTTTCTTTATAGATATTATGACCAACTGTGTACTGTTGAGCCCAAGTTCCCCTTCTCTGAAAACCAGGTAATTACATTATTGTTCAGTAACGCATGACTGTAGCTTTGAACAGCTCCAACACAAAACCCTTCTCTGTCTCCACAGCTTTGCTTAACCTTCACATGGAAGGATGCCTTTGATAAAGGATCTCTATTTGGTGGCTCAGTCAAACTGGGTAAGCACACACAGCAGTCAATACAACTCAATACACATAGTTGTGATCATTGTCAATGGAACCTATATTCATAACAATGTGTAATTTACAATATTGTTTTTGTGTTTACCTATTGTCGTTGTTGCCTAAGTAGGCAACATTAGATCAACCACTAAATTTAAAGGCTACATTTTTTATAAATGAGTAATCACATTGTAAATTATTTTTATTTTTTAAAGTTCTTTAAACTTAAATATTTACATATTGTGTATTTTGTACTGGCCATTTTTCATTTAATTTCTTTAATTATATTATTTTGTATCTTACCCAATCAAAAACTTATGAATGAAAATGCTAACTGTTGGTTTACCTTAAATAAAGCTAATAGTCCACAACCTTGTGTATTAATGTTAACATCATGAGTTTTTTATTTCTAAGAGTTTTTTTTTATTTTGTAGCTCTGGCAAGTTTGGGCTATGAGAAAACATGCGTCCTGTTCAACGCTGCAGCTCTGGCTAGTCAAATCGCCGCAGAGCAAAACCTGGACAGTGATGAGGGGCTGAAGGCTGCTGCAAAATACTACCAGGTAAGAATCATATTATGGCAGGGCACAACATTTGCATTGATTTGCCTGCCACTACTAACACAGTGTAGCCTCTGTGTGGACTAAGTAAACAGGAACCTGACTGGTTTTAGCACAATAATGATGACCATGCTATGTTTAATTGTTGTTTTATTTTTTGGTTCTTTTTATAGCTGGGCAGTGGAGCTTTTGGCCACATCAAAGACACAGTGTTGTCTGCGCTGAACCGAGAACCCACTATGGACATCTCCCCTGAGACTGTTGGCACTCTGAGTCTTATTATGTTGGCCCAGGCGCAAGAGGTCTTCTTTCTCAAAGCTACTTCAGGTGCTCAAGTTTACACCACGCAACACATTCTTAAGTTTACAACTAAAAACTTAACACAAATGAGCTAGCCCACACATCTAAGCAGGGCAAAATGTTTTAGCATCGTTAATTGGACACCCTTGACTTTTACTTCCTCAAGAGTAATTAGTAACAATGACAAAAGCAGCTTTGATGCATGTTCGCTACACACAGTGTCCCAAATATGTCTCTAAAAGTGCTTACTGGAAGCACAAAAGTTTTGAAGGTTACCCGTTAAGGGATATACCATTTTAGAATGAGACTTATGTTCTTTGCTGACGATGCCCTTGTAAATCTGACCTTTTTTCATGTTTATGTTCTAAAATGGATGAACGGTTTCAAAATATTCTTATGTATTGTACTACCTTATTGTTATGTGTTTCTTTATCAAGTTTTCTGTTGACTGTGTAGATAAAATGAGGGATGGTGTCATTGCTAAACTGGCCAACCAGGCAGCAGACTTCTATGGAGATGCTTTCAAGCAGTGTCAGTACAAAGACAACCTCCCTAAGGTATGTGACAGAAATGCACTGAACTTCACTTCACATACAAAGTAACTCAACAGTTTGGGATCAGGTTGTTGTGTGTTGTATATCGTTATGTATGTGGACACTGGGCTTCAGCCTGTGGGACTTTAACATCTCTCTGTACTCATTGGGTCACTTCCATTCTCACTAAATGGCAAAGCAAATGCTCTCTGAAAAGGAGTAACATTGAGACCTATGTTAGCAATGATGTGTCCGGCAGCTAGCCACAGATGATGTGCTAAGAATCATCCGGTCATAACAGGAACATGTACCAATAAACAGGCAGCCACAAAATTATATTACGCCCATATGGTGTACTAGCGTTTCTAAAAATGTTATTCAAATTTAGTAAACTTCTGCATCTGAATTACTTTTTCTGTACCCTATTTTCAGTCAAATGGAAGAAGTTTTTATGTTTCCTTTTATGTTCAGATACAGGGGCTACTGGTACTTTAGTATTCAAGTATCTGTGGACAAAGTGACTTTTTGTGTACAAATGTATTTCACAAATTTTGAGACCAAAAAATTGGTCAAAGGCAGCAACTGAATCAATAACTCAATCTGGTAATTTTTGGTGTAACATTTTGTGTAAACCCAGTCTTTAACTCAAAGTCTTTAAGGCAATCACCATCACAATTTCAGTTTCAAACCCCACAGAGAAGTACGTCACTTTTCTGTCCAGTTCAAAAAAGTGTATGAAACCTGCTCTTAAATGTAGCAAAGGAAAATTAATCAAATATAAAAAATAAGTAAATTTTCTCCTTGAGTACTGTGCATTTACAATTGTACTGTGTTATATTTCAGTTGGTCCTCTTAGACATCTCTGACTTATAATTAAATATACCGTTGGTCATTATGGCACATTACGTTAGGCCAATGTTAAATCGGCGAGAAGCATAAATCTCATGGCCTGTTCTGTTTTCTCTCTTGTCTTCCTATCCTTCTGCATCCCCCTGCGCTGGTGGCTCTGGTTGCCCGTTTCCTTTGCCCACCTTTACTCCGGCTTTTGTACTGTTCTTCACGATGAACTTGGCTGGTGTGCGTCTGCCATTTTGTGGTTTGCCCCGCCAACGCTTGTGTGCTTGGATATATTCGTTTGCACTTCTGTGTGTTGCTTTGTGGTTGCCTCTCCCTGGTCAGTATTTTTATTTTCAGGAAGTGCTCCCGGTGCTGGCGGCCAAGCACTGTATCCTGCAGGCCAATGCCGAGCTTCACCAGAGCATGGTGGCCAAGCAGAAGAAACACTTTGGGGAGGAGATTGCTCGTCTGCAGGTGAACAATGACTTTACTTAACAACTTGAACATCCATTTAAAACTTTTTACCAATTTGATTGATTTTCCTTTTCAGCACTCAGCAGAGCTTGTAAAAACAGTCGCATCTCGTTATGATGAATATGTGAGCGTCAAAGACTTGAGCGAAAAGATCAATCGAGCCCTCGCAGCAGCAAAAAAAGACAACGACTTCATCTACAACGAGCGCGTGCCGGAGGTCAAAGATCTGGAGCCCATCGGCAAAGCTGCCCTGGCCAAAGCCACAGCCGTCACTCCTCCAATCAGTCAGAAGTTTTCAGGTAACGGATTCATTCTTAAAATATAATCTTTTTTTGTTCCAAATGTCACAACGCAACATTACATTTCCTGTTTCCATGAATCCTTTAAGTAAAAGTGGCTGTATTGCATATATAAATATCACTTCACTTAAATATCTGTCTCCAATAGGGTCAGTTCTATAGCAAAGAGAGAAACAAATACAACACACAGTAACGTTTACAAGTACCTAACTAAAACGCAGCACATATCCACCAACAACGGGGTTAACAGGTTAACATCAGTATAAAAGTATTTGTTACTCCTCATTGTGGGAAACCTGAACATAGAGCCAGAAGGAAAGAAACAGAACTCATTGTGAAGAGGATGAGCATCAATGGACATCATTTTCACTTGTCTGGAGGAAAGCTCAGATAAATTACTGCTGGGCTCCCACATCTTCTTACTCGCATCCCTTTTTGCTGAGTGATTAAATATAACATTTGATAGAATATTACTGTTGCACTTGTAAATCTCGAATGCTGTGCCACAATTGGGTATGGTGCATGTATGCAGACCAATGAAGTTGGGAGAAGTGCTAAGTTTCAGTTATATCAGTCTCTTGTGTTAAACTAGTTGTTTGTGCTTTCCTTGTGTGCAGATTTGTTTGAGAAGATGGTTCCCATGGCAGTGCAACAGTCCATGAGCATTTATAGCCAGAGGAAGGCTGAGACTGTGAACAGACTGGTGGGAACAATGAGGGAGGCGAGCAACCTCTGCAATGGGTACGTGTTTGGGCTGATGAACGGTGCATCCCGTTTGTCTTAATGCACATATGGGCATTAAAAATTCAACACGGGAGATTGTGCCACACATTAAATATCAATCAATAAATGTACACTGGATTTATTTTTAAAGCCAAATGAGCCCTGTCCTGCAATGTCAACACAAACAGATCATTTTACTTCAGTGCTAAATGTTATAGCCATTGTTCTCAGCAAGTGTTTTTCAGAATTTGCTAGATTTCTAAAAAAATGTATGTTCTGGATTCGACCATATCATTATTGTGAGAAGAAAAATCAGGATATAACAATTATTTGAAAATCTACTTGAGAGTCAAAGAAAAGACGTAAAGTAAGCTACGGTTAACTGTGAAAACATGATTATAAAAACAAAACTTTAAGCTACAGTTGACCTGGGAACAAGGTTTGTAATATGACTGAATTATTGAACAATCGTTCACTCCCCCTTTTTGAATCTAACTTTTTAACTTGCTCTACTACTGACCAGTCATGTGACCATGTCAAATGTATGCGAAAAGTTTTAGTTCTGACTATATTATTTAATGTGCTGAATTATCACGGTTATTGAATCATCTTGACATTCTTGGTTCTGGATTCACACACGGAAGAATGAGTTCAATAGTGTGAAACTTTACCCTGTTTTTATCTCCAGTGTGCTGGCCTCACTAAACCTTCCCGCTGCCCTGGAGGACCTGTCTGGGGACTCAATCCCACAGTCCATTGTTGAGAAGTCTCATGCCATCATACAGCAGGGAGGACTTCAGAGCATTGAGCAACTCATCAAAGACCTGCCTGAACTGCTCACTTGTAACAGAGAAATCCTGGATGAGGTCAGTGTGCACTTTAAATCACAAAATGCTACTTGTAAGTGTTGGGAACGGCTTCCTTGTATATTGGTTTGCTCTCTTGATGTTGGCATGTGGAGGACTTGAATACTGGTTCTTTCCGTCATTTGAAAACTACATAAATGCTAAAAAGTCTTAATCGTCCCCATTGGCCGAGATCCTAGATAACGATCAGTTTTTATATCTAATCCACTGATCTCTGGGCCAAGGACTCTCTGTCGTCATCCTGTTCCAACGCTTCTTTAGCCATGTTTATGACAAACAGACTGGTCTCAAAACATAAAACAGCCGAGTTTGTTGGCAGTGTTGAAAGTCCAACACCTCCAAAAACGAGTCTTTCTTCTGAAGTAAAATGTTTTAAATGTGATTTTTAACTTAACTTAAACCTAAACTATATTATTTACCGTGAATGTGTAAGCTACTTTGTGATTTGTCATTTAGTCTCTGAAGATGTTGAATGATGAAGAGACTACGGACAACGAGCTGCGAAGCAAATTCGACCAACGCTGGAGTAGAACCCCGTCTAGTGACCTCTACAAGCCTCTCCGTGCTGGTACCTCACAGCCCGTCTTCAAATGCGTCTAATTGTACGGCTGTTGACCATGCTCCCTGTCTCACCCTTTTTCTCCCCCAGAGGGTGCTAACTTCCGCAACATTCTGGACAAAGCAGTGCAGGCAGACCAGGTGGTGCGAGACCGCTACAATACCCACTGTGAGATGATCGCTCTGCTGTGTAAACCAGAAAATGAGTTGAACGCTGCCATTCCCTCTGCAAACCCCACCAAGACCCTGCAAGGAAGTGAGGTCTGTCTCTATCAGCTCTTTTGTAAACTCATTGTAAGTGTTTTTTAAACATATATAAGCTACCTGCAGTACCCAAATGCCTGGTGGACACAGTGTGCTTTATGGCCCTGTCCCCATTTCTCACCCCAGCTCCATTTTTCATTTTCTTTGCTGACTGTGCAGCATGTTTCACTGGGGAACTTAAATAACTATGCAAGCAGAAAGAAGGAAAGAGGTCTGGCTCAAATGAAACTCAAAAAGGGGTTGTATTGTCTATTCCGGCTGTACAATATCAGAATGATGTTGGATTAATGGACAATAATCATTACTGTTGGAAAAGGTCAAAGTGTGTGTACATCAATCTCAAAGACTAGTTATTCTGCTCGTGCTTCATCCATCTTGTGTTTTTGCAGGTAGTGAATGTGCTGCAGTCCCTGCTGGCGCAGCTTGATGAGGTGAAGAGTGAAAGAGAGGTCCTGGCGGGAGAGATCAAGGCTGTTACCTTCGACATGTCTGTCACATTTCTGACAGCGCTGGCTCAAGATGGCGCCATCAACGAGGAGCAGCTCTCGCTGGCTCAGCTGGAGCAGCTGTACGGCTCCTACAACCAAAGAGTGCAGGCCAGCCTTCACAAGCAAGAGGAGCTGCTGGGACGAGTGCAGGTACAAGCAGCAGCACGCCAACCTCTCAAACAATAGGTTTTTTCTGTAACTCCTTTCAGTTCACACAAACATTATGCCACAATAATATAAGCAATAACAGAGCATTCATCTTTAGTGGCGTAAGCAGCTACTTGATATTCCATAGGAGCAGTCAGGGGGTTCTGATTATGCATATCATGTAAATGAGTCACTTGTCCCAGCATGCTAGTTCTTATTAAGCATTATTAGGAAAGTGTGGAATACGTTTGGACCACTACAAACAGTTTAAAAATAAATAAACTGTACAGTCCGGTGGTTGAGTGGTTAAGGTGGCAGCACACATGAAGTGTCGAGAGTTCAAATACTGACTCTCTCATCCCCCATTTCTCACTCATCTATCCTGGCTAATAAAGCATGCAGGCTTTAAAAATAAAACTTATATCAATAAAACTTATATCCCACTCTGACATGACCAGAGAAACTGGGCGCCGCCATATGATGTAATCTGTAATCTGGTTTTATTAGTTATTGTGTTAGACCTCCAGAGAAAGTAAGTTCTACACAAAAAGCCTTTTTCAGGCCAATCAGGGAATCTGTGCTGTTTACTTGTTGACACAATAGGAAGTGAGATTACAACACAAGTGCTGATCCATGGAATAAAAGTGGGCAGGGCAGAATAAGGTGAATACACCATGTAATACATTTAGAGGGATATTTGTAGTCAATTATTTTCTACACATGCACACAATAACACGTGCACACAATAACATTACACACAGTAACATGTACACACAATAACACGTGCACACAATAACATTACACACAGTAACATGTACACACAGTAACATGTACACACAATAACACGTTCACACAATAACACGTGCACACAATAACATTACACACAGTAACATGTACACACAATAACACGTGCACACAATAACACGTGCACACAATAACACGTGCACACAATAACACGTGCACACAATAACATTACACACAGTAACATGTACACACAATAACACGTGCACACAATAACATTACACACAGTAACATGTACACACAGTAACATGTACACACAATAACACGTGCACACAATAACATTACACACAGTAACATGTACACACAGTAACATGTACACACAATAACACGTGCACACAATAACACGTGCACACAATAACATTACACACAGTAACATGTACACACAATAACACGTGCACACAATAACACGTGCACACAATAACATTACACACAGTAACATGTACACACAATAACACGTGCACACAATAACACGTGCACACAGTAACACGTGCACACAATAACACGTGCACACAATAACACGTGCACACAATAACATTACACACAGTAACATGTACACACAATAACACGTGCACACAATAACACGTGCACACAGTAACACGTGCACACAATAACACGTGCACACAGTAACACGTGCACACAGTAACACGTGCACACAGTAACACGTGCACACAGTAACACGTGCACACAGTAACACGGGCACACAGTAACACGTGCACACAGTAACACGTACACACAATGACACGTGCACACAATGACACGTGCACACAGTAACACGTGCACACAGTAACACGTGCACACAGTAACACGTGCACACAGTAACACGTGCACACAGTAACACGGGCACACAGTAACACGTGCACACAATGACACGTGCACACAGTAACACGTGCACACAGTAACACGTGCACACAGTAACACGTGCACACAGTAACACGTGCACACAGTAACACGCGCACACAGTAACACGCGCACACAGTAACACGTGCACACAGTAACACGTACACACAATGACACGTGCACACAGTAACACGTGCACACAGTAACACGTGCACACAGTAACACGGGCACACAGTAACACGGGCACACAATAACACGGGCACACAATAACACGGGCACACAGTAACACGTACACACAATGACATGTGACGTGAAGTTTGTAGTTCGTAGCTGGATGTTGAATTGGCCTCAACACCCAAAGGATTAACCTGAAATATAATAAATAATAACAGTTATAGGCTGCTTAAGAGTGTAGCGTTCTCTGGGTTGTTTTTTTCCATGAACTTGTCATTTTGGCTCATTGTGTGAAACTTTCTTTTTTATAAGGCTCTCCTTAATTATTATGAAAAGTATTTCTCCAGGACAAAGTTTTTCATTTCGTAACCCTGTGCTCTTCATGCAGACATCGCACCAGGAGTTCAGTAACCTGAAGCAGTCAAACTCTGAGGCCAACCAGAGAGAGGAAGTCCTGAAGAAGCTGGCCTCAGCTCACGACAGCTACGTCGAGATCAGCAGTAACCTGCGCGAAGGCACCAAGGTATTCAGTCAGCCCCAGCCTGTGCCATATGAACTGCATCACACCAGCCTCAGCCTGTCACAAACTTTCTTCTAAAAGTTGTTACTGTACTGTCTCAAGCCCAAGGGTTTATTTTTGTCCTGTGTTTCTCCTCCAGTTTTACAACGACTTGACAGAAATTCTACTCAAGTTCCAGAACAAGTGCAGCGACATTGTTTTCGCACGCAAAACGGAGCGTGATGAACTACTTAAGTACGTCCTTGGGTCTGCTGTTCTCTCCTAATGTTTGACATGTTTGAACCATGTTCAGGACTACTCCGCATTGCATCTTTATGCTTTGTTATCTCAACCTAAAGCCATTTGTATTTTTCTGTAGGGATTTGCAGCAAAGCATTGCACGTGAGCCCAGTGCTCCATCCTTTAATGTACCTGCATATCAGAGCACTCCCGCTGCCCCCGCCGCTGGACCCACACCTGCTCCCAGGACTGTGTTTGTAAGCACAAATCCCAACACAGCAATGACGCACACTCACAGCTGTACATTTAACTCATCTGTGTCCTCTTGTAGTCTCAACAGCCACAGCAGCCACCAGCGAAGGCCGCCCCTCCTGCCAGACCCCCTCCCCCCGCCACCACTCCTCAAGCAGCCTCAGGACCTCCCATCAACATGCCGCCCACTGCCCTGCCCCCTAACAACCCTTCACCTGTGGCTCCTCTCACTCAGGCCCAGGGACCCCCGTACCCGGCCTACCAGGGTTATTCAGGGTGAGTTCATCACAGTGCATTTTAAATCTCTGAGTCACTTGTGTTGAAGTGTTGCAGTCAAAAAGGGTTGATCAATTATGACCTTGCCCTGGGTTGGCAGCAAAACGGATTATTAGTGTGATTCCCACTTTATTTAATGTGCCACTTATTGAAGACACACTCTTTCAAGTCTAAGTAATTATTAAAAGAGCAATTATGACCCTTCTAAAAAGTTAAAAGCTGATCTTTTGCTGTTGACATATATTTAGAAGAATAATGTGCAACCAAATCACACTGATTAAGGTTATCGCAGCAGTATTTTATGTTTTCACAGATTTAGAGCTATTTCCAATTAACTTTATTTTATACCTGTTGTTTCTGCAGATTCTACCAAATGCCGGTGGGTTACAACCCCTACCCTGCCGCTGCTGCCTATGGACAATACTACATGCCGTACCAGGCCCCTCCAGGACAAGGATACCCGGGAGCGCCCCCTTCTGGACAACCATATCCCGGTTACCCTCAACAACCCCCTCAGCAGCAGCCCTACTATCCCCAGCAATAACTACTTTTCCTTTCTGTCCGTTCATCTGCTCCTATGTTAACACCAAATAACCCCCCAGCAATAACAGCTTTTCTCTGCTGGCTTCTTCCTCCTCGTCCCACTCACCAGATTATTATTCTTTCACTAATAGCACCTGTTGGAAACCCAAATGACGGGCACTCTCCACGCTGCTTTGCACTTCTCCAAAAACCCTCTCATTACTTTGCCGCTATGGTTTCATCTCATCCCCCCTGAATCTTATGTTCCTGTGTTGATTTGACAGCCCTTCTCTGTAGTCTAACCTCCTTCTATTGTTTATATGGGTATTTGTACGGCTACTTTTCTAACAGTTTTATTCATTTGAACCTTCTTTTGGGCTGGACTGCTGTACCACACTTAAACCGGGGCACACACATCCTGCAATGGAAATGTGTTGAATGGATGGACTTGTCATGCCACATCCTCCTCCCCCAGAAAAAGTGCTCCTCCACCAACAATATTCCTATTTTTATAATGAACCCGATGCCTTGCTTATGTATAAACCTATATATAGGAATAGGAATGGCCTGTAGGTTTTGTAATGTAGACTCTTGAGAGTTGGGCTCTTCTCTTTGTTTCTCACCCAGGGAATGTTGGTATATTTCTGTTTTACAATCAGAAGCTGTAAAATTGAGGAAATTGCTCTATTATATAAATATATGTATAAAGAGACTATGGACGTTGTTAACCCTAATGCTATCTTCAGTTTTGGATGACCCACAGGCGTCTGTAGTAGAACGCCTCTCCACGTCATGAAACTGTTTTTTTTTTTTTTTGTTTCACGTAAAAAAAAAAAACGAAATGGTAAAGAAAAGGTTTTTATCCCGTGCACTATCTTTGAGGGTAGCACAAGGGTTAACCAGGAAACTTTGTGTAATGCACTCATGCTCTGTTTGTGTTATTTTTATTCCTCAGCTCTAATGTGATTAAAAAGAAATGACAGTAATCGCGATTTGTTTGTCTTCAATTGTTAGGTTTTAATTGTGAATATTTGTGTCCAGAAGAGGGCACCACTCTACCTGCCACTGTCACTCAGCTTTGTTGCCAATTGGATGGGAAGTGAGTCGTCCTACTCTACTAATCGGACCCCTCTTGACCTCCCGTGCATCCGGGCCAGGTCCCGTTTAGATGACATGCAAATTGCGTTTCATTGAGGTCATGATCTCATCCAATCGTAATACTTCGCAGGTGATTTTTTTTTCTCCCGCAGACAAGATTTCATCCCCAGATATTTATTCAGTGCCGGGAGACGCTAATGATTCACATACATCCTCTTTTTTTTGCTCTGTATGTGTGTGCGTGGCAGAGGCTGAAGCAGATGGCAGCGCAGTGTGATGTCTGGAAGGATGCATGGAGATGTTGGCAGAACGCTGCTGGTCCCCTGCCTGCATCCATCACGCTCTTCACCTCTCTGCATTTCCCCCTCTTCTTATCATCCCAATTCTTATATATAAAAACCAACAACAAGCCATTTTCTACGGTTTTCTTTTCCATCAACGCCCTTCATCCATTTTGCTTTCTTTATGCAGCCTGTCTCATTCTCACCTGACTGTTTCCCCAACACAAATCACTGTTTGTGCAAGTTGGCTGTAGTGGTCGCTGGGGTTGGTTAATATCGCGATATATTGTATTAATATCTCAATTACTATATTATACTAATCTATTTTTATTTTTTGGTTAAGCCATTTATGTCTTTCAACTTTTTAAAAGTGTTGATTATAGCAGATTTCAATGCTAATAATTGATTTTGTTTTATTCCGCAAAGGTGAACTTGCTTTTAACAATCCAGAAGGCCTAAAATGACAACATGCAGAGTGCAGACACGCCACACTAACATTCCCCCTTTTGCTTATCTCTGTCACTTCCAAGCCCAGTTGTTGCTGTGGATGTGTTTATCAAAGGTGTCTGCGTATCTTGGGAACTTAATTTTAACAAGACATTCTGCGCTGGAGGAGTGTCATATTTTAATTGGTCTGAAACCGAATAAAGGCGCAAAACAGAGCACCGCAGTGACGGGTATTAATTACCTTCTGCCTAATGCGCGCTCTTCCAAACTCAGCACTCTGCCATGTTGGTGCCTATATTTCTGCTCCTGCTCTCGGTTATACCTTCAACATGCAGCTTACATCTGTGTCTGTGCTTTTAATTAACCCTGGATCCATGGTGATGGGCCTATTGTTTTGACACAGTTGTACATGCGCTTGTGCAGTTCGTGTGCTGATCCTTTTCCCACAAAGCTCCTTGGTCCTGGAGCGTTTTTCTTGTCATTTCGCCCCATATAAAGCAAGATGCCTGAAATAAGTGATTGACAGGTTTAGGCGCAGTTACTATAACGACTCCCTCCTGGTACTCGCGAGCACTCCCTCACCCCCTTCACCTCTCCCATTTTCATTTTCTTTTACTCCCATCCCGCGCTCTCCCCCGATGCGCGCGCGGCACGTGTGGGTGTGTAGAGATTATGAAAAACTCCACTGCAATATTCCTTCACATCACAGCCATGTTTGTGTTGCTAAGACAGAGGCCTGGCACTGTAACCTGTGTGGGTGAGGGTATGTGCGAGAGTGGGAGGATGAAACGCTCTTATACAACACAGGCAAATACGCGTTTTTATTTTTTGTGTTTCCTTTTTAGATACTTATTTCCTCTGTCACGTTCCGCTTCTATAATTGTGTCCATTTGAGGGTGAGAGAGCGCGTGGGCGTCTTCTTTGCGTGAGCTTGTGGGTGCTGCGTGCCAGCGCGCGGGACACAGCGGCCACACGAGATGATGAGTGCAATTCAAGTACGATAGTATCTGGTGTGGGAATGACAGGAGAGCGGTGAGAGCGCGAGGGGACAGAGCGGCCTGTGCGTGTGCGTGTGCCTGTGCGTGTGCCTGTGCGTGTGCCTGTGCGTGTGCGTGTGCGTGTGCGCTCTCTGCTGGGAAGGAGACGCACGTCACCGCTGCCACCTGCTTCACTAGGACAAAGGCCAAGCGCGCGCCCAAGCATGCATATGCTGACAGTCAGAGTAGAGGTCAAAGCAATCTCTTTACATAGCATTAATGATATGATTTACTTAACCTTCTTGAGCTAAAACTATCCATGGCCCGCTGCTCCTGTCATGGACGCGCCTCTGCTGCCCCTGTGCCCAGAGCTCTCCTTTCATCTTCCCGTCTCTGAGTCATCACACGCGGGTGAGAGGTCTGAGGAAAACAAGCTGCCAGAGTTGGACAAGCCATAACAATGCAGCACCTGTCAGCGCGTGTATATTTGTGTGTATACTATGCGAGTACATGCGCGCACAGCTGTCCGGGCGCGTCTGTCATTGTGAGAAAATACGAATATTTCCAAGTCTTACTGTAAATACAAAGGTACAAGGGCTTTTTCTGTGAGACGTTGCGCGGTCGCGGTATTGAGCGCCTGTCTACGGCAGGAAATGAGATGTTGGGTCTGTGCACCTGCGTGACCCCAACTCTGAGATCTCCTCTAATGATCGGAGCTGTGGTGCCCCCCTCGCTCTTCAACACGCTCCTCACACACCCCAACCTGATCAATAGCGCACCCATCACCAGCCCGCGCCGTGAGGACAACAGATGCTTCCTGTGCGCGCTTAAGTTCAAGTAATGAGCGCACCTGCAGAGGTCTCTGCTCCCTTCTTCTTGGCAGTTTAGATAAGTGAGTTGTGCATCAGGTTGCACGCCTAAGTGCTTTGCTATTGATCCTCTTGATTCCACAAATTGGCCGCTGGACCTCGGATGTGTTTTTCATGTAAACGTTGATGTTGTCAGCGCAGTGGGAATTTGAGGGCAGTTCACCCAGCGATAATTCAGAATTAATTAGGCTACGATGCACACGGGGGGAAGACTGAGCCCATAATAAGACATTTAAAGCAGAATGGGATCCGGTATCCAAGTGCAGGGTATCCATAGAGACCGTTGCTATGGCGTAGAGAAATCTCACCTCATTAGGAACAAATATAAATAGCCCTGCGACTCTGCTCATGGCCGCGATGCCCACGGCCGAGTGAAGGGGGCTCCGCTGTTTGCAGGTCATTGATGCCCGGGTGGGAGTCGGGAAGCGCGCAAAGAGGGTGTGATGAATGGTGGGAATGATTTAGAGAATTTGAAACGATGGAGCTGTGAAGAGCTGTGAGATCTTGGCGATGTTGGGGGAGGATATGAAGATGTAGAGGGGGCCATATTGATGCATACTTGGAAAGCACTGCAGAACTTTCATCTGTTTGTTTAGCAGATAGCATTTACAATAAGCAATGCGTTTGTAGGACTTTTGTGTGAAAGTTAAAAGGCTAAGGATTTAATTGCTGCATTGGGGAAAACGGCGTAATGAGCCAATGTGAGTGACTCCAGAAATGTGTGTGTCCCCATCTCCAAACATTTTCTTTCCACAGACTTGTACATAATGAGGGAGGGGAGGAGAGAACAGGACAGCCGAGGTGGCAGGATGGTTTTGTGGGAGGAAAGCTCTATGTGGGGGATTGTGAGCACAGTTGACAGGTAAGTGCAGAGAAGACAGATGGGGAGCAAAGAGAAAACTCCACACATCCTCCACTGATTGCATCAACAGGTCTCAGCCCTCCAGGTATGCTGCAGTGCACCACCGAACCACACAGTTCAGTCTGACCATCCCAGTGTCCTTCATCTCTGGGATTACAGTGGCTTTCAGGAGGCTTTCTCCCAGTTTAATGTCATATTTAACAGGTGACAATGGCCTCTATGAGTGAAATGAATATCCAAACAGAAAGTCACTTCTTGAAGCTATTTTAATTTCCCCTTAGTTATGAATAAAGTAGTATATAGTCAAAGTGTTGAGAAAATACTGTATATTGGTGTATATTGATATATTGGTAAAAACATCTACATTTCCACAGTTGAAGGCTAATTATACGCTATATTCTGACCTACCTTGCAATCCTATGTTCCTTTTACCTCCCAAAGAAGGTTATATTTTGGTTTGTGTTTGTTTTCTTGTTTCACATTCATAAAAAAAAATTGAATTCTGTCGGTGAAGGGTTTTGTTAGCTGGCTGGTATTTACTTTTGTATCAATTGAGCTAACACCACCCGTAAACAAAAACATAGTATTTCTTTTGGTTGACTTTTCAGATATAGTGCACAGGGGCTTTGTGGCTCAGTAGATACATGTACTCCTTCTAAACAAAACCATTTGTGTCCAGAATATGACAGTATTGCCCGATTTTTGAAGATGACCTAACTCCTCAGTGGCGTCTAATTCACATTGTTTAAGTCAATTTAGCACGGGTAAACCCAGCAGCCACTCTATTATTTGCTTCCCTTGTTTAAAACGGCGTGTATTGAGTTTCAAACCTTAAACAAGCCAGTCAGCCTAATAATCCATTTGCTTGAGTGAGTGTCCTCGTATTAGTGACCACCAAGTCTTTTTTTTCAGACAAAACGATGGCTCAATTTATGAGTCTCCCTTCCTAAATGCAAATAAACCTCAAAAGCTTGTCGCGCCGTTCAGTTCTTCAAAGCTAAATGGATTTCTCTGTCTTTAGTTGTAAGCAGTGTGTTTTCAACTTCGTAACAAAGGCATCTGTGACTGAGGAGATGAAAACGCGCGGCAGCTGATGAAGATGGCGAAGGGTTCAGACGCGCGCCAGTGTGGGCTTTAATTGAGGAGATTGTTTGATTCCTTTCTCTCTGCATGTCTCTCTCTCTCTCTGTAGACCTGTCAAACTCGCCATAGCAGGAAAAAACAACCTGCGTATAGATAAATATAAGGTGAACTGATAGCCGGGGGAGAATGGCAACGGAAAAGGCAGCGTTTAGAAGGAAAAAGGAGCAGTTTATTTAACACCCACTGCCTGTAGAGACATATGCAGAGACAGGCAGAGGAGGGGAGAGTCTGTCAAACATCCGTTATAGACCACAAACCCACACAGACATCACTCCACTGAACACTTACACCTTTTGCACCTTCATGCGTCCTCTGATTCTCTTCATTGTTCTCACATTTTCAACACGCTATGGACATTTGCTGGGATCTCTGAATGCCTGCGTTTATATCCACAAATATATATCCATAGTGACGCATTGCCACTGATCTGAAAATAAACTCTTTTTCTTTTTCCTCCCCCCTTCATACCAATGCATTCTCCTTTCCTCGCTGTTCAGCTCATAGCCCACCCCAAATTAACCACACTATTATTCCTCTCTGCACTCATAGTTTGGTAATTCTGACTTGCTGACGCACCGCATCTAAATTCATCATTCATCTCTCTCCAGGGGGTTGCACCACAGCTTTGTAGACTTTCAGGTGCCCCTCCAGTCAACAGCATTGGGAGTTAGCAAGAGGATATGGATAATGGACTCGGTATCTGCCGCACATAGGAAAATCAATCACTCCCTGGCACTTCTAATTAGGATGGTAATTTTGTGTGAAATCATTTATAGTGTCCCAAATCCTAAATCACTTTAGAGTTTTGTAAGCAAATTCTCAAACTGCAGTGACTTGCCCGAATCCAGCCAATGAGAATTGCCGGATATATTTCTAATGTAAACCCTGTTGTGATGCAGACTTGACTGTGCTCTATTTTAGGGATATCTTACACAATGACCACATCAAACCAGCATGGTTGTTACAGCCTACTGTTCCCAGTGTAAAAAGACTATGGTGTGGTTTTGTATGGGTCATAATTATACAGTATCAAGTGCGGCACTCTTAATTAGGATTTATGTGTCCTCAAAGAAAAGGCCTGCACTACTGGTCTCGTGAAGAAGCAAATGAGGAGGCTATTTGTCTGTTTCGTGTCTGTAGCTGTCTAGTCACCAGGCCACATGCTCCATCATAGTTTAAATATTCATAGGCAGTCCACTGAATATTCATGACGAGCACATTAATATGTATAAGCCTCACTTGTTGAGGTGTCATTCGATCTCTTGTACACACTTGCACACGCTGACGTCGGCGCTCGCTGATCAAAGCAGATAGCTATGTCCACATGAGTAATAAGTGGCTTTGGAGTGGTGATGTAATGGTAAACAAAAACAGCTAGGCCCATGATCAAATATCACAATTATTACATTACTCTTCCAATCTAATGCATGAGAAAAATGCAGATGTATCTAATTTTCATCCCCAGGAATACATTTTATAATTGCTTGTGGTCAGAAACCACAATGTGCATCTTGTTCAATGGAAGCATTGGGCAAGCTTGAAGCAGGTGTAATTGACTGAAAGAAGTCTAAAAATAATATGACGTAGTATAACATCATTTCTGTGAACTAACAATTGTGGAAATACTGTAATATTACAATAAGAGCATGAACTTTTAAATGTAATAGGAGGATCTCTTAGTAGTTGCTCTTGATATTTTAGAACATGAATTTTAAAAACACCGTAATATTTCACTTCAAGTCAGCTAAAAACCTTTTTATTCAGTCTGGCCTTTTAATTACAGTTGCTTTGGGGACTGATATGACTGTATATTGTTGTATGTATATTGCTCCCAAAGTTTTTTTGTGTATTTATTATTTTATTCTGTGTATTTGTGAAGCACTACAAATAAACTGTACTTACTTACTTACTTTATAATTGTTTACATAATTTTTTCATAGTTATTTGCATCCAGACTATTGGATTTATATCCTGAAAAGGTATTGTTTCCCTCTGCTACCTTCCTGGGACCAGTATCATAACCTCGGTTCCAGTAAAGCTCTTTAAACAGACACCAGTCCAGCGCAGCGAGGAACTGATGTAACAGAATGACACACAAACAGTCAGCTGTGCACTTTCTAATGAGTTGTGTTCATGTAACAAGCCGCAGCTACACAAGCACACACACACACGCACACACACACACGCACGCACGCACGCACACACGCACGCACGCACACACACACACACGCACGCACACACGCACGCGCACACACACGCACGCGCGCACACACGCACGCGCGCGCACGCGCGCGCACGCACACGCACACACACACGCACGCACACACACGCACACACACACACACACGCACACACACGCACACACACGCACACACACACACGCGCACACGCACGCACACACACGCACACGCACGCACACGCACACACGCACAAACCTATGAGTCTGTCCTCGCCACTCACACACCAACCACACTGCTAACACGCAGCAGGTGAGCTCCGCACAGTTTTCTCTGCAGACTATGCTAATATTTTTTACATTTACAATAGATAATGGTGTCATTAAAACACCAGTAACACGCGGATGGTGTGCGTACAGTGCAGAGAAATCAGACACATGCAGAGCAATGTTTGGAGACTTTAGGTGACGCACATCCTGCCCTCACTCACCTCTGCACTTGGTGGTTTTAGTGTGCCAACAATTTGCTCATTGTTTGACATTTAAGAGTTTCATTTGGTTGTATTGCATTGGTTTTCCTTTTAGATCTGTCTATTAGATCTTTAAGTGTAGTGTTATACAGGATGGTCCAAGCAGGTCGAGCACAAAAAGACAAAGGGTGAAGCTGTGGAAAAGGGCTTTTGTCTCTACAGACTGCATTTATCATAGAGGGATCTTTTATCATGTGTAATTCTCTCTTTGAATAATGGAGTTTCTGAATTAATATGAACTGAAAATGTGTCTTGGATTAATGAAAATCTGCTCATTGCTTTACTATAATCTCCTCTAATATCTTCATTTTCTGGCTCACCATGTTGGTTGCTGCTAAAAGAGGTTTATAAAAAGGAAGTCAAAATATCATAACTTGAATGAAACAAAAGGTTCTGCCAAATCTTCTCACCATTTCAATTGACAGATTGCAATGTTCCTTCAAAAGAAAGAAAAGAAAAAGAAAACTTAGCTTGTTTTTGCTTAACTTAAAAATCAGCTGTAAGCCAAACCTTGCCTTAAGCGTTGTTCTTTAGGTTATACCTCTGAAGCTGTGCTTTGACATTTGTGTCAAACACAAACCAAATGGGCCAAATTGCTGTATCCTCATTTCAGCTTCTGTTGCTGAATTATTTTATAGACTTATAGAATTATTGTTGTTGTTGTGGGACCCTCTTCCTCCCTATAATCATGTCCTGTGGTGGCAAGTTGCTCTGTATCACAGCTGCCTTGGGGCAAATTGATAAAGAAGTGGCAGACTTCTACCTGTGGCCACACTGTCCCCAACCAGTCCCTGTTTAAAACATTCATGTAATTGGGTGAAGTGCCTTTCCTAATGACACAGTTACATAGTGGCAACGCTGGTAGAAGTAATCCTAGTAGCTTTTTGTCCATACATGAACCTCATACCAGCCCAAGTAGGAATGAGACCTTATATTCTAGATCTAGAAATGAGATGCTAGGCCTGCTTAAGATTTTTGGGTTGTATATTTAATTTAGCAAATATTTCCATCTACCACACTCACCAAGTTAACTATAGGTTAAGCTTTACTGCACACTGTACGTCCACATGAAAAATATGTGGGCCTAATGATGTAATGCATTAGTCCTGAAGTGCTCAAAAGTCAAAATTAAAGTTTGTTTTTCGGCCCATAGGGTTTATTAGACAGGACAGTGAAACGGGGATAAAAGAGAAGGGAGGACATGCAGTAAATTGTCAAAGCCGGGATTCAATCTCACATGTGTGCATGTGTGCTGCCGCCTTAACCACTCGACCACCGCACTTTCATGCATAATTAATTCAATACTGAGACTGTACTACATGATTTGATTAGACGAACTCTCTAACCACACTTCAGAATTTCAGATGGAGGGCAGAGGCCTATATACTATACCATTATGGCAGGTTCACTGTTTTTGAAAGAAATGTCCAAACTTATGACCCACAGTTGAACCATATCATTTGCCATTTTAATCTTATTAAGCATATTAAGCAAGAGTCAGATTTCCCTATTGATTACATTGTATTTTCCTCTGTGAAATATCTAATGGTAAATTCACATTTTGTAAAATCTGACCATTTTGATTAATGACTCGTTAACGTCTTGTATCATATTAAAATCTGCATCTAATTAATTTAAGCTGCCCTCATCTGTATTCAATATTATTGTCCTGTACAATGTTGTGCTGTCATCTGAAACCCAGCAATTCTGACAATACTGCTCCAGGACCAGTTCCATTTAGAACTATAGGAACTATAGGGATAGTAGAACGTAGTGCTGTTACGTGAACGCAACCTATTTTTGTGATGAAAAATTAGCACCGTTGCCATGGCAATTAAAATACAAAACACAAAATCATAATGTAAAGTCCTAAAAATGGCGCCTATAAACAGGACGCTGATGAATTGATACCAACCTGGCGTGTGCAAGTGTGTACAAGTTCCACAGTTACCATGGTGACCCAAAGCACACATTACCCGGCTTGATAAGTTTTTAGATGGTCTGAGAAGTCAGGGAAAAAAGATTTAAAGATCGCCTTTTCAGGAGCCTGTGACCAATATGACAATTTGATTTTCAATTAAAAAGGTGAGAAACGGAAAAAAAAAAAAACTGTTGGTTAAGTCTAACTAGCTTTTGGCTGTAATGTCATTTTAAACACATGCTGTACACATCGGCTCACCTGCTGCAGTCCTTTGGTCAGATTGTATTAAAATGAAGCTCAGATGAAAGTCTAACTTGAGTATCAGAGCTTCAGACAGAGCAGAGCAGGTCAGCTCCCCCCAGGGCATGTCGATGACGTCACGTGAGTGTCAATTATATTCTTTTTCTTCCGAAGGCATGAACTTTGATAAACCTTAATGATGTATTGTCAGTAAATCGAAAGCAAAAACACCCGTTCTGCCATTGATTGGAAGTGATCGTCAGTGAGACAGAATCGGGGCGGGACAGAGCGGCAGTGGGCCGGACGTGGGCGGGGCGTGGGCCTTACGTGGGCCTTCGTGGGCCGGGTCTGGTGTCGCGTGGCTCCGGGTTCAGAGCTCCTCCTGCTCCGGCGGAGACAGGCAAAAGGCGGAGGAGGAGCACCGGGCGCACAGTCAACAGCAAAGCACGAGCAGCACCGCCGTCCAGCGATACACCTGCTCTCCAACAGCCCACGGCGGGACACGCTTCACGGTGAGGACCGGGGACACGCTTCACGGTGAGGACCGGGGACACGCTTCACGGTGAGGACCGGGGACACGCTTCACGGTGAGGACCGGGGACACGGGGACACACCGAGTGCGTCTGCAGCACCGCACTGACTCTGACTCTTTCTCCACATTCTGGGACATTTACATCAGTTGCGCTCTCTTGTAATAAACTTCTAATAACACATCATAGACTTATTTCTAATCGGCGATGACGTCAGATTGTATTGGATTAACTGATTTATTTCATGTCCTCCGCGTCATTTGCTCTGCTACAAAATCACAAACTTGCACTGACGCTTCCTCCTCAGGCAACTGTAGAAGAGGAAAAGAGTAAAAGAGTAGAAGGAGTTGGCTTAAGTGGATAGTTTAGTTTTGATCTCCTTATGTTTTCAAGGGATTCGCTTGAAAAATATATAAATTATTATTGTGTGTCTGTGTGTGTCTGTGTGTGTCTGTGTGTGAGAAGAACTGCACACAAGTTTCATACCAATGACAACCGTTTGGAAGTATCAAATGAATTGTCTCAGCGGCACTACACGTTAAGGCTTTTGTGTTTAATGTATCGTAGAAATGACAGTCTTGGCTGCTGCTGCTGCTGCTGCTGCTGCTGCTGCTGCTGCTGCTGCTGCTGCTGCTGCTGCTGCTGCTGCTGCTGCTGCTGCTGCTGCTGCTGCTGCTGCTGCTGCTGCTGCTGCTGTTGATGCCCCCCAGTGTCTTTCACTACTTTAAAGGTCTTTTAGTTATGTGTTTGTGTCAGTTTGAGCACATTTTGCTGCGATCGCCTGGTTTTCCCCTCGGTCCGGACACAAGCAGCTGACAGCAGTGAAGTGCCGGAGCAGAAGGCGCCACTGCCCCGTGTAAAAATAGCCGGTGTGTCTTAAAGCCCGGGTCAAAGTAACGCGACTCGCACCGGCAGAGGGAAACTGCAGCGGCCCCGAACACCGGGACTCTTTAGTCTTCAATATGGGTCAATGTTGACACCTGTGAGAACCGCAGCCTTTTGTCTGCTTGTCGAGCCGCTGGTGTTGGTTGGCGGTACACAGGCTGCACACTGTGTGGTTTGCCTCCTTTTGGGTTCATCTACAGACCCCACAGCAGTTCCACCCACAAGTCACTTTGCAAAGAGGCTGCTCTCCCTGCTCAGGTGCTCATGACGACTCAAAGGACAATGTAACCTAAATGTGCAGCCTACTTTTGCTTTTTCTGCTCATCCTGAAAAGAATCTTGCGTGCCTTAACCAATCCTGCAGACTGAAGCTGACCTGATATATTTGTCCTGAAAGAGGAGGATGCTTGCACAGGTGGAGTAGATTTATGAGCAAAAACCTGTTAAGAAATACCCTTATAGAAAGAGCGAAAAGCAGCCAATTATAGGCTTAGGGCACAGCTTGTGTAGATTATGGATAAACAAAGCGCTGTGGCTCTGCTGTGTTTGCCTCAAGACTCAATAATAATTGTACATCAAAGATACCTGCTCTCCAGGTTTAAATCTCACTGAATCATCTCGTAATGAGCTCCAAGCTGAGGAAGGGGATACTGAAACCATCTCTGATGCAGCCTCACAATTACACTCAAAGCTTGAGTAGTCCCATTTTTGCGCCCTGCCCTTTCTTAGAAGTAGATATTTTTCTTAGAGATGGAAAAGTGTCTTCCAGAACGAGCTTCTAAAATATAGCATTTTAATAATAGTTTTGCTCAGACCTCCCCTAATTTAAGTGTTTTTACTAAGACATTGGTTGAACCAGACTTAAAGACCTAATCTTAACTTGGTTTAGTGACAATGGTCAATCATTCAAGTAGTGTTTGGACATTATCCCAGAGGCCTGCCTGGTCAGTGTGTATGAGCCAGGGAGCCTTGGCTGGAGAAGAAAGGCATCCTGGTGAGCGAGTGGCTCCGAGGCTGGGGCTTAGAGGAGAGCAGCAGATGGATGATGATGTAGCGGGTACTGGCGCTCCCTGCCTCCCGCCACCATCCGTCACGCGCTAATGATCGTGTCACACCTTCTCCCCAGGCGTCCTACCGCTTCTGCAACACTCAGCTCAAAAACTGGTAGCTTTCCTCAAATCCCCTCTTCACGGCCGTCGGCTGAAAAGCCCAGAGAACTGCAATCCACTCATTCACTAATTCTGCTCACCTTTAAGTCCCCACAGACCTCTCCTCCTGCTCTCACTGAGCCTTCATTCACCTGGTTTCTTCTGTAGTACATCTGTTTGTGCTCATTTTCTCCCCTCTCACTTATTGTGTAATTTTCTCATGGTTATTGCAGAACAGTCAACACAAAACCGAGATTGTGGTTTACCCAAAGGTAGAGAAGCTGGAGGGTCCAGCTGTTGTCCTGTGCAGCTCTGCGGTGGAGCTGGGTAGACCACAGCAATGATGGAAATCCCAGCGATGCATGTGGGGAAGTCCTGTGTTGTTGTGTGTCTGTAAACTCCTCGGGCTGCATTAGACCACCACTCTACGACACAAGCACAAACCTCCTGCTGTTTCTGCCGAACAGTGAATGTCAGCACTGAGGCAGGATGCTATTTTTTTTACTGTGCATTAAGAGGGCACAGTCTTAGGAGATTTTTACCAGCGCAAATGGCACATTTTAAAGTATGGTTGGATGTTATGACCAACATTAAACATTCGAATTAATTCACTCCAGGCCTCATGAGGTCATCCTAATTATACCATAGAAGTATGATAAAGCAATATTGAGTCATAATGATCATAATTCATTTTTCGTTAATTTTGATGGCCATTGAAAAGATATCACACTCACTTTATCTTCATTAGACAGGCATGTCATCGTCTGGCTGCCAAAAGCTATGGACCTTCTTGTAATTAACTAAAGAAGCTGTCACTGTATGATTAATCTGCTACAGTGATACACGCCATACAACACCCCCTGGCCTTTGCAAAACCACATATCACTTCATAAACAACAATTAAAGGGCTTAAATACTGTGCTGTTTTCTTTGATAGCCAGATTGCCTATCTGCCATGCTGAGATGATTCTTGAAATTGCATCTGTTGTGTTTTTTCTTGAAAAAGTCCCAGAGATACCATGGCAGCCGGGGATGTGTTATTTTTGTAAAAGTGCTGTTATCTCCAGTCAGGTGTTAAATAACCATGTTACCGAGCATCCTCCGAGCTTGTTATCAGTCCCAGGTGTTGTGGGAATAAGTGTCCCCCAGAGCCTGGTGCTATACAGCGCCCTGTGTCCCCGCTTAGCACAGTTGGCCCTTTGGACGAGACGCAGGAATGCCGCTTCCTCTCATGTGTGCGCATCTTTGGTCTCGACAAAACTCTCACTGCACAGATCAGAGCCTCAGCTTGGCATTCTGGGAATATCTTTGCTGGTGGATCGGATGATACTCCCCGCAGCTGCTGTTTCTAAGAAAAGCTCTTTGACATGCTCAAACACATACACACGCATGTGTTGCATTCATGTAAATAGACAAGTACTGCCAATAACCAGAGGCCCCCCACCCGAAATGCCCAGCCAGCAGTACATGCCGCAATACACGCTAAGCACCAATTAGCTGTAAAGCCAGGAAGCGTTTGGGAGGCCTAGACAGATTTGAACACACAAGTGCACAAATTAGCCTCTTTATGTCATTTTAAGTGACTGCAGCAGCTGGCTCATATGTTTGTCTCGTGTGCTTTACATTGACCGCTAAAGCATATCTCTATTTCTCTGCTTTTTCCCAAGCTCCAGCAAAGAGTCATCGGAGAAAGGGACGGCAGGGAGACGAGTGGCGAGGATAATTGCTTTCTGGATACCCTGTGGGAACATGGGATATATGACCTCATCATTCACCTCTGAGGGTCGCTAACAGGTCATCTACAGGTACGACTGTAATCAAGAAATGAATTGATGATTAAATTAATATCAAGAATGTCTTGTCTTTAATTTAAAAGGTCAGTACAAATGTTGTTTTTTGTTTTGTTTTACAAATAGCTTCAAAAAGTGATTGTTTTAAAAACTTAATAAAAATAAATGAAATTTAGCCTTTGCGGATCATAAGTTTCAAAACAGTAAATCTCCCATATAAGCCCTCCATCTGAAACTATGACATAATGTGTCGCTGTAACCACAACATGAATAATTACTTGCTGTTTTTGTCATTGTTTTTATTTGAAGAATGACTGAAATCCTGGACAGTTCTGATGTTGTCGTCATGACGCCATGTGCCGTCACTGAGAGGTCTTCCCCATTGCCAGTCCTCGCTTATCAACAGGACGAGGGAGAGTGTCCAAGTACATATAAGAAGCCTGACTCTAATGTAAGCCAAATGAATAAATCTCACTGGCTGTAACCAAATTACAACCTTTTCTCCACACTGCTGCTAACTTCATAACAAATTATTTCTTCCGCCACAGAAACACTGTAACCAGGTGCAACCAAAGAAAAAAGTCAAGGTAAGCTAAAGTAATTCTGCATCGCATTATTAATTGTCAGTGTATCGATTGCACATGTTTATGAATTCATAATACTGCTTACTTCTGTGCAAATTTCAGGCCAAAGGGAAGTTGATGCGGAGTGCAGCTGTTTGCGAGGAGTCGCCCCCAATCGAAGAGGTACCAACACAAAAGAGGCCACTGCACTTTCTCCAATCATAATTGTTATTACAGAATTTAGATTACTCTTCTTTTCACAGATATCCCCTGAAGAAGATATCTCTTGCAGCAATGACAGTGACAAAAGTTTGTGCAAAATGCACAATCAAGAGCCAAAGAAAAGCTTACCATCCAAAGGTGTGTGTGAAATTGATATCTCAGAAAGAATAGGGAAGAGAAAAATAAATGTAATAAACTTGAACAGCAGCGCCACTATTTAGATTTAGGCCTCCAGGGCTGTTTAATATTGCAGTTTCTTCTTTATTGCGTTGTAAGACATATTCATGTTTCTTCTCAGAGTCCAGTGCGGACTACACTGACTCCACGGGCATAGACCTGCACCAGTTCATCGTGGATACTCTAAACAGTAACCCCAGGGAGCGCATGATGCTACTTAAACTGGAGCAAGACATGATCGACTTCATCACCAGCAATAGGTCTGGATCTGTGCACCCATTGATTTTATGCTAATTTAAATGGGTTTTTCACCTCATACATCACAGTTCCGCCCATACAGCTTATTTAGCGTACTCCACATATCTGACCAGTCATGCAAATCTACCTATTAACTGGATCTGAGCCAACATGAGCCTTTTGCCAAAGCCCAATGTTTTAGACCATGTATTTGTTACAACAACTCAAACTCAAGCAGCTGGACCCATTGTAACCACTGGGTCTAGAACAATGAACATATCCTTTTAGGACGGTTGCAGAGAAAGTATGAAAAGTCATTATCTATTTGTTTTTCCCTCCGAGCTGGAACAGCCTCATAGAGCTCAACACTTCGAAGCCTGCAGTTTCTGGGAGAAAAATGTATATTAATTTTCCCATGGTATTGTGGTTCTCAAACTTTTCACACTAAATACCACTTAAAAAATATTCTTTCGAATACCACCAAACCAGGTCTAAAACACACTTTTCCAGGTCTAAACTTGAGCAAAACTAAATCAAATCCAACTTAATTTATGAAGCGCTTTTCATATGTAACTCAAAGTGCACATGCACACAAACACACACATGCACACAAAAACACACACACACATTCACACAAACACACACATGCACACAAACATGCACACAAACAAACACACACATGCACACAAACACACATATGCACACAAACACACACATGCACACAAACATGCACACAAACAAACACACACATGCACACAAACACAAACAAACACACATATGCACACAAAAACACACAAACACACACATTCACACAAACACACACATGCACACAAACACACACATGCACACAAACACACACATGCACACAAAAACACACACACACATTCTCACAAACACACACATGCACACAAACAAACGCACACAAACAAACAAACACACACAAACACACATATGCACACAAACACACACATGCACACAAACATGCACACAAACGCACACATGCACACAAACACAAACAAACACACATATGCACACAAACACACATTCACACAAACACACACATGCACACAAACACACACATGCACACAAATACACACGTGCACACAAATACACACATGCACACAAACACACACATGCACACAAACACAAACGAACACGCATATGCACATACACGCACACATGCACACACACATACACACAAACACACACATGCACACAAACACACACATGCACACAAACACACACACACACATGCACACAAACACACACATGCAAACACAAACACACACAAACACAAACAAACGCACACATGCGCACAAATACACACATGCGCACAAACAGACGCATGCGCACAAACAGACGCATGCGCACAAACAGACGCATGCGCACAAACGCACGCATGCGCACACAAACGCACGCATGCGCACACAAACGCACGCATGCGCACACAAACGCACGCATGCGCACACAAACGCACGCATGCGCACACAAACGCACACATACGCACACAAACGCACACGTGCACACACTCTAAAATACATGAAGCTGAGTACAGATGCACCAGTTGAGAAAGTGCCATGGTTGGCACCAGGAGCAGAGCGTCGCATGCAGCCACTGGACACTGATACAGGGCCCAGAGGAAAGACGGGACACCAAACCTCCACCAGGGACAATGAGCCAGGCCACAGCAGCCACAGCCGACCTCCGCTCCTGGTACAGAGGGCTCCACAGAGATCCTCAAAAGTGATAACCAATAAAAATGTGCTAACATTTCATAAATATATGAGTAGAAACTAAGAGTTCGTAGAAATAGAATAAAACTAGGACATAAATACATATAAAATAGTAAGTCTAAAATAAGTAAATAGAAAAAAATAAGCAAATAAAATAACAAATATCAATCAAGTTATGTCTAAATTACAACAGCACTATTGCTATACTAATTCTTAAGATGGACTCTAAATTCAGCAAATATTTGAACTGCAGAGGGATCTGCATTCCACCTTAAGGAGCTCATACATGTACCAAAGTTTGAGAACCACTGCCATAGCGGTTTTTCATAAGCAGATCAAATACAAATATAGGTCATTACTTGCCACATATCTGATGACCCCTGAGAAAGCTTTCAAATTTTGAATATATATATATATGTATATTTTTTTTTTCCAGAAAGTTTATAGGAACAATGAAATGGGAGGTTTACTTCACTGTTGAGCTATTCTATTCTGGGCCGAGCCCGAACTGTAGCAACTGTTTGGTACCCCGTCACCCCTGGCACAACCAGTGAAAACGCTCATGCTGAAGGCATGGATCATGCATACTTACTCCTGCTATGACAGAAATAGTCAAGCACAATGAGTGAAGCCCATTCACCCAATGTTGACAACAGCAGCATTCCTCCAAAAGCACTCGTCTTGACTGAGAATTGTACTAATTTGCACTTGTTATGCACAGCATTGGCCATGTCCAATGTGTTGCCGTCTGTTTAGTTCTTAGATAACACACACAATGAGGTGTGTTATCAGCGCCATCTTTATCAAGTTAAAAGTGCAGAATACAAAGCCCGGCAGCCCCTGAGGGCCGTTGGAGGCCGCTTGCGGCTTTAATGTTCTAATTCATTTCTTTGCAACCCTAAATATTGTTGGTTGTTTTTTACTATAAACAAAATCGTATTTTTTAATTACACTATACAGGTCCAAATATTCAACAAACTACAGCGCAATTGTGTCTCACAATTAAACTGCAATTCTCTGACCTTTTTTTTTTTTATCCCTTTCAGCCCCTTTAAGAAGTTTCCCCCCATGTCGTCCTACCACCGCATGCTGGTTCATCGGGTGGCAGCCTACTTTGGCATGGAGCACAATGTGGACCAGACCGGCAAATCTATCATAATTAACAAAACCAGCAACACGCGCATGTAAGGATTTATATTGGCTGTTTATATTAATATATATATCTTTTTTTTTTTTTTTTTTTTATTAACTAATTCGTTAGGCATTCTGGCTGTTTTACAGACCAGAGCAACGCTTTTTGGATGAAGTACAAGAAGACAAGCGAGACGAGATGAACAGATGGAGGGTTATTTTGAAGAGAGACAGTAGCTTAGATGACCAGGTCAGCCTGTTCTTTACTTTTCTGAAGCCCCAAGTCTCTCTGGACTTTCCACAATAATTAACATTGATCACGCCCTATCAGCATGTTGACCTGTTGGTTCTTCACAGATGCAGCCTCGACTTCACCCGTTACGAGAAAGGCAAAGTAAGTCAATGGAGGAGCGAGAAGAAGAATACCAAAGAGTTCGAGACCGAATTTTCAACCAATGTCCCAATGTAAACCCAGAGGTAAGGCACATATGAGGCAAATATACTATGTGGCAAAGCCAGGAGAGTTTCTAATCTGTCAGCTGTACTTTTCCAGCCACAGAGCACCCAGGAGGCCCATTCGGAAACCAGGTAACCTTACCGACAGAGTGTGCTTGTCATGCGCTTTTTCAGCTTATTATATTTAGATGAGAGCATTAATATATGTCTGTGTGCCTGTGCAGAGCTGTGGAGGAGTACAATCCATATGCAGAGACCCAGAGGAGAAGGCAGCTCTTCAGGTAGACTAGTCTGCACCTATGCACAGTCATTTATCATCTTAACCCGGTCAGCTCGCAACAGCCTCAGAGCAGCTGAATGCAGAGAGGACCTAGTTTTGTGTTATATATTTATTTTCACTGTCAATTGCCACTGTGCTAAGCCTACATTTCTGTATAATGGTCTTGTGAAATATTCTGTGCCATGTTTATTGTGGCATAGATGTCAGCAGAATAAAAATCATGATGGTAATTTTCCATGTACTCCGCAGAGGAAGCCGTGATAATTCAAGCTCCAGCTGGACTGACAGCAGCAGACAAAGCAGCTTTGACACCGACTGTCGCTATAGTAGCGACCCTCGACCTTGGAGCAGCACCGATTCAGATTCATCCTACCAGTGGTCAAGCCCCAGCACCAAACCCCAGCAAACTGCCAACAGCAGCTGGGACACACATGGTGCGTTTTTGTGAGCTCGCTTCAGAAGATAACACTCCCTTGTCTCACCTTTAAGGTGCAAATGTAGTCACTGATCACAAGACTCTCACTCTCTCATCTACGTACCTGCGTAAGAACAAGCTTATTTTTACACCCCACTTGGGATTATCACTGTGTATAAATCATGCCAGCTCCTGATTCAGTACCATCTAATTAGTGAAAAGCAGTGGAAGTCTTATGGTGTGAAAATGTAAAAACTTGATTCATGATTTTCACACCATAGCTGTAAATTTTCACACAACACCTCTAGGCCTCATCACATCAGAAAGACAGATATGCTACAGCAAAGACAGAGCGGGAATTCTGTATAAAGGCGTAAAGATATTTCCAATTTTCTGTGCAGCGTTAATAAAGATGGCTTCTTTCCGTTTTCATTTGAACATTTGTGCCATTTCCTCATCTCCGTCCTGTTCTTCCAGGCTCCATCACGCTTTTCAAACTGCCTCCCTGTGGCCAACACCCCTCGCCCCCTCCCATCATGGAGGAACTGGCTCCTAACACAAACTACATCATGGAGAACGGAATACCTCCAGGAAGCATCTTGGTCAACCCTCACACTGGTACTTCATCCTTACTGAGTATTGACTTTACTTTATCAATGGAAATATTTTAAGTTGAACCAAATCATAGTGAACTTAATCTCACTTTCAAAATGCCGTTGTGTGTATTATCAAACATTACAGCATTTAAGTAAAATAACAGTTATTTTATAGTGAGACGGGAAACATTTAAAGCAAGTAATCAAACACTCCTGAGCAAAAATGAGTTGTTAGTGAACAGTTTAAAATGGTAGATAGACTGAACCTTCATCAAAGTCACAGCTGACAGGTTTTGCATTTGTCTGTGCAGTCTTCAGTGACCAACCGTTTGGAAAAGAGTGCTTTAGCCTAACTCGTGTTAACATTATTTTCCCCAGGCCAACCTTTTCTCAACCCAGATGGGACCCCCGCGGTGTACAACCCTCCCGACAGTCAGCAGCCAATCAGGAGCCAGACGCAGCTCCGGGGCTCGCCTCCCCAACAGCAGGTACCACGGCAGAAAGTCATGTTGGATACAAAATGCTGCCAGTGTCGCATATCGCTGTGGAGTCTTATCTCTATCTCCATGCCTCGTCCAGATGCTGCAGTACTCGTCTCTCTCCTACACGTCTCCGCAGATGTTGCCTGTCACGCCGTCACAGTCCTTCTCCACCGCCGTACGTATTAAACTTTACTCATTTAAGCTTCTTGTCCGTGTTGTGCTCTTCATTGGCTTCCTACTGTGTTCTGACCCGCTTCATCCTCTCGCAGATTGAAGACGTCTCCTCTCAGTTTGCTCATGTGGCGGTGAGCTGTCAGCCGAACCCTGAAGCCCCGCCCATGTACTCTCACGGTCAGGGTTATGTCTATGCAGCTCCGCCCCTGCCCCCTCCGCCGCTTCCCAAACCGCCCAGCTACTGCCAGCCTTCACCTCAGGTACACGTCCACTCGCTTTCAAAATACAGACACACTTAGTCACTTTGAAAGTCATCGGTTTCCTATGTTGCTTTCACAACCATAGATGTAATTTTCAACATTAGAAACTTGAATGTCCACACTGTTTTAATTATTTGATCAAAACAAAGAGTTTAAACCGTGATTAAACTTTTAATCCACTAAATTCTCCCCCAAAATGTCACTTACTAATTTAATTCAATCAATGGCATTTCTAGTCCCAAATAGTATGTCGTCTTATCTCTATATCCGAGCAACACATAAGAAAGACATCATATATAATACGATTAACTTCAAATGCTTCCTCTCTAGGTGCCTCTTTATTATTACGGCCAGTACCCTACCTCGTCCCAGCACAGTTGCCGCCCTGGCTCGCCCGGCCCCCACGTTGTTAGCCAAACCACACATCCAACAGGTAAATTTAGTGCCTCTCTGATCCGCATTACATCACTGGCCTCGGAGCACAGCAGTAGAGGAGGGGGCCGTTACACTGTCAGAGATGTGGTCTCAAGGTCTCACAGTGAACCGGTCTCTTTTCCTGCTGCTTCTACTCGTCTCAGTGAAAAACTCTGACAAACATACAAGTTCATTAAAACTAAAGTATTGCTCACTTAGACCAAGCAGCACATATACCGTTCAGAGCAACTACAAATTGTCTCTTGTTGGTCTGAGTATTCACTCTATTGATTTTCCAAGTGGTTTCTCCTCCATCATTTCCTATTTCATTACTCCACTCAAATAAGGCCATTACTATTACTGAAATAAATAATTAGTTTAGCAATATAAAGTGGTATATTTTAACAGTCCACCACAGTACAAAAAAACCTCTTCACTCCACAGTTATATCTTGATAACAACTATTTTAATCTGGAGCAATTAGATGTATAAATGACTTGTTTTGTTTGCAGCTGGCTACACTCCCGCTGTAGGGGTGCAGCAGAGCTCTGGGCCCCAGACCATGATGGGGAGCTACACATCGATGGCCCCTCATCACTGTGCCCTGGTTCAGGTAAAGTTGCTATTCCATTGTTCTGTGTGAAAGAGCTCGTTATAACCAGTGTCCTGTCGTCTCAAACGCTCTGTCTCTCTGCAGGGAGGCGTGCCTGTGTCCTATCCCCAAAGTAAAGTTATGGGGACAGAGGGGGGCTACTGCTGCGTCGTGCCGCCCCACCACGGAACCTGCCACCCCCCTGCCTGCACAAACCTGAGCGCCCCGGCCTGGAGCGCGCAGTACTGATGAACGATACACACAAAGACCCTTTTTAGTCGTTCTCTCCTCCTCCCGAGGTTGCTTACAGGATTTACTGCTAACACGTAACGAGCTTGTACCAGAGAAAGACGCGCACTTACTGTACCAAAGCTTAAAGTATATTCAAGAGCTGCTCTATGGATGCATTATTTATAACCACAAATGGAGTTTTATATTGATATTAAATTATATATTGTGTTCTAAGGAAATGCACTGTGTGAATAGAATAAAGTGTTGTGGCTGAATTGACAAACCACATTTATATATCATCCTGTCTCCTGGTCTTTTGTAATTTTTTATATCTAAGTCATTTCTGTGAATGCTTTAAAAGACACGTCGTAAAACCCAAACTACTTACATGTGCCAAAGTGTACAATTTACATTATATTCACATGTTAATTTTAAATGTACACTAAGGCGACCATGTTCACTTATGAAACCTCAATGACTTCATGTTGATGTGACTATAGCGCCGCCTAACGTTCAAAAGAGGGAAGTGCAGACATGTTGCTGTTGTCCAAAAGCACATACAAGTTTATTTTATTTCCATTTGATAACATAGTGAACATCTATTGATGGGATACAGTTATATAATAGTCTTTGAGTTATCTGTTTGGCATAGATGACAATTTTGATGAGTTTGGCTAAATAAAGGTTGCTGGTTCAATTCCAGCTCCAATTGGTGTGTTCTGCTGTGCCCTTGGGCAAAACACTCATGTCTGAATGTAGTTTGAGTGATTGGTGGTCAGTTTAATTGATGGTGCAGATGGCGTCAGTCTTCCCACAGGTCCAAAAGCTGGATGGGATGAGGAGTGAATTACAAGAAGACAACAGTGTGATGATGTCATGGATCTATGATATTGTTTGGTATTGAGGAGCCTTTCAAGCTTGTAACGTGCAACACTAATGTAAAGAATTATTTATAATTATTGTCATTTCTTCTCAATTCAGACAACTCAGACGCAAACAAGAGTGCTGCAGGTTCCATGATCTTTAATAAAAGGCACATGTACAGCCGTAGTGAGATGAGTGAGTCCACTGGCATAGAGACAAAGCATTAAACACAGAAGTAAAGGAAGAGGTCAGGAGGAGAGAGATCAGTCTGCATTACAGCATCATCTATTTAAGTAACAACTTCTTATTCTTGTTCAAGTAAATCTAACACTATAGTCTTTGCCCACCATCTCTGCCATACACACAGGCATGCACACAGATCTTCTACAAACATGATTTGAGTCCAGAGGGTCGCTTTGCCCGATGGATACCGTAATCACGGTTTCTTTGTTGTTAGCTCCCTACACTCAAAAGGATTGTACTGTTTCAAATGAAAACCTTACTTTTTTGTTCCTCACACAAACAGTCCGCAAGCCACACGTTAAAAATCGAATTAAAAGGAAACAATTTTCACAGGTACTTAAATATATATAGGGTTTAGTGAAAAAAACATAGCATTAGTGTAGAGATTAAATAAAACCATAGCTAAAAAGAAATACAAAATAAAATATGGACAGACAGGCCATTTCTCCTCTCGAAAGTGACATCGAGAGCGAGCAGCGACGGGGCAAGATCTGTTTTGACAAAGTCTGATTTGAGATGCTTTGGCAACAACAGAATAGAAGGTGGTGTGATCAACAGGCATGTGATTTGAGTGAAAAAGCAAAAGGACACAGACACACAGTACATTCACTTGTCCTGGACACAGCTTGATCACTCCAGTTTTTCACCTTCATCTTTGGGACATTTGAACATAAGCAGAGTCTTTGTTTCAGTGTCACATATGAAAGGCATGTGCACAAGGCAAAAATCCTGCTTTGGTCGGTGAGTGCTACCTTTGGCTGTGGTTTCAAACAGGTGCACACCAACCGTCGACAACCCCAGGCAAACACCTTTTTCTTGCCCCAAAGAGCCCCTCATCTGAGCCCACATCACTCATATCAATGCCCAGCCATTTCTGTAGCATATCATCACAGCTCCCCCAAAAGCATGGGGCCTCACTATCTTGTCCAAGGAGGTAAGTGTAAGTTAGTGGTGTGCATTTGTAGAAATGAAAGCACATGTACGATGCGTGTGTTTATGTAGTTAAAGAGGTATTAAGTGGTTCAGTGGCATCTTTCTATCTTTTTCAACACTTTTCCTTGTTGCCTTAAACAAATCTTCCTCCTCCTACTTCTTTTCTTCAATCACACATTTATTTTTGGACTTGGAAGATGAAGAGGCGCAAGTTTATGTTTTTGGCAGCCAGCAGTTTGTTGCACTCCACTGAGTCGGAGATGGGCAGAAGCACATATTCCGTCTCATTGGTGTCGTTGCTGAAAGAGTGGTGGTGAATGACAGGTTTGATCCGGACATCATCATAGGGACCCTTCAGCAACAAGAAGGAGCACTCCAGAGCAGAGTTTACCTACAAAACAACACATTGTTTGTCAGTTCAATGCCAAATAAAGAACAAAAAAGTACATATGGGTTTATTTCTGAATATCTTACAGATTAAACTTTTTTTAATTGACAGAACATGTACCTTAATTGTGCCAGATAAGCAAACCATGATTATTATCTCAAACATTTGTATGTAAGCAAAATCTCTACTTCAAACACTAAATAACCAGAAGTTTCCGTACCTTGCTCTTGAGGATGAGCTGGAAAGAGAGCGTGCGCTTGCAGGACAGGTTCGGGTTACGCTCTGAGTCGTTGACTCTGGCCTTCAAGACCCAGGTCTGGTTGAGGACAGTGAAGCGTGGCGTTTCATAATATAGGCGAGTGATGAAGTCATCAGTGCGGTACGGCCTGAACTGTACCTCTGGGAAAGTAACAAAGTCTTAATTAGCAAAAGGTGGACTAAACTCATTTTTAAACAATGACTGTGTCTCTACCTGTAAACCCAATTTTCTCATAGCAGAGCAGGCTGAAGATGCTGTTGTATAGCTGCATGTCTCTGCGGTGGTTCTGGTCCATTTCTCCCAGGATTCCCATGAGCTCTGTTCCAGTCTTAGTGGGGTGGGAGCACTCGCTCTCATGTGCTGGCAACTCATGAAAAGGACCTTGCCAAGGGCAGCCAATCCTCTTGTACTTGCACTGTGTCACCCTGACAACATAATGGCAAGTTTGCGTCAAAGACAGCCCACAGGAAGGAGAAAACATAGCCTCATCTCAATTAGATCCTTTGCAGAAGTGTGCTGTGATGAATACATGATACGTACTTGTACATGTTTCTAAGAATATCAAAGGTGCTAATTATTCCAGGTTGTGAAGCACAGCTAATTAAGACTGTCTGAATAAAGAGCGTGCAAAGAACGAATCATAAAGAACAAAAGAAGTGAGTCTAAAGATGCAAAACTAATGTTTCATAATTGATATTATCTACTGTTGTCAATAAAGATGGGCCTTTAAATGGATGTATTTGCACATCTGTTAGGTCATACCTGGATAATTGATATCACACCAGAACACTTTTTTAGGTTTTTAGGATTTTAGGTCAAGACCATACAGTCCACCTGTCATCAAGGCTGTTCTCATGGCAACAGCACAGGATAAATTGTCACTATAGTAACCAACTTATAGCCTACAACTACCATTACTCTGACCATGATGATATAGACTTAATGGGGAGAAGGCCCGCTAGGATAAAGTCAATGGAATAAAGTCTGGCGGTAATGTAACACTTGGATACCAACCGCTATAAAACAACAACAACATATAGACTTAATGAACTCATGCTTTCATCATCACATTGTGATTCACCGCAAACCTCCAAAAACTGGTCATTTAATGTGTTTACAAAATCTATAAGTTTATATTTATATAAATAAATATGTATATTGGTTGATAAAGTTGCTTCACTTTTATCTGTCAAGGACTTGGAATGACACTTGTGTTTGTTTGGTGTTCGTACATACCTGTCCTGACACTCCTCCTTCTGGTGCCTTTCTAAACTGGAGCGGGGGAATTGTTTGAGGCAGAAGGTGCATTCTGTCGGCAACTCACTGACAGCCTTCTCCACAGCCAGGTTCCTGCAGCACAGGTTTTTGCTGATCTCACACCTACGCCACACAAACACAGCCCTTACCTCACAGCTTTGACATGGACAGCATCTGTGGCATGCACTTTTCCATCAGTTTCAAGACTATATCTTCACATATTTTTTCAACAAATGAAAACAATGTAATTTGTGACTCCTTAAATAAACTAGGTATAATATAATTCTGGGAGTAGTGTGGCTCAATTTGAGATATACAACAATGTAAAAACTAAATGTATAGGTTGACCTTGCAACATCATGTATGCATTATTATTCAATTAGTGATGTGAGTGTTTGTACCGGCAATTGGGACAGGTGGCCTGTTCTTCCTTTAGACGAGAATCTGCCAAAAGGTGAATGAAACAGCCTGCGCACATCAGGTGCCCATTTGTGCACTGTGGTGGCAAAAAAGAGAATTTGAAAATAGCAAATAAGGGCAGAGTAAATGTATCGTAACTGGGTAATTAACCGGTAATTCAAATAAAAAAGAAAGTAGTGTAATGTGACAACTCCATCCACATAAAACATTTACCACCCACAAAGTGTGATGGAATGACTGATGCATTACTGACATGACAATGAGTGTGTTAAGTCACATTAATATGGTTTTGTAGTTACCGTTGTCATGTCATGGGATCAGGGTGAGAGGACAGCACTTAGCCATCAAAACCTGGTCATGTGCTGTTAATGGCATGAAATAAACTTCAATGTTTTCTTACTTGATTTTGATTAAAAACTACGAACAGACAGAAGTTTGCCTTTACTTAGGTTATTTGGGGATAATTCACAGTATAATGTGCCAGCACAGGCACAGAGGGCCACTTGACCTGGGTGGGTCATATGTTATCCTCAGTTTGTGAAGAACACTTGTCTCTGTGTGGGACAGTCAAAACTAAAAATAACAAACACTGACCAGTTCATTCAACAGGTTGTCTTTGTGGACAGAGGGGTTGGGCCACATTGAGGGTTTGAATATGATGTCCAATGAGTTTCTGGGGCTTATTCAGGGACTGTGTTGAATATTGTGATTGACACATTTACCTGGTAAACAGACGCCTTGGGTAAATCTAGGCACACGGTGCAGCACAAGACTGAGTACAGCCTCTCCTCCAGCTTCCCCGCCTCTCCCTCGGGTATTTTGGGCCTCTTCTTGGGCGGCTCGTCAGGGTCAGGCTCGGGCCCCTCTCTCCTAGAGCCGAGCTCTTCCTGCATGGCTGCCACCCCAGCTACGGCCTCCACCGCTGCCCCCACGACCCCCAGCCCGACTGAGGAGGAGCTGGGGGCGGCCACAACACCCACGTCTCTCTCCTCCAGCGACGACATGGCGATTACTGTTTAAAGCCTGTTTCGGACCTGGTGCAACTGGTCCAATAAAGCATAAATATTAGCACGTTAGCTCACCTTAGCTCACAGTCAGCTGACAGCTAACTGTTAGCAGGCTATGCTAATACTGTCAGAGGAATGTAGTTATTAACTCATTATTAATGCTGACCCTCGCCTACCAACACGCAATAAGCCAATTATTGAACACATTGACACCAAGTAGAACATATAATCGCGACTATCCTGCGTAATTAAGCAATTATAACTATTTTTTATGACTTACAGTGAGGCTAGCAGAATATGTGGCTAGCTGCGTTGACAAACACAGCAGTCCTCCCTTGGCAGAACAAAAACAACTCCTGATGCTCTCGACGCCGTTATGCACAATGACAGCGGACAACACCGACGAGCATCCACGGCCCAGCTCCGCTACTCACTCACGTCCCTGCTCCGGTCCTGGCTGACTGAGTCCCCGGGACCAACGAGCCCTGTTGCTGATTTAAACAGAGACACTTGTGTCGGGACCCGTCTCTTTGGCTACACAGCCATCTTTGTTTTTCCTATCTGTCTCCCCGACTATTCCCCTAAACTGCTTCAGTCAACACCGGCTCTGTGCGTAATTCTCGGTCGAAGTCAAGTTTCGTGCTTAAATGTAAATATTTCGTCCCTGTCTGAAGCTCTTGTGTAATTACTACAACAGTCTACCCGTGGATTGTCACACTCAGCTGAATGTTTTGTTGTGGCAGATGACTTGGGGTATTTAAAGAGCTTTGTAACGCGCATGCGCAGCAGTCAACTTTGGCCAGCATATGCCAGGACTTGAAAGGTGACCAAAACCTGATCTGCCTGTTTAAAGCTTATTATTGAAGGAGGATGGGGTATCAGTCACCGTGATAGGTTGTTTTTGTTTGGCTGATGCTTATAATGGGTCCTTCTGTCATTTCCCACTCACATTTGCAGCAAGGTAAGGGTCCCGTGCTTGTTACTGACGTGACGTCATACAAGCGCTGTGAAAAAGCACCAAGAGGGATCATTTGCCAAGTACGTGGCCATAGAACTGGGTGGGGTGCATCAGATTTACAGCATGGGGGGTTATGTGTGTTTGAGGAGGTGGGGCACAGTGTCAGCTGTCTGCAATCAGAGGGGACACGTCTGAACCACTCCCATCGAACAGAATGCCTTATTTGGTCTCAGGGGAATGCTATGCAGAATTTATTGCTGAGAGTGCCATAACTTTCTTATTCATATGGACCTTTAGGTGCAGACATTCCTGAAACAACCAACTTGTGATGAGCAATCCATGCCATGCAATGACATACTTCTTTTACTAAAATTACATATGGTAGCCTACAGATTTGCAGGGTTTTATGAATATGTAATAAGATTACAGTAAAACATGGCAGACAAATATGTACAGTGTCACGTGCTAAAATGAACAAAAGGAAATGAAAAAGACTACAAAACGGCATTAAAATAACATCAAATACTTTTGTGCTTCATTATTCAGGATTTCAATATTTACAAATCCTGATGATAAAAGTATGGATAGCTGAATAATTAGACATTTCTTGATTAGCTCATGATTATAATATGAATGGGTTAAATAAGCAGTGATTCATAGAGCTCCATCATCAGACATTATTCACACTGGGTGAATATCTAATCATCTGTACATGATTGACAAATGAGAAATCAGGGCTATTGTGAAGGATGAGATTGCCGTGCAGGGTAGGTGGTTGGCTGGGGTCCTGGTTTTTGGCTGGTTTCATGATCTGGGTGGGTGCAGTAGTATCACTTGAGAGGGAGGATGGTCATTTGTTCATCAATCCACAGACGTGTGAATGATGAGTGAAACTTGAGTCAAACGTTTTTTGACTGATGTAGAGTTAAAGATGATAGTTGGATGTGGTTATTGTTCTCCGCTTGAAAGTTTATCTGATGCACCGTGAACACTTTTTGCATTGTTTTTGCATGGATTCAAGTGTGGATCCGAGCTGTTCTTAAAATCAATAGAATTTTCCTGTGTCCTTGCTGGTGGTGGTGGTGTATTTGCGCCCATTCTCCTGCCTGCTTCCATTTTAGTTTGTCTTTCAATGCTCAGCTCTGCATTGTAAATGGGCACCCTCTCAGAGCTAATAGGTTTATTGTCTGCAGCAGGTTTTGGGAGACTCTCTGATAGTTCCTCTGTTGGTAGTGCTCTGCATTTGTCATCCGTTACCACCCCCTGTTGGCAAATGGAAGTCATAGTCTTCACCCATGGATGCATCAGGGTTTGTTCAGCAGTCAGCCTTAGTGAGGGATCCGGCTGAAGGAGGGTTCGAACAAGGTGCTTGGCCTCTGTACATATGCACAATAAAAATAAAAATGAAATGTTGAAATAGAGACAAAGTGACAAAGTGTATAATGTAACCACTTCAATAAATCTAACCTTCTGAAATCGAGTCCCAGTATGGTGACATAAAGTGCAGATGTGCCAATTTTATTAGCTGGAAAAGCTCCTCCTGGTCTCTTTCTCTACTGCGAAACGGAGGAAAACCACAGAGAAGAATATAGAGAAGAACTCCAAGCGCCCAGATATCAACAGGCACCCCATAACCTGTGAATTTACCGCACAGACAGGCCAGAAGCATACAGCATAAGTTAGACAGACTGCATAATATATTGTACGATACATGATATCTCAGCGATGTGCTTGCCTGTCTCCAGCAGAATCTCTGGAGCCACATATGTGGGTGTGCCACAAATAGTGAAGACCGGTTCTGTCACAACCATGGCAAGACCAAAGTCACCCAGTTTCAGTCTGCAGATGCCTTCAGTCAGGCGCTCAATCTAAACAAGGCAATAATTAGTTCAGTTTCTATTATAATATAATAAATAAATAGTTTATAACATGAAATATTTGAACAGTTATGAGAAGTACAATAATACAATTTAAGTAACACATGTATCGTATGACGTAGATGTGAACCTAAAAAATTATACTTTTACACATTTTATTATGGAAACCTATTAGTTATTATGTTTGCACATGTTTAGCACTCATTATTATGTAGTTTAACCCCTGCTCCTACTCACCAGCAGGTTTTCTGGTTTGAGGTCTCGGTGGACGATACTCTTGCAGTGAATATAACTCAGTGCTTGGCTCACGTCTGATACCATCATCCCTGCCTCGACCTCGGAAAACTTTCCCTTCTCACTGATGGACTCGAACAAGTCTCCCCCACTCACAAACTCCATCACCAGGTATGAATGGGTGTCCGTGTGGTGGTGTGCAAAAAGACGTACTATTCGCGGATGGCATAGGCTTCCCAAAAGACTCAGCTCATTCTGCATCATGTGCTCTCGACCAATCAGCTTTGAGCGCTCTATGATCTTCAGGGCAAGGGTTTGTCCATTGTCACGGCGGCGACACTCGCACACCACTGCAAAGTTCCCATCGCCGACCACCCGTCCAATTTCATAACACTGCTCAATATCTGACAGAGTGACGTTACTCTCACTTAGAAGAGATGGAAAACTCTCCCTTGGTCTGTGTGGGAGAGTTTCTAGACTCATGATATGATGATGTGATTTGACAAATACCTCGTTGTCATTTAAACTTGGTTTTGGAGAAAGAATTTCCGGATGGACATTTAACTTTGTCCTATCTTCAGGTGATGGAACCCTTCCTGTTGGTTTCTTCATGACGGGAGGAAGTGGTGCCTTCCCAGAGAGAACAGTCATCTGTTCCTGAGGTTCCCATCTTGCTTGTCTGACCATGCAGTTATCACACAGAGTTGGAGAAGGTATATCTAAGGCCCTTACACCATCTATGTGTCCAAAAGGTCCTACAACGGTAGGAGGCCTCTGCATTAAACCGCCCTTTACTCTGAGTGTCTGCAGATTATTGGGAACAGGTTTTCTGGTCTTTTTGTGAATTCGCTGTGGTAGCAAACTGTTGGTATTTTTTACATTTGTACTCTGAGCATTTGGGTGCTTTTGTTCGCCTGTTTGAGTCCCGCTGCTGTCTGTGCCCTCACTGTATCCACTGTCAGCCTTTGCTGCTTTGTCAGGTGATGGACGCAGCCTCTTCTCCCATAACTTCAATGCATCTGCTTGATAATTAGTGTCATCAGGGAAAAGCTCCTCTAGCGCCTCGTGCAAACAGCTCAGGTCTGGACGTGCCTTCCCCAGAGCTAGAAACGCCACTTCTCCACAGAAAAAGTCACACACACCTTTCACCTATGACACAAAGAACACAATCATTGTCAAAATCACTGGTGGAGCATTACTCTATCATTGCTTTGCCTGAAAGATTCAACCATGTAGCATTACATTTAACAATCACCATGTGGATGAACAGATGACACCACCAGACCAAGTTACAGTTCAGGTCTGTGGAGAGGCAACCCCACTCTCACTAAGAATATGTTTTTCAAGGTATTTATATAAACACATGAAAAGGGCAAGATACATGAAATTAATGTCATTCTGTAGAACAATCCGGGCAAAACATCACCATAGAAACAAGCAGGTGATGGACATGTGGACCAAAACTCTTCACCTCTCGAGCGTGGACAGTGTAAAGTCGTGTGACTCTTGCTCGATGCCATCGAGGAAACCCCAAAGCCTCAGAAAGATCCAATAGCAGTTGCTCAAAAGACACCACACCTCTGCGGTTTAGGAGCACTGTCACCTAAAAGAGCAGAATCAACAGTACAGTCATACAATCATACATTAGTCATACATTAAATTTGGCAAATGTATTTATTTCAAAATGATAAGAATGAGACTATTTGACTAAACACATACAAGTTTAAGTAACTAAAGTTAAAGCAATAGTAAGAGCGTAAAGCGGCTAGTGGTCACATTAGAGATCTATTACAACTATACACACAACGTAATGGCTATTGTAGCTATTCTACTCCGTTACAAAAACAACCTGTACTTATCTACCCCAGAGCATGCAGTGATTTGCATACAGAATTGGCTAGATGTTTTATGCCTTACTTATAATCAAACTAGAGCACCTTTCTCATTGTATTTTGATCCCTGGGTCGAATGATGGTGACCAGATGAGGACGCTCAGCGCTCTCCTCTGCATGGCGAGTGTGGAAAAGAGGGAGTTGATGTGGCAGGTGATGGGCTTTCTGTGGATGTAAAGGCCAAGGCTGGGGCATCCCTGCTGGACGTTTCAGAGAGGGGTCAGGAGGCACTAAAATAGAAGAGGGATGAGGGGAGTCGGCAAACACAAAAGGAAGAAGTGAACTGTAGCTACAGAAAGAAAAGTTATGAGTAACACAACACCCATTCTTTATGCTGGCAGTGTGTGTGTGTGTGTGTGTGTGTGTGTGTTTGTGTGTGTGTGTGTGTGTTTGTGCAAGTGTATGCGTGCGTGCGTGTGTGTGTGTGTGTGTAAACGAATCCGTCTGATCAGATTTGAGTGTTTCCATCACACAGAGTGCAGGGGCCATTCGAGATTCTTTTGAGCACCTTGCGCCATCAGCTGAATAATTTAGGCTTCTTTAAGTCACAAGAGGCTACACACACAAGCATGCGCAGCTCCACCAAAGCCAATTTGACCTGGATACAGGTCGACTTGGATGAATCTGCATGATTAATGAGGCTCTAAAGACACACAGTGTGTGCCTTGACGTTTCACTTTCTGGCACTGAGAAGAGAGATGCTATCTGTGCTGTTCCAGTCTGTGGGGTTATTTTGTGGTTTGTTTATCTTGGAACATAAGACCCTCTGATGGGTTTCAGAGTCATGAAAATTAGGGCCCTTGCCATAGCAATTAACAATAGTCTGCGTTCACATGACATCGAACATTCTAGAATTCAGTTTAGAATGAAGCTGGAGCAGGTCAGAATTCTTTGGTAGAATTTCATGATTACAGATTTGTTGCCAATCTCAAACAAATAATGAAAAGGTTCAACATTTGTACATCATAGATTTGAACATTCCTCTCAAAAACAGAGAACATTTTCCAGAGCTATTTAGCAAAAAATAAATTCAATAAACAACCAAATTCTATCTTTTGAATGTCGAAAATTCTTCAAAATGTCACTTATAAAATATACATGTGTAGGCCAAACAGAAAGTCAATAAAGCACACGAATAAACATCCAAAATAAAAATAAATTACCATTAAAAAACAAAACTTAGCAAATGGTTTTCGATGAGTTTTGTTAAGAAAACAAAAACAGAAACCAATGTCCCAAAAAAATAAAAAATAAATAAAAATGAAAATAAAAATAAAACACAACGACAAAACTTTCATAGCTAACTATGACCCTCTCTAACCTTTATGCTACAATAATTTGTACTCTCACCTGTTGCTTTCCATTTGCGAGCTGCTTCACACCCGAAGCGGCCTTTATGAGAGATATTCATTATTTGCCCTGTAAAAAAAATAAAATAAAAAAAATACTACTTTTGTGTTTGTGCTTTGATTCTCCGCTAATTCACCACCATCGTCTGCTCCTGTGATGCCTCCAGGGAAAAGATAACGGGAAAACGGGACGCACAGTGAGAGACCCGGACCTGGTGTACCGTTGTTACCAAGGAAACGCTTGAAGTGCACATGTTTACTTCAACCAGAAGTGGATAAAATATGTTCCTTTTTACTCAGAGAAATTGTAAATAAGGTTTGGGGGTCGAGTTATTCAATATCTAATTGAATCGCCTCATGTACGATTTTGAAAAATGTTAACAAAACCTAGTATTTTTTGGTTGATTAGATTGGCTTTATTTTGAAATTCAACGGAAATGTCTAGTGGTAAAAACTGCACACTTCAGGCCATCCATGAGCACGCCCCGCAAGCGTTTGCAAAGACTAAATAAACTAAATTAGAGCGCCAAAACGGCAAATTGTTTTGACTCTAGGTCTACAAAAGCAATGTATTCGAAAGATTTTGTTCTTTGGTGTTCAAATGGGCACTTGTGCACAGATCTCCTTATACTCTAAGTTATAGAAAGGCCAATTCTGCCCATTTTTACTTTAAATGTAAGCCTTATTGCTACTATCGTAGGTTAAAAACGTAGAAAAGCGTTGTAAATGTATCATAGTATTAATAATTATCATCATCATCATACATAGCGTTAGACATTAGCTATGTTAATTGTGCATTATAATGATGGGGCAATCAACAACAATTAAGTCTAAAGAATAAAGTAGATGACGGTAAATGCACCTTTGCCGCCAGCCGCCATTAATAGCAACAACAACAACATGATGGGGCAATAGCTCTAAGGAAAGAGATAGTGGGGCTAAAGTAAATCCCACCCCAGCCCGTCTCCATAGTGTCATTGATGGCATCCAGTGCACAACAGCACAAATACACAGCCCTCTGTGTTCGCTCCAACTTTTCAACTCCAACTAAATTACTCCCATTGGCTGGTTTCCATGGATATGGTTAATGTTGGCGGATTTAGTTAAGACCCCTGCCCGGCTCCTAGAGCTGGATTCACTACTGTCAGATTCAAACAAGAATAAAAGTACTCCAAAGTAATAGGGTCACATGTATTCATACTCTACTCTACTACAACTTCATAATTTAGTAGTCCAATATTGATAATTAATTTAAGAACATGTACTGATTTGAAAAATGGTTTGATTTCTAGGTTATAGTTTACAAATTATTTTCAGAGCTGACCAAATTTAAAGGCGGTATGGACGATTTTTCGGCGATTTGAGAACGCAGGCGGAAGTGCGCATGCGCACTCCTCCGTGCGGACTGATACAACACACACGTGCGTTTGTTTATTAGCGCAGCGGAGCGCATCGCATCTCTCGTCTCCCGTAGATTTCTGTCCACTTCTGCGTCAGCTCGAACTGTCTTTCTCCGTCTTCATTTTGCCCCGTACACTGAGGGAACTATATTATGATAGATCCATGCGCTTAGGCACGCAAAAACGTGGGCACGAACCGCACGCGGCTGCAGGTGAGCGATAGGAGCGTTTTATGATTGATACGTGGCAGGACAAATGATTTATCCACGCCACGAGGAAATATGATAAAAAATTAGCTGAAAAAAATCGTTCATTCCACCTTTAAGGCATATTTTAAATGCAGTACCTAAAGTGGTCAACAGAGGACGCAAGGGCACATGCCTTTGTATAACCCTCTGCTTTCAATCCGGCCCGCCAAGCTTGTCCAAGTAATATTTAAAAAATTGTTGTTGTTTTTTTTCCCTTTTTCTTTCCTTTTTTGCAACAGGCATCTGTCTGCACTTGTATTCTTAATAAATATGACGTGGAATGAATTAAATAATAGATTCAATAGCAAAAAATCAAATTCAATATAATATATAATATACAAATTCAATATAATATATAATATATTTAGTTATATTTTATTTGATATTTAATTACTTGCCTGGATTCGAATATGGCCCTCGGAGGAAAATAATTGCCCAGCCCTGCCTACAGACATGAGGGGTTTTCACACCAACAGTACCAATAAATTAATCCCATGATTCTCCAGCCCATATTTAACTGTGAACCACACAGACCAGAGTTTGTTTCGTCTGAAAATGTATGAAATATTGTTCCCAAAAAAACTAATGTTGTACGTGGACTTCTGTCACCATAGTCACCTGGTTCAAGCTGGAAAGCCGAACCAGAATAAGAGCTCAAAAGCACTGAAAATGTGGTGTCCCTAGTTCCTATTCTGTGTGAACATGCATCAAATGGATCCTAAAGACAGTTTGAAGCTGCAAAAGGTTCCTTCTGTGCAAAACCCCCAAGGTCTATTATTACCAGTCATATTACCATAAGCCCCCTCCAATTGTGGAATCCGGACTGTTTTGACAGAATTGAAGTTTATATCTTCACTTAAAGCACCCTACTTACTTTAAATTATGTTTGTATATCCTTTCCTTTGGCAATAATGCTAAGCTTATCCACTTGCTGTACTTTAATATCACAACCAAGCCTCAGGTCAGATGTGCAAAAATCATCTGCTACTACTGTACATTAGCAATAATATGCACATTTTTGTCAATCCATGGTAAAACGTGAGCAAATATATATGTAATAATAACATGCTATTATTCATACCTGGCTTAAAATGTGTGAAGTAGATGTATATTTCCCACCAAACATATTGAAGCAATGAAAGTGTTGCGTTTATTTTCTTTTTTTTTTCTCAGTGTAATGAAGGGCCAGCCAGATAAGCAGCAGTGCTAGTGAAACAAATTATTCACAATTTTTAATATGGGCATTATTGGTGACTGCTTATTGGTGTATGTACGAGGGCTGCACAATATATTGCAAAAGTATCAATATACACTAAATATATTGCAAAAGACAATCGTTAGGTTCTACAATTCACAGGGTTATCACAATCTTTGCCAATACCATGCAGACCTTGGTGAAGTCAGCCCTGTAGTTGTAACATAATACAGCAACATGTTTGAACAGAGCAGAATAAATAAAGGAGGGCCATTTCTGTTTCTGAGCTGGAGAGGAATCATTCAAAGTGCTCATATATATTCATTTTAATTTCTCACATAGTTGTAATAGTTAAAGGTGAGAAATATGCAGCAAAATTATTGATATTAATTGCAATTTTTGAGATATGCAACGTTGCAAAGTATTGACTGATGATGATTTTAAACACATTTTTAAAAGATAGTGAAAAAAGCAAATTGAAACAAAAATTAAACTAACTTGCTCAGTAATCTTTCAAATAAAGGTAGATTGTGATATTTCTGTAATCATTCTGCTATTTTCCAGTTCATTCATGGTTGTCCAATACATGACATCTACAGACAGTAGTTTTAAAGTGTATTGATTTTTCTGCTATGGAAGTTGCCCCATTTGTAAACATGACAGCGGTCAATAACCCCCACAACAGTCTGGCCTGAGAGTTTGATTTTTCTCTAAACCAATAGTTGAGACTAGTAATATCAGTATCAGGTCATTACATACGCCTCTATTGCACAAATTGTGGTTTCATGCAAATTTGGCACATGTACAAGTCATCTGGAGGGTGTGTGTGGGAAAGCCCTTCAGCGGCATGTGCATTTCTGTCTCACGCTGGTAGAATCATGACATTGTGGAACATCAGACACCCCTCTTAAAGAACACTTGTGCAGCGTTTGACAAGCGCAGAACATGTTCCAGACCAAACCGAATCACCTCGACCTTTCACCCGCTCTGTCTCCCCTTGGTTTTTCCACACGTCCCTCCCTCTCTGGCTCTGTCTCACACCTGTTTGACTTGGATGCCAGAGCCAAGCACACGCGCTGCAGATTTGTTACAACGCATGTCCCAAACATGTGGTAGTTAGACCGCGGGCTTTGCAACTCGTTTTTAGCTCTACACAGAATTTAGTGCTTTTTTGGGAAAATCTAACTTTTAATAATCCAATTCTGGTGGTGACTAGGAATGTTACAATATCAGGTTTTACAATTATTGTGAGCAGAAATATCACGATACAAAGATTATTCACGTTTATTGACTCAAAAGTGAAGTGAAATCCTTTCATTTGCACAATACGTTGCTCCTATAGTATGTAGTTTTATGAAATGAAACTTTCTGAATGCAAAAGTTAAGTTATTGTGATTTAAATAAAAAGCAATATACATCCATCTTCTTCTGCTAATCCGAGTCGCAATTGTTAATTATTTGAATAATCTTGACATCTCTAGAGGTGATGACACACAATTATTATTATTATTATTATTATTATTATTATTATTATTATTATTATGTGCAAAAAATATCTATCTCTTTTTTGGAACCTGTAACAATTTGCAAAATGCACTCAGCTACTTCAATTCCTTACTGCACATGTAAATATATAAAAAACAAAACTGGTCTGGTCATGTGCAAGATGACCACAAGTTTGATGAGCTACGTGTGGTTTTCATTGAAAAACACTTGTGCAACACTAAAACAGCCAAACAGAGCAGCTGACTGTGCATTGTCACCTTCCTAGTGCCCTTATTGTTACACTCATGATCAACCACATGCACATTCTACATACTGAATGCATTTACTACCATGTATGCATTCACATGTGTCTCTTATCTATCCCTTCTTGCAGATTGGGGTTACTAAGTGCAAACCAGACGGATCAAAAGCAGTGAAATACTGCCTTCAACCCTACCCGAGAAATTCTGCTCCTTCCCCCACTCTTTCTATTCTCTGTCTCAGCAGGAGCATCTTACACATGTCTCCCCTCTTTGCATTTTTTCTCCATTGAATGTGACTTCTTATACAGCCCTTTGATTGTTCTCAAGCTTACATTCAAGTTGTAAAGTGCATTACCATATCACAAGAAGAGGCCAGCTTTACAACGTGTAGTAATGAGATAATGAGTGCTTTTTAGTAACTTTTAACATATTTTCGAGCAAATGTTTGGACACTCAGTACTTTTATGCTCTATTAACCTTTATTTATTTGACTTTACGTCAATCAATTTTGCTTCTTGTTTTATCTTAAAGTTCTAGTTACTATTAGTATTACTGATCTTGTATGAAATGAAAAACAGATCTTAAGCAGTTTGTTTTGTCTTGTTGTTGTTGTTTATTATATATATATATATATATATATATATATATATATATATATATATATATATATATATATATTATATTATAGATAATCATAAAAGGCTATATACAGTGCTTGTTGTCTGGCTTTTAGGAAGCTGGAAAAGGCTTTATAAAGCGTGGCCCGGGTGAATTATAGTGTGCATAAAAAAGTAGCATAGTTTGGATTCTTGCAAACACAAACTAACCATAAGGCCCACATTGTGCACAAGCGTCTGTCTTTGTCCGCATCTCCCTGCCCCGCCCATAGACCCATGGCCCCGCCCCTGCTCCCTCTGCTCTGACACCGATGGCGTCACAAACATCCGGTATAAATCAGCCAGTCAGAGCACAGCAGAGCCTCGGCGCTGACTCCTCCAAACTCCTGTGCCTCTGTCTCTCTCTCTGCACCCTCTCTGCACCATCTCTGCCTCACACCTTCACCCATTCCTCTCCTTTCTGCTGCAGACATGGCCGAAGCTTTTATTGGCACGTGGAACCTGAAGAACAGCGAGAACTTCGATGAGTACATGAAGGCGCTGGGTGAGTCCGCATACGTCTATTTGGAGGAAAATGGCAATTATTTTCTATTTTGGGCGTTTGCGCATGCGCGAATCACCCAAAAAGACAGGCTGGAGTGGTTTAGACAAGTGGGCACATGTAAAGATTGGCTTGAGCAAGATATTTGCATTGAACAAACTGTTTTTTCTAAAGGCCTTAAAAGCTGAAAGTTCAACAAAGAAGATTAGACATAAACAGCCAGGAAGAGAAAATAAGAAGAGCAATAGATGAAGTCAGCAGGGAGTGGAAAAAGGGAAGAGTGGTTGACCACATGGCCTGCTGCTTGCACACGAGGGGAGGGTGAGCAGTGAGGAAAAGCTCTCAGCCCCACTAGGAGCTGCTGTGATTGGGCAGAGCTACACATTAACATACACACAGACCCTTGAGCAAATGTGGGTGACCTTAGCTGAAAGCTGTGTGTTGTCAAAGGACTGTGGGAGGGACTGGGTATAAAGAATGGATAAAGAATGGCCCCCAATGCCAGGAAGCAGCCACTGAGACTAATGGTACAGACAGAACTTGCAATACTTAACTTTTATATCACAACTTGACCAAACCATTTCAGAAAATACAAAAGTCAGAAATGCTTTACCACATTACCTGGTTATTACAGCACATCTTTGAACATAAGCAACATAAGCTTATAACAATGCTTAATGTAACTTTTGCATTGAGAGATGGGGGCAGGTGCATTGAGGAAGCATGACAGTCACCATAGAAACACTGACCTCTGACCTCCATTACGTGTGATCAACAAGCCTGTCTTCTGCCCAGTGATTTATTGTTCGAACGTGGGAATGTGGTACACTTTAAGGCCAGGAGATAAAACGTCTTGTTAAAAATAAAATGTTTACAAACTGGGAGTGGATCATTACTAACCAATAGAAATTCATGCAGAGTAACTGTGGGCATTTGTCATGTCTAGGCTTGTGGGCAGGTCATTGGGACAAGCAGTGTTTGAAGAACATGTTGCTAAGTTGGATGGTTGACAAATAGAGATTACAGTGTCAGTCACATGAGAGCTGGAGGGTAAATCTAAAGCTACTTGTTCAAACTTTTCGAAAACATGCCACACATCGTTTGATTAAGGAATAAAGATATACTGTAATAGACTATATTGCAATTTATATCTTATTTCTGCAGGTGTGGGTTTTGCCACCCGTAAGATCGGGTCGATCACCAAACCCACCACCATCATTTCTCTGGAAGGCGGCGTCATGACAGTGAAGACCCAAAGCTCAGTCAAAAACACAGAGCTCAGCTTCAAACTGGACGAGGAGTTTGATGAGACCACTGCAGATGACAGGAAAGTCAAGGTAACAAGCTGAACAGTAGTCATGAATTGTGATATGAAGCTTTTCGCCCTTTGGACATATTGAAAACATCAAACATAATCTCTGCTGAGGATAATTAAAGAGATAAACATGATGGATGGAAGCAAACCTCCAGGGATCAGTTCATTTGGAGACTGTTAGTGTTTTGTTGGTCTGTAAAGGTTGGGTCAGTGAGTTCAAAGGTTAGGGGGCAAAGGTCAGTCCATATTTACAAGCGGAGAATGAGAGCTGTAGTCATTTCTAAAACATCTACTACTATGTTAAACAAGTCTTTATTCTGTGTCTTTAGATTTATGTTACATGGACATTGTACCTACACATCGCTGCTAAAACCTGTGTATCGTGTCGTAATATCTGGCACAGACGATTCAAATAATAGCAGAATGATTCATAACTTGAATAATTCTTCTATTACAGACATTGTAAACTAACTTTTTTTTTATATTTGACCACAGTCCATAGTAAAGATCGATGGCGGTAAGCTGGTGCATGTACAGAAATGGGACGGCAAAGAGACCAGCCTGGTGAGAGAGGTCAAAGACAAAGCCCTCACACTGGTCAGTACTCTGGAATATTTATCATTTTTTGTGTGAAACTGATCTTTGTATTTTGTGTGGATTATTATTTTCTAGACTGAATGCATACTTCTTTATTTTTCAGATACTCACAATGGGAGATGTTGTTAGCACGCGCCTTTATGAGAAAGCAGAGTGAAGTCCAACGCTGAAAAAACACAAAATACCCAACAACTAACCCCTGCTTTACAATGACTTCAGAGCCACTCGGCTCAGGCAAAGTCGAACCCTTGGTGCACGTCATACAGTTCAACCATCACGTTTGTTCAGTTACTGCTGCTGTGATTTCTCCTTATATGCCCTCTTTTCCCTAAAACTGAACCACTGAATAAATTCCAGTATTTGTGTTGTTTTTAGCTTGAATGCAATGTCTGCTTTTGTAAAGGAAATGTGTAATGCATGGTACCTGTTCAACCTGGAGAAATGTTTGTGATTTGATTATTGTGACAGAAAATAATCAGAATAAAAGTGTCCACATGGTTGGATAATGTTAAAATGCCCTTTTATTATTTTGGAGAAATAAATGTTACTCAAATACTTAAAATTATATAAATCTATGCTTAAATTTGGTAATATATTGCAGGTATTGCTCACACCGTCCCACAGACATCAATGTAAATGTTTTTTTGCGCTACAGTCCTTTTTAAAAAAAACACATTGACACCAATTTAATGCATCTTTTAGCAATTTAGGATGTAATATTATGAACGTCAGTGTGGAGCCCTGAACCTTTCATACAGTGGATCAGTGAAAGGAAAGTGTCGTCACCCCTTTCTCTTGTTCCAGTCTTGTTGGTTACAAGTTGTAACCTATATTAAGCCCAAACCCTCCCCCTGTGTGTAGGGGTGTCATGTGTTGCCATCAGGCAGACAAATGTGGAGCTATTAAGACCCAAGGGGAGATGTAAAGGAGTTACACAGTCATGCTAAGATAATTAATAATACAAATTTTGTTGTGTAGAATGAGAAAAATTAACCAACCACCAAGTTGTGATAGAGACTGCAGATGTCAAAACCAATGCGTTTTATCAGGCAATATCAAGCCCTTCTATGAACTGTTTTTTCTTCTTCAAAAGAATACAGCACAGCACAACTTTGATTTGCACAGTATAGACCAGTCTGAGGTTTGTAATGAGTGATCTGAAACACCAACCATCAACACAACATGCAGGTGAATCTGTGCCATGCAATATTGTGCATGCAAACACTGTTGACATAATATTATGTAGCATGTGACAAATGTTTTGAAGCTTAGCTCTTAACATAAACATCAGATGACCAACTAAAAAGGAGGAATATGAAAAGAGCATAGAATTAGTGCATTCAGTGTTTAGCATACTGGCATGTTTAACAAGAACATTATTGAGAGGACTGAGTAAAGTTAAGTGCCATGTGCCCTGCTATCTGCTACTTGAAACAATATTTGATACCACTACATTAAAACATAAGTCAAAGCAGAAGCAGCAACATAACATCTATCACTCCAGTGTTGCTGTTGTATGCATCATGTTAAAAGGACACCCAGCTAAACTCAACAGGACCCTGAGGGGGGCCATTTTCTCCAGAATTATGTTCAATATTGTGAACAGGTGTTTTGCACACAACATTACAGAAATAACAACAGGTCAACAAATAAGTGAAGGTCTTTTTAACAATCATAAAATAAACTTCCAACATTTTACATGCTACAAAAACAAGAACAAAATTGCTCAATAATGAAAACAAAAATAAAAGGCAACTACCTGGTATCATGACAGGAGGTTTCTGTCAAACTCATTCATGTCACAATACATTTCCTGTAATTGTATATAACTTCCTGTGTGTGGGTGTGTGCAAATCTACTACGGTCGCTGGAAGAATACCTGATTATGGATTTTCATTGAGCATAGGAAACGTGAGAGGTGTACACCATAGCAGGTCTCCAAACGGGGCACCCACATGCTGCTATATTACTTACTCCTCTCAAATTACAAATGATGTGTGTGTATTCTTCCCGCTGGGGGAGAAAAGGTTACTTTAGGACAAGTGGAAGCCGCCGCCAGTTTTCAACAGAAATGATTGATGACAATATTTATTGTAACCAACGTGAAATACTAGCTGTGTCTAATTATCTGTGTCCATTAGCTGTTGTCAGCATGTTTATGATGCTTGTGTTTCTTATGTTTTTTCTTCTTTTTGTCTTCTCTGTCGTGACGCTGCCTCTTAGATTTGCATTCACTGCTGCTGTCACTGCCGCGGTCACTTTCCGAGTCCTTTTGTTCCCGCTTTCTTTTTTTCTTCTTCATTTTCTTTTCCTAAAAAAAGTGTACACATTATTTTTCTCAGAACATGAGAATACACGTTTATAATTATATCATACTGATTGAAAACATGTTTTATTATTGTCCTGAACTTATCTTTAGATCTAAATCATCAGCATTAACGTACATATCTGGTAGAGGACATTACACAAAACACTGAGTAGGTATATTTTTGGATTTAAGTAAAGCTTATGACCAACAAACCATAGCTTATTTAAACAATGTATTGTGTAATCATGGTTAAAAAGCTACATTCATCATCTTATCGTTCAGTTTTTACAGATAAATGTGGTCACTAATACAATATGTGTGGAGCTGTGGGGTAAAACCCACAAAACAAATATTCAACCTGTAACCGTTTATCAGAAGATAATCAGGATTGTAATAACAAAAGTTACAGGTAGCACACAAAAGTTTTATTCCTACAGATGAGAGTGTTAAACTGTGCTGATTTGAAACATTTTAAAAATAGCTCATAAATACTGTATAAAGCCAACAATAAAATTACTTTCTTCTCATCTTCAAGTCTATTCTCAGACACGGCTGTTACTCCTTTTCAAACATGTGGCACTTTTTGCAGAAATTAAGACATGCATGTTGTTGAAGCAACTGGATGAATTTTAAAATTTAAATATTTTGACTAAAAGTCAACAATGGCACAGGTTTCAAAATAAAATAAATAAAACTTGGCATACAGTACAATAACTGAGTTCAGGATAAGGATGGGACAATAAATTGTGGCATATTGAAAGATGAAAATACCATGTGGAAAATTATATATTTTTTTAGATTAGATGTAGTTCGAACAAAAAAGGGTTAAGCGCTCGTAGCATAAGCAGTGCAACAAAGACAGCAGGAAAACAGTCAGTTAATAACTGTTAATTGTGAACCACACAATTTATTCATTATAAATTATGTCAAAATCTTCTTTTGTCTCGCTCTTGTAAACCTACCAATGTTGTATCTCGACTTGTTGGAATAGTGTCTCATCCGTAGTTCAGGACAAACAAGTTATAACCAAAGATGTTTTTATCACTACCTTTTTTTTCTTCTGCTTGTCTGAGTCTTCCCTGGTTGCAGATGCTGAGGTCTGCTGTAATGGCTCATCATCGTCCTCTTCAGGCAGAAGTGCATACTGCAAGCCTGGTGCTGAGAAACAATCTTTTGTAAAGTGCCCTGAAATAAAGGATATTGTAGAAGACAATGAATGTAAGATACATAAATTAGACACACATTTAATATGATATGTTACACCTTTACAACCACACTTTGAGCAAGTTGTATTAAGTACAGCCTCCAGTGTGATTTTGTTTCTTGTTCCATCTTTGAACTGCTTGCGTCTCCGTGCATCCTGGCTACAAACACATATCAAATTAATGAAATAAAATCCAAATAAACCTGTATTCTAACATTTACAGGCTGAAAAAAATGAAACATACTCAGCCATAACATTGTTGGGATCCAAGTCCCGGCCAGTTCCCTGATTGACAGCTTTCATGGAGAAGGACAGCTTCACCTTTTCACCTTGAGTCTGAGATACAATAAACAAGACTGTAGGATTTATTAATTCACAAAATGTATGGAAAAAACGTTAGGTACCTCTTTCCCAATGACTTTAATCCACACCTGCTCTCCCACATCCACAATCTCAGAAGCACTTTCAACTCGAGATGCAGACATTTCACTCACATGAACCAGACCTGCACATAAAAATAGTGCATCCATTAGATTATATGAATGGATTATTATTTAAATACTATTATATCATCATAATGTTGTGATGATATTTGGTCTACAACTTTATTATACTAGTAAATTATGAAGCACTGTTTACCACATACTGACCTCCAGTGGTGAAACAAATTACTATAAATAAGGTTGGTGTCAAAAATAGGTATTTTATAAGTCAATTGTGGTATATAAGTCGATTGATTTTAGCAACCATTTGTATTTATACTTTATTCTTACTATTATGTTGCACCATATTGCCAAAGCAAGTGCCAATTTGTGAATTTAGTTAACTGACAATGGCAATAACGCTATACTGATTCTGATTCTACTGATTGTGTTGTTTGAATGAGCATTGTGTTTTTTTCTTCTTTTTATATTGACAACTAGGCATGGTGAAACCATTATAAAGGAATAGGAATAATTAACCCAAATAATTTGGTAGAAACAGTAACTATAATAACATTTTGTTTAATATCACCTTTCTCTTTTTTCCACCTTTTTTCTTTCTTGCTGATGATGAGGTGTTTTTTCTAATTAGCTTTGAAAGGTAGGACGTTCCAGAGTTGTGGGGAACAGCGACTAAAGTCTGTGGCAGGCCGCTCCGAGGATGGACGGATGGTGGGCAGAAGATGAGTAGGTTGGAGTGTAAAGGTGGAGGAGGTCGGGCAGGTAAGGTTGTGCAAGATTGTGAAGAGAAGAAGGATTCTACCGTAAATCGACAATTTTATTGGAAGCCAGTGGAGTTGACAGAGGTGGCACTTCTGATGTAGCTCTGCTGCGGGGGAGTGTCGAAGGTGGTGAATATTTCAAATATGGAAATAAGAAGATATGGGAAGACACCCAGACCAGGTGACAACAATCAAGATCCAAGCATGTGTACAGGACCTTCTAGTCGACTCAAGAAATGGTTTCTAATAACTATTATAATATATAATACTATATATATAAGAGCTCAAGGCAATCTAATAAAACATGTAGCAATATTGGGAGCCCGATTATGAGTCTCTAAACACTAACATTTTGTTGTTATAACAAGTCAAACTTTTGGTAACTTTAGTATGCCTATATTTCATCCTATTAACTTGACACAGCATTGGACCCTAAACTGATTTATATCTGAAGGCTGATTTTCTACTCACCCTGATTCTTGTACCCTGGGAGTCTGACAAAAGCCCCATATGTTTGGACAGAAACGACCTCTCCTTTGCAAATGCTGAACATTGGGGGTAGACCATCAAGGCCAGAAGGCTCTGCATTTTCTCCAACTCGATCCGACATAGTGCCCCAATTTATACTGTGAAGAACAGTGAAACAATGAATTAACAATAGGCATTGCGACGAATAAATAAATAATCAAAGATATGTAGCGTTCAGATATTTGGGGGAAATGATAATTTAGGAACATGCCTGAATCTGGTTTTGATATGTTCGCGATTCACGAACTAATTATTGGTTTGGATGTGAAAAGATGATCATACATACATCATACAGTTTAGCCATTTGACGCATATTTAACTAGTGTTACACAAATACATCAAGCTACTGGTCTGACTACTGCGATTGATACAACTTGTAAAGCTACCTAAGTGCTCCTGTAAACATCAAAAATGACGATAACAGATTTAAAACGTTGTTATTACCTTGGCTAACCACGGTGTTGTTTCAGAAATACATCCGGTGCAACAGAGCTCAAAGACATAAAAAATAGCCAATCAGAGCCCGAGTTGAAACCACTGACAAATCAGATACCTTAAACTACCGGAAGTGATCGCGTTCTCTTTTTATCTGTACGCTGCGCTCGCGTTCCTCACAGAAACACTTCCATTATTTCCAGTACAAGTAGTTAGTTATCGTGTATTATTCTGTCGGAGTTCGCAGTATGATTGATCCAAAGAAGAGAGCGGCGGATATGGCGCTTGTGCCGACAGCGGGGAAACGGCCGAGGAACGAGCTCGTGGCCGCGGCTCAGTCCCAGCAGCTCATGGCCACGGTATGGTCTTGTTGAGCTACAACCGATTGTTAAAAGTTCGCGGTGTCTGTTTACTCTTGGGTCCACCATGTAACTTTTCTGGCGTAGGTTCACTATGCCACCTACTACCTGTTTCCATTGAGATGTTATTGAGATCGGGATTGTGTCTGTCGAAACACGTAGAATTACCAATTGTTGTTAGCCTAATGCTAATCCAATGGAGACTTTTAGATGCTAGATCAATACTAAACATAGCGTTCATTACAATTCTCATTGTATTCTGAGACTATCGTATGATAAATGTTTGACCAGAAATGACCCAGCAGTTTGTTGGGTTGTTCCACGACTTGTTTAGTTTTGGCTGATGATTCTATATGGGCGTTTTGTACTCAAACAAATATGGCGGATTTCCATGGTAACTTTAGGATGAAGTCTTTCTATTTCTCGTTTTCTCTCCCCTTCTTCCTTTTTTTTTACGATGGTATAGTTAAAACGCATTCTCTGAAGACGTACAACTACAGTAGGTGGCGGTAATGTAACACTTTATGGATACCAACTGTTGGAGAGATACTCCGGGCTGTGTGGACTGTAAGGTGCTGGTTCAGGTGTGTAGCTGTCACTGCTCTCGAGTGCCGGGCAGAGCACTACTTACGGCCTGGGTGGATATTCACATTGATGGAGACATGAGGACAGGCTCAGGAGCTTTATTGAACCTCAGATACGCACAGATTGCTTTCTAATTCTCTGAACTTTCTCAGATCCTGCTCGAATTCCTCCTGATCTGTCTGATCGCTCGTTCGTCTGGATTGACCAACCGAATTCTTCTTTGGCGGTTTATGGCGGCTGGTAGTTAGTGTTACAAGTGTTACATTACCGCCATCCGCTGTAGTTGTACATCTTAGACTTTATTCTTTAGGCTTTAGGCAGAAAGGTGAGCACAGGGCTCTGAAGAGCAACACAGCCCTTGCTTACGCACCACTCCTCGAAAGCGTGTCACTTCCATCGTATGTACTACAAGCAGAAATGGCCCAGGCTCTTTGAATGGTGTTAATGACGTCGTCCTGTAGACCCACAGATAGATTTAACCTGGGCCAGACCCACAAAGCAAGACGCTCCGGGTGAGTGCGGAAGATCTCCCTGTGTGCTTGTGGCACCAGGAGTGTGAATTTCTCCACATCCACCTCATCCGAAGAAAGGCTGACGAGCTCCCCACCGGAGTTGGAGAAATCATCTCGGGAGCTGTATTGCTCGGCCATGCGGCCGGCCTCCAGCTCGTCAGGATCAAAAAGGATCCAAATAATCGAGTTGATCGTCCCAATAGTTTCCCGTGGGGAGGGAGTTTTCCCGGGGATACTTTTCCTGCTGCTCTTATGGTGGGGGAGTGGTTGCCCCCAGCACCGTGTCAAGCTCGTTTGCCTTGCGAGTCTCTGATGGCGGGTTTTCTGAGAGAGGCGAGCACAATGATTACAGGAGACCTGGGATGCCAACACGTCCTGGGCATGTTGCAGCCCGAGGCATGAAGCACAGACAGGGTGACCGTCTGCCCCAGAAATATTCTTGCCACACATGCAAGCTTTTGGTGTTACGTTCTTCTCCGTGGTGAGGAGAGGTGGGTACGTGCTCTGTAATAAAAGTAAGGGCTAGTGAAAGAAACCTACTACAAAACTCACACCAGCAAAGAGGTAATTGAGTAGCGTTCGGCCGCAGCGCGATTAGCTCTCCTTATGAACAATTTAGCTAGTCCGTAAACCACCCAGTCTGAAGGCTTCTCGGGGTGAGAAGTGTTGAAAGACTGAAGGGATGGCACCTCTATCACGCTAGACAGGAGGAGTAGGCTCCGCTCGGATGTAGTGTTATAAGGCTTCTTGTGAGATACCGAAAAACCAATGTTGAAAGAGAACTTGTTTTTGGACGTTCCATCCCGAGCTCAATTGCTTTACCTGGAATGTTTCTCATATGACATTAAACCGATCCATCTTGCATTTATTCAATTGAATAATAACATTTAATCTGAAGCTATAACATTCCCATTTAGACTAGCGGCCTATACGCCACCAGAGAAGCTACATAGTGCACCTTTTAATTAGGTTCTGTTTCCCATGGTAGAAATAGGTTTCGGGTTTCAAGGGGTTGTATGCAACATTTTGAGGACTGTTTCCAATTCAAAATCTTTAATATTTAGTTTTAAATAGTAAATTTCTATGGCAGTGGCCCTAAATTCTCATCATTCTGAGACCCATGGATAGGTGTCAATGATTTAAAATCTCTTCATTTTCAACGCAAATCAAAAACACAGGTAAAGTTGATGTGCTCTCAATACATATTTGCAGACCGGGGACTGAAGGATGGTATATTTAAGCTAAATTGATACATAATTTGATTTTGATTTACGAAACAAATGCCACACAGAATCCCTTGGTTTACTTGTCTTGCTGTCTCTCCAGGGCCCCCCTCGGACATCCAGTCTGCAGGCTCCCATCATGCTGATGTCTGGGCATGAGGGTGAAGTGTATTGCTGCAAGTTTCATCCAAATGGAGCTACTCTGGCTTCGTCAGGATTTGACAGGCTTATATGTAAGTCAAGTTTACATTAGCGTTTACACTTGTGGGAAAACACAGAAATCACTTGAAAATAATAAATGTGTTCTCTTTTTTTTAGTAATGTGGAATGTTTTTGGCGATTGTGAAAATTATGCCACTTTGAAAGGACACAGTGGTGCAGTGATGGAGCTGCACTACAACACAGACGGCAGGTATGACTACAGTGCCCTTCTAAACACTCTGGGTCAGGTAGAGTGGTTTGAATCCCCAGTTAGTCCTTTGTTCTCTTTGGCATGACACTTAATTAATTTTGCCTTTGTGAACATGGCAGACAAGTGACTTTCTGGTGGTGGTCAGGCGGGCTGTTGGTGCGGATTAACACATTTCAGTCTGCCCCATGGCAGCTGGGGCTACAGTAGTTAAGCAGTAGTTAAGGAACTATGAAAAGGTTTTTCCGCTCAATACATTATATAAACCTGTTAATGTATTATTATTAGTTTATGTTCTTTGGAGCTGTTCAACCAAAACTTGGATCTTGGCAAACGCTATGGTACTGATCCTATCCCATTATTATTAGTTTATTACGTAGGTCTGGTGTGTCAATGAACATACAGTACGTGATATGAATGCTGTAAACACACCGGATTGTAGCCATGGGCCAGCAGTTGCTCTGCATTCACATTCATACAACAGTGTACATGGACACTGAAGGCAAGGTGGGTAAAGTACCCTGCCCATGGGCACAATGACATGCACTTATCCGAGTGGGAAGGTTCTGCTAACACTAAACCACTGCCGATCCATCCTGGTACTAACCAACCCCACCACGGCTTAGTTTCTGAAACCAAACGACATTGGGTTTTCTCATAAAGCTCCGCTAAACAAATACTGATGGGATTATGTCTCTTGTAGTATGCTGTTTTCCGCCAGCACAGACAAGACTGTTGGTGTGTGGGACAGTGAAACTGGAGAAAGGATCAAACGTTTGAAGGGTCATACATCTTTTGTGAACACATGCTACCCAGCTCGCCGTGGCCCTCAACTGGTGTGCACTGGCAGTGACGATGGCACTGTCAAGGTGAGATGGGGATTTCAGAATCGTATAATTGATATTTGAGCTTTACACTGTTTTTTGTTTGGTTATTTTTTAATCTTATTTTTTTTGTCAACTCAATGCAGTTGTGGGACATCCGTAAAAAAGGAGCCATCCACACTTTCCAAAACACCTACCAAGTCCTGGCTGTAACTTTTAATGATACCAGTGATCAAATAATGTCTGGAGGCATCGACAATGAAATTAAGGTACAGCAGAACAATGTAGATTTGATAAAGACACGTTTGTTATATTCAGCTACAATTTTGTCTACCTAAATAAGCATGGTAATCAAAATTCAAATGTATTTGTCTTGACAGGTGTGGGACCTGAGACAGAATAAGCTGATCTACACAATGCACGGCCATGGCGATTCAATAACAGGACTCAGTCTGAGCTCAGAGGGCTCTTACCTGCTCTCCAACTCTATGGACAACACAGGTCTTTAGCATGAATCTTACCCACATCTCCTAAATACCTGGGATCGTACTCTTAAATCTTTTTTTTCCTTTCACTGCAGTCCGTATTTGGGACGTGAGGCCATTCGCGCCCAAGGAGAGATGTGTTAAGATTTTCCAGGGCAACCTTCACAACTTTGAAAAGGTATACAGCAGCTTTAATTTAAATTGGGAAATCATGATAAGAGCAGTGTAATAATACATGATGTGTGGTTCTTTCATTACCACAGTGTTTAGTGATTTAAAACTCGTTGCAATCATATCGCTCTCACATACACCACAGTAACATCTGAAGGACATTTTTATGCATTTCTTTTTATAATGATTTTACTTTTGTTTTATTTTTTCAGTGTATTCTAAAACAATGGCATGTTTCTGTCTCCTCTTTACATGCGAGTCACAGTCCTTTTGTACTCTCACTGGTCTGTGCTTAAGCGAACAGCTGCATGGCTTCTGGCAGTATTTATGCTTGTTCACATCAAATCAAATTCAAATCAAATCAAATTCAAATCAAATCAAATCAATTTATTTTTGTAAGGCCCAAAATCACAACAACAGTCGCCTCTGAGGGCCACAGGGAGAAATGAATCAACAATGTCTTTGGTGGCGATGAAGTCAGACAATGTCTGTGGTGGCGAGGGAGTCAGACAATGTCGTAACATTGCCTTTCACTTTCTTGACTATTCCCTTGCCTTCTGTTGTTTTTTCTAATAGATATCGGCTCCTATTTCGTCTAATTAAAATACATACAGTGTACTTGTATCATGTTTCTAATTCGTCTTCTAACATCTGTTATTCCTGTCTCAGAATTTGTTGAGATGCTCCTGGTCGAACGACGGCAGTAAGATAGCTGCAGGCTCGGCTGACAGGTAAGCAGAGAATGACTTGGGTCTTTTAATGTTTTTGTCATTTTCTTAAATATTAACACATTCTCATCATTGTCAGATTTGTGTATATATGGGACACCACATCACGAAGAATCAATTATAAACTGCCAGGGCATGCCGGTTCCGTCAATGAAGTGGTTTTTCACCCAGAGGAACCCATCGGTGAGTGAAACAAGGCTCTAGGCTCAGATTACACCAGGAAATAAAACTGGTGACATTTGAATTCTGGACAAACTTGATTTATGAACACTTTAAGAAATACAATGCAGAGAAATGGTATGTGCCATTTTTTGTATTGGGTATTGACGTCGATTTGCAAGTTTAGTCATCTTCCTGTTTTGTCTCGTTACAGTGCTGTCTTGTGCCAGTGACAAGCGGTTGTACATGGGAGAGATCCAGTGAAGTTTGTGTTCAAGGATGAGTCAGTGCGTATATGTTGAGCGTGTCCTACAATGCGAGCGTCCAGCCTTGAAGTCAACTGGGAGGTGTTCAGCTGCACAGCAAAAGCCTCTGTAATTTGTGAGCTCTTATTTGTAACAGAAGAGTGTGTTTGATGTTTATTTAGGAAACATTGAAATGTTTTATTTTTTTTTTAATAATGCTTTTGCTTACTTTTTAATAAAATTATTCTAAAGTGTTGTGTTGTTGTGCTTCATATTTGATTATCATCTGCAAAAAAAAATCTGACTACATTAAATTAACATGCATTGTGTAAATAAAGCTTTGATAATTGAATATCAAAATTAATTCCAAATGGTTTTATACTTGTCCCTCTCAGGATTTAGGCGACTAACCTTTTTGTGGTAGTTAAAATCTTTTGCTGTATAAAGTTATCTTTAATATTCCCTCTATTGATTATCTTAAGACAGTGGTCATGATTATCTACTTGTTCAATCAGAAACAGTTCCTTTGGTGGGTGCTCCAGTGCAGCGGCTCATGGGCCCTGTTAAACAGACAGTTGTGAGCTTGTTAAACTTTCAATAACCTCAGGCTGACTGCTTGCGCCATTTCTGTGATGCCACATTTTGAGCTCCAAAGCCTAGTTTCTTTGTGCTCCCTTGGCCCGTGCCTTGGCCTGGTCCAACTCTGGAGCTCCTCCTCCCGCCCCCTCTCTCTCCCCGCGGCTGCTCGCCTTGCGCCGCCCGGCCTCGCTTGTTGACAAAAGACGTTTGGAAACGAATCGAAGGAGCTCCATTCTCAGTACCGGTAAGTCTTTGTGGTCGTGTACTTGCCCCCGCCTTTTGTAAATGAATCAGAGCAGTAGCGGAATGGGACGGTGACTCCTCCTGCTCCTCCTGCGCTCCTCCTGCGCTCCTCCTGCTCCTCCTGCGCTCCTCCTGCGCTCCTCCTGCTCCTCCTGCGCTCCTGGAGGACCGTGAGTCACAACGGAGCGCTTTGTGTCCGGACTCTGTAAACTGCGCGTAGCAGAGCGGGGTCGTCCCTCCTCCCCACCGCCCCCGTGTGATCTGCTATCATATGATGCTCATTTTTGTCTGCTGCCTGGGGCACATTATGACAGCTTTCCGTCTCTCTTTGTGCCTTTGTGTGTCCCATCTCCGAAAGGTGTGGCCGAGGTGATCCGTTTGTTGGTGCTGGACGCTTTGACCGCAGAGGGCCGGCGTGGACCCCCTCTCCCCGCTCCTCCTCACTGAAACCTCCAGCTCCTGGTATTTACCCTGCCGACAAAAGCACAATCAAGATGGGGCATTTGAAGTAGCCGGACTGCGTGCCCCTGGACGAGGGTGAAAGAGGTCGCGGCCTTGGGCAAGTTTTTTCAGCCGGGAATGGTGTGATCTGAGACGGCCAGCCATTCTGGATCTGACCGGGGACCCGTCTTTCCCCCGGAGTGTCCGTGGCTCCAAGCCACGTCCAGACTCCTCTAAGATGGGGAAGTGTGACGGGAGGTGCACGCTGCTCGTGATATGCTCACTGCAGTTGGTAAGTGTGTTCAATCAGGACAATTAGACAAACAGTGTGCCTGCACATTGTAAGCAGACATTTTTGTCCACCCCCTTTCCGCATAGTCTGACTAAAGCCATGAGTTGCAGCTGCTGGGGGTGCGTGCCACATTTCAGGCTAGGGTGTGTGTCTTTGAAGATGAGAAGAGGGGCAGGGGGCGCTTAGAGGACTGTATAAAAAGTAAACCATGTGAATCTTAAGTAGGCTACAAAAGCACTAGTGAGGCCATGTTTACCAACTGGTCTGATTCTTTCAGGTAAAATGATTTGTTACTGGATTAGTCCTAGAATCGCTTAAGTTGTAATAAGAGTGTAATGTGAGACATGGCTATGTTGTGCTGATGCATGGACAGTGTGAGCAGGCTATTGTTTGCAGTGCTGATGAGGTGTAGTGTGGCAGAGGGATTTAGCCCATACATTCTTATTAGTTTGGGGGAGCTTTTGGGGGATGCTCCTCTTTTTCCCTGGACTGGCTGGTGCTCCAGGCAGTTACCATGGAAACAACTGCGGCAGACCTGTGTATGTGTGTCCCAGTCAATGTCTCTGCATTTATAAATGACTTGTTCTTGTGTACCACATTTGCATATGGGCTCTCATGTTCTATGGGTCTGTGTTTTGAAGTGACCCCGTTCTCCTGTCTTGCAGATGGCAGCCCTTCAGAGGCAGGTGTTTGATTTTCTAGGTTACCAATGGGCCCCTATCCTGGCTAACTTCCTGCACATCATGGCCGTCATTCTGGGCATGTTTGGTACAGTGCAGTTCCGCTTCAGATACCTCATCTTTGTAAGTTCTTGATAGATAGTACTTTCTTCCATGTCTGTTGCTGTGACAGAAGCAGCACCATTGTGACTTGATCTCTTTGCTTCTCTTTGAAGTATGCAGTGTGGCTGGTCCTTTGGGTGGGCTGGAACTCTTTCATCATATGTTTCTATCTGGAAGTTGGAAACCTGTCTCAGGTAATGCATGTGGTTTGGGATTATTTTGTAGATCTTTTTATAAAGGTTTCTCTAGCACTAAAAGTCATAGAGGACACATTATGCAAAAGCAACTTTAATGAGCTTGTAACCTTGTTCCAACATTGTTCCCTCATCATCTGTGTATTCAAAGTTGTGCTGTGATTGATTAATGTACATCTGAATAATAATTATCTATTGTCCTTTAACTGAGGCTTGAGTGCCCAGAAAATATCTGTTTTCACCTAGTCCCTATCCCCGCCCACATCCCTGTACTTAGCTTTGATGATTTGAAAAATGAAAATACATGTAGGGTTCTAAAATGTCACATAGCCACTTTTCAAAAATAAAAACATGATGAAATGCCACCATGAAAAAGGGGCTTATCAGTTCTGCAGTTTTTAACAGGACGTCAATGGACCTATTTCTATTATTAAGCCGTTTTAGATCAATATTGTGGTTTACAATTAAACAAAATGTATGTCTGTGTATATATATATATATATGTGTGTGTGTGTGTAAATATTTAAATATTGTCATGTGAAATATTACTACTACTACATTTTGTACAGCAAACTGGCCATATTGCAATCATAAATCTTGCTGTAATGTGAGCAGCTATTCATATATGCATGTTTATTACTCCCAGGACAGAGACTTCCTCATGACGTTCAACACATCGCTCCATCGTTCGTGGTGGATGGAGCATGGTCCTGGTTGCCTGGTAACACCGGTGCTAGACTCACGCATCGCACCTGACGACCACCACGTCATCACTGTCTCCGGGTGTCTGCTGGACTACCAGTACATCGAGGTGCTGAGCTCAGCTGTTCAGGTCCTATTGGCTGTAAGTGACCTAACAATTACTATAACTGCAATACACAAATCTCTATATTACTTTGTAGTTACCTTTAGGTTAAAATAGGTTGTAACACAATCCTAAAAATTTGTAGTAATAATAGGTAATGTACTATGGGTGAGGTCCTTGTGTGTTTATTTGGGTGGTATCATTGTTTGCATCCTCAACATATTGAATTAATGTAAAGAGTTAATGGCTGACTGAGAAAAAATATAAACATATGTTTATGATAAAATTAGTCCAGGTGACTTATTTTCGTCTGTCTCTCAACAGCTCTTTGGCTTTGTATATGCCTGCTATGTGAGCAAAGTCTTCCAGGATGACGAGGATAGCTGTGAGTACCTTTTGATTTAAGTGGCTTGTTTATCCGCTTTTGTCAGTGTTTTGCCAAGTAGGTTTTTTACTTAGCTCACATTATCAAGAGAGCCTTGGTGCTATCAATACTGTGCAGTGAGGTTAGCTCATTGTTTTCTCAATCTGTCATGATGAGCAATATACCACAGAGGATTCCCTGTGAGTGGTTGAGCGCTCCATCTGTGGGGAGTATTAAAGATGTCTACCACAATATTCCCACTGTCAGGAGAGTCAGCCTGTGTGCTCAAGCATGGCAGATTCTGTGTACCATCTGTGGACAAACCATCTACCACCCAGTGTTTTGACTCTAGTTTGAATACAGGATTCACAAGAAACTTCACTAATGTAGTAATTATGTCAATATAAACATATATGAAATATAGTTAATGTGTGTTAAAACATTCACTGGGGTTGATTTTTTTTGGGTGTGTTTTGTTGTGAGCAGACTGCAGTAATTAGGATGGGAAAAAAAGAAGAAAATTAATGTGTATGTATAAGTGACAATGGATTTTTGAAATAGATGATGAATTACTGCATTACTGCAAACTCTGATTATGTGTGCATGCTGATATGGGGCTGTAGCAAAAGCACAATAACAATCTGATTTTATGATATTTGTATTTCAAAGTACAAGAGCAAGAAATGAAAGACTAGACATAGCAGTGACGTGGTGTAATATTTTGTCTTTTTTACTTTGAAGTTGATTTCATTGGTGGTTTTGACTCTTATGGATACCAGCCCCCTCAGAAGTCCTCTCATCTCCAACTGCAGCCTCTGTATACGTAAGTGGACATTTCTAAACCATGTTCCAATTTGAAATAAAGGGTTGTTATGATGATGATGATGATGATGATGATGATATAATATAATACATTTGTTGAAAGAAAAAAAGTATCCAAACTCAATCATACAATTGATAATACTGCACAACTTGGCCATTATCTGCTTTATGGAACTTTCAGCATGACAACCAACACAAACATTTATCCAGAGTGATCAAACAACGGTCATCTTCTTAATCCCCATTCACACATGCAGCTTGACCTGGGAATTTAACTGGCATTTCACATGTGTGAATGACGCCAGAACTGAATTCCCTTCACTTTTGATCTGGCAATTTCCCTGGTAAATTGCAATTTCTCTGGTAAATTGCCAGGGCTAATGCAGGGAAAAGGTGTATGTGCGGTTAAAGCCAGAACATTGCCAGTGCCATTACTCTTTTCTTTGGTTATGAGCTTGGTTTCCATGGTTACACTGTGCAGTTAAGTTCCATTTTCATTCAGTTTAAATGATGCAGCACGTTTCTGTAGTGAGAGAAAGCAGAGAGAAAATGCCAGGTCAAGTGTCAACAGAGCAAACCATGGCAATTAACTGGGAACTATGTGTGAATGGGGCTTAGAGTAGTCCTCCAGGGAGAGTCTGCACTTGAATCTCACCACGAACGTGTGGAGGACTGAAGATTCGAAATATGGCAATGACGTCTATTCATTTCATGTCAAAAGGGTGTTAGGGATGTCCTGTTTCTTCACAGGAATTGAAAAGGATATGGCTACATTTGGTCATGGAGTATTTTATTAAATTAATGGTTTTTCTAAATAAATACTACTTCATTAATATCCAATCGCTTTTAGTTACTTTATTGGCTATTGATTGATTTAATTAATTGTCTACGGTATGAATATTTTTTGGCTTATTTGTCTTTTCTTTTTCTTTTTCTTTACAGAGCTGGTTAAAGTTTAGAGTGCTAAACCATGACAGTTTCACTGTGGATGGAAAGTTGGCCGGATTACACTCACTCTGCGTGTCACAGTTTACTCAAGAAACAGACTTCTCTCACCCAGAGGAGACCTTAAGTGATATGTGAAGTACACAGCCCTGATTTGAATGTACAGCTCTCAGGGATGAACCAGCATGTCAGTGTTGTGACAGGATGATGCAAGAACGAGGAGTGCCACAAGCTGAGGACATCTCTGTCTCTGGAGACACACTTCACTAAACTGCCAGCTCTCAACACTCCACATGTGCTTGTAATGTATCTGTTTAACTGTGTTACTACGGACTATAGCGGGGGCATTGTAGTAGCACCTGGTTTATAATGCTCAGCGACACCAGAGTGTGGGCTGTCGGTCGCATAATGAAAAGGCACTGCTTGATGTTGTATTAGAATGTGGTGACAAATTAGAGCAGTCTTATGGCCGGGTCCCAAAGCCATAGTCCCAAAAATATTTTTAGTATGTTTATAACTGTTCAATGTGATGACGCACCCAAGGGCACTGTGTGAACTAAGTACTACTTCTAATGCTGTTGATTAGGTATGCAGATGACTTTGGGACCCTATATTGGTATGTCTATGACTTAGGGGGGAGAAAGGGATACTGTGCATGTAAATAACCAGCCAATTATGTTTTGTTGGTCCTATTTAGAAAAATGAATGCATTCGGGATGGGAGACTTTGTGGTCATACCTGTTCACTTCTCTCTCTTGAATGCTGCAAACCCATCTAATGGTCTTGACTCTTGCACAGTTGAGTCTTCAAACAAAAAGGACCTTACCCCCTATAAAAACATAAAACGGTACTAGATCTTAATAGGACTGTTGTGTATAAATCTGCCATTCAGATCACAATAGGCCTGTAAGTATTACTTTCATCTCAACTGCTCAGTCACTGCACTAATGCAGAAAGTTCAAATATGTGCCCACCTTAGCATGGCAATAACACAAAAAATGTGTGGGAGAAGGAGACTGAAGAGACACAGGTATGAGGTAAAGAGTGTCTTTGGACAAGCAAGGTCATGTTTGACATAATAAAACACTTTGTACAAATGCGACTTGTGTTTTGACTTAGATTAATTTGCCTAATTGTGCCTTTGTGAGCATGCCAGCATTTTATTTCAGTTAATCATATTTGTAAACCTACTATTTAGCCCATACAGAACATATGGTCAAATCAATTCTCACAAGATAACTGCAAACTGTAGGCTACACATAATCGAATAAGGTGTTCATGTTTTGCTCCTGATCAATTTGCAAACATCTGGAGAAAAGGCAGCATTCCGACAGATTTTTGTCAAAATTGCCGTTTAAGGAAATTTCCTGTTGATGTTTTTGGGGCCAGACCTCATAAATTCCTGGGGTGTGAGGGAGCATCCCACCTCGTCCTGCCTGTGGCGCAGGTGGACCACATGCTGCGTTGCCATGACTGCCAGACTCCCCGTTACCGTGGAGACGCATGTACATATGGATTCTCCGATGGAAAGCAATACAATATGTCACAATTTGTAATATTTCATCGTTTTTTTTTTTAACCACCGTGGGCTAATTATTTTGCCATCGAATACCATTGTTTTGTGCTGTAGTGCGTTGAACACTTTGAAAAATAAAATCACGTGTGTCGGTCAAATATTGTGAATGAGCCTGACCTATTCTCTTCTATAAAACTCACCTGCTGTGAAAGACTTCAAACATAACAAAGGGACCGGTTGTGTGTGTGTGTGTGTGTGCGCATGTATATATATATATATATATATATATATATATATATATATATATATATATATATATATATATATATATATATATATATATATATATATATATATATATATATATATATATATATATATAATGTATGTGTGTGTGCGCGCGCGCGTGACCTCCCTCCGCTCCTGGTTGGCGCAATGAACCCCGCCGCACGCGCTCTCTCTCATCCCTTCCCGTCATGCAGCGCTCCAGCCTGCTCCTCCGTTTAGCCGCCATGTTGTCGGAGTGAAAGCCTGGGGGTGTCGGAGACAAACTGGGGCCGATATCCGCGACCATCCACCCTCTCCGCCGGTAAGTCGAACGGATTTGCCAGGTGGGGTCATGACAGTTGACATCCATCCACTTGCCGGGGCCGGTATTGTAGCGATGGCGGCGATGGGACGGGCTTGAGCAGTGTTTTGTTGGTGCGCCCGGGCAGCAGCAGTAGCCTCCCTTTCTGCTCCCTTCTTCCTCCCGTTGTGTCGGGTCTTCCGCTCCAGACAGCTCTCGGGCCTTTGTTAGCATCCGCGTCACCGGGACCCGTGCGGCTGCGGACACGGCGGACAGGTAGACAAACTCTGAAGGGGCGCGGATGATTAAACACGGGCGTTGTGGCGGTTGTAGAGCGGTGAAAAAGGCCGTTTGGACGGTGTGTTTTGGCACCCGGTGTAAAGCTTGTGCCGTGGAGGCCGTGTTGTTACAGAGACGCGCCGCGAGCCCCACAACAAACCGACTGCGGCTTGAATACGAGCGTTAATGTAAATATAGTCGTCCAGACCCGTCATCCACACTGTTGCCCGTGTTGTGTGTGTTTCTGATGTGTCATGTCGCGTTGGTGGAGTATGTTTAGTCTGAGCTTGTGCTTGCTAGCTGCAGGTTCAGTCGGCTGCATGTATTGTCACACCCCTGTCTGTGGCCGGCGTGTAGGGGATTGATTCTGGCTATTGAATAATGATTAACCCACTTTTCTTACGGAACACGGTGCAAGGTTCCGGGTGCTGTGTTCAAACCAGTCCCAAACAAGCCGTGTGCCCCTTGCGCTGGAGAATGGCTGCGCTCGAGTGGAGGATTTCCGGGTGTTGCATGGCGGTGTGATTTGTGCTTTCTCAAATCGATACACGGAGAATCTTGGTGATAGGATTTGTGTACATGGACGTTTAAAGTTTTACATCTGCACAGAGTACTGTTTGCAATGTAGGCTTCAGAGTCTAAATCAGCTTTTTTTTTAGTTTTAGCATCTTAGGACATGTGTGTGTTACGATCTGTGGGAGACTCTCAAAGGTAATTACTGTATTGGTCGGTGTAAAAAAGAACTGCTTGTAATTTCCCGTGGCCTGTAGGGAAACTGGTAATTTTAACAGAAATTGGAGCTTGTTGAATAAGGAGTTGTTGTAAATACAAATTATATACTTTTCTGGGGTGTATCAGGCCATTTCTATTAAGTCTGACAAATTTAACTTGAATAATAACTAGAGAAATGGAAAATGTTTAAATTACAGTGAATATAGTCTTTTTGCTACACCAGTTGCTATTACTGACTTATTCACTTCTAGACTGAATGCAGCACAAGTGTGTTTTAGAATAAGAGATGGAGCACTTCACCTTCTCTGAACATCTCTTTTGAACACTAAAGTCTTGACTTTTGGTTGTCACAATTTATATATTTTGTTAATATAAACCCTATAATTAAATAATTATTTTTTACACTTTGTTAAGTAATAGTTATTGTCTTGGGCAATATATACGTCTATTGCCTTGTGTCTCAAACCATTGAAACATTTGTTACTATAAAAACAAAAGACTTTAAACAATTGATAAATGATCAACAGCCGTGTTGATGATTGATTGAGCTTATGCTTTCCCTCCATGTCGTGGTCTTGCAATGTTTCATTCTGTATCATTCGGAACAGCATGAACCTGATTATGAGGGCAAACTGTGACTAAATCTGTACAAATAATGTAACCATCCATTGTGCACTCACGAAAACCTACCTGATTTGGGGAGTGTTAGTATTTTAGCTGAAAAACTGAAAAAAATGATTTGTGATGCCATTTACAGTTGGGTCCATAATTTTTTGGTTGGGACCCAACTTTTGGTCTTATCTGTTTACCAAATCATTCATGCAACAGTTCTTCTTTAATTAGATTGTTAATTTTATTTTAGGATAAACAACCAGTGTTTTTCACCATATTCACATTTTAAACAAATGACGACTCACTCAAATACACATTTTTATATGCACGTGCAACTGAGTATGTAGTTAAATAGTATTTAGACATAAGGATCTCTCTGATCTGCAGTAAAGGCCTGAAAGGACACCACTGAGGAGGAAATCTAAATTGTAGCCATGTCCCTAGGTCCCAGACTTCAGCCAGACATCATCATCAGGATTTATTTTTACAAAGAGTAAAAAAAACTTTTTTCTTCTTCAGTATTTTCTAAACAAAGTGCCACATCCTGATGTGTGACTTGTGTTCTCTTTCAGTCTGTGGTGGAATGAGCAGTGTGTGTGTGTTGAAGAGGAAAGCAGTGCTCTGGCAGGATTCGTTCAGCCCCCACCATAGATCTACATCCCCCAGCATGCCCGTGGTGCTGAGCAGCGGAGGACATGCCCCTCCAGCAGGGCAGATCCCTCAGGCCACACCCCCCAGCCAGCAGGTAAGACACATTTTACAGTTTAATACATAAATGTACAACTCGGGCTGTAAATGTAGACTAGCGTATTCTGAGCAATATAAAACTCCATTTACCATCAAGTCATGTCTCTTGCCTCACTAGGGCAGGCTGCGAAATAGACGGGGGCCCGTGGCCCGTAAGCATTCAAATCGCCAGCAGCCCGGGGTTTGAATTAGGAGGGGGCCCGCCGTGCCCCTGTATCGAAATTCCTCGAAAAAAAAATCAAGATTTAACTAGTAATTTGGCCATATTTGGGGCATTTTCATTGCGTAAGTTTCGTTTTGACAGACATGCCACTTGGCAGTATTCTCACTTCTCATTGGCCGAGCGGTGTCCGTGATCTAATTTCGATTAAAGTGGGCATCTGATTGGCCGCTGCGTTCGGATATACTCTGAAATGCCCGGTCAAATTTTGCCCCAAAAGTGATATCTCGGTCGGCGGGCATCAATCTCTACTCAGTCTGCAATTCAGTCTTTTTAAAGTTGTTTGCAACAAAAGCTGTATGTCGATGTGGAAGTATCCAAGGAGTTAGTTCATTGTTTATTTTGTAGGCTGTGATTTTATATATTCCACAAGATCTCCTTGTGTCAAATGCTGTAGACAGTATTTATTTTGTATCTAAAAACATTATTATATTGAATTAAACAGTATTGAAAGATCATGCTCTCTGGTTTATAGGAATTCAGTATTTGTGCTCTTCCTTCATATCAAATAAAAGATAAAAGTACTTTAAATTGTTTTACATAATAATAACTAGGTTTAAAACAACACATTTATCTTGTTCTTATGACGCCGCGCGCTTGTGGGCCCCTGAAATATCTGGGGGGCCCCTAACTTTTTTAGATAGAGGGCCCCCCTGGCCCCTAACTTTGAAAATCTTATTTCTCATCCTGTAGGGCTGTTCCATTAAAATCTTAATCAGGATTCAGTCAGTTCTCAGTCAGTTCTATTTGTCAATTATACATTTGAGTCTTCCACTGCCCATCTGTCAGTAAAACATCTCGCCTCAGCCTTAAGAGAAATGTTCTTTTTCTTTTAAATGGCGTCAATTATTTTTGTTCATGCAGTGAACATGCAGACAATTTTTAACAACTAAAATCAAAATATATTTAACAGCCCTATGTATAACTATCTAAATCAAATGAGATGAATTAATAAGACGTAAAAGGCAACAGTTGGGCTTAAGTTACTTTAAAGTGAAGATTAAGTCCTTGCATAAGCTTTTACAGTTGCATTGCATAGGTTTGTCATAATTTTGCATGCTTTTCTTACATTTCGCACTAGGCCTGATCTTGTTTGTCTCGTTGCTATATTGCCTGTCTGCAGGGCAGAATCCATGAATCAACAGAGGGTTGAGTTGTTGGAGTGTTGTTGTTGGTAATTTGAGGATATTGTGCTCATGTCTTGTATGTTTTTCTTCAGGGTGTGGCTGGTGCTGGACGTTCCCAGGATGATGCCATGGTAGATTACTTCTTCCAGAGGCAGCACGGTGAACAGCCGGGCAAACACCGCTGGCCCACTGGAGACAACATCCACGACAGTCAGGTGTGTGGCCTTTTTGTAACATTACATTATGGGTCACACAGTACAGATGTTCACTTTGTGTTTTTTCAGGTGCGGTCCATGGATGAGCTTAACCATGACTTTCAGGCTCTGGCTCTGGAGGGGCGTGCAATGGGAGAGGTAACACATTTATAAATCTAAGGTCTTTCACGAGACCCTAAGGCCTGCTTATAGTGGCCCAATACGCTTCAGGAATTCGTCTGGGTTGGAAGAGCACTGAAGTTTAACTTGATGATGAAGATGATAATAATAGTCCTATGCATTTGTACTTTCAAGCATTTTACAGTGCAAGTGCTACACTTTAGTCATTATTACTTGAATCCATGCTTGGTGGTGGTAAACTGCTGTTGAAGCCTGGAATTAAATGACAGTGGCGAGGCAGCCAATCTGCACCATCAGTTCCTCCGACCACCACCAATCGCTCACACACCACATCCTTTACGTTCACATGCAGACCCGGAAAAACATACACAAATGTGACCTAATCTAATTTAAACACATCTGTCAAATTGAATATAATTTTGGGAAGTACGATTCAGGTCTCTTGATTTGAATCTTAAACATCCCAATAATACATGTAAAGAAGGCTCAGTCTAGTTGTATTGTGTTCATATAACAGTGTAGTTTAGGAGAGGCGTTCATCTGCACATGTTAATAAACAGCCTGAGAAATATTAGGCATGTGTTTGGAGGTGTACTCACTCATTTTAGATCAGCTGAGATGACAAACTACAGACCCTCCCCTGCCGACTAGGAAGTGTTTCATCATGATCTGATGCGTTAAAATGAAAGTAAAAACAATTGAGAGGTCAATGTGTTTATTTGTGCTTTAGAAAGTAAGTAACTTGTGTGCAACACAGTTCTTCACGTCTTAAAATTAAATTCTCAACGTGAATTGAGTTGTTGCATATCTACGTTTACCAAAAGTGTGGTTGTAGGTATAGTCACCTGTCACTGTTTTAATTAGCAATTACAACGTTTTAGTGCAAATCCTACATTTTGGATTGTATGTCCCTCGGTTCTCACTCGCACCTCTTAAGGTTCCGAGTGGTGTGAGTTTGTTTTTTTTAGTGAGTTCTCTGGGCATGTAAGCATAGTAAGTCGGGTGAGTGAAGGGCCTTTTCAAGGACACTGGGCCACTGTCACTGATAGGGGTGTTCATGGTTAACTGATTGACCATCACAAAATGGGTGTGTGAAGAGATTTTGCCTCGTTTTCAACTTGTAATTACACAATTGCGCAACCAGATGGCCCTCAAGTGCCCTCATACAGTTGTGATGTCTCACGCTGAGTGAAAAAAGGTTGCTGAAACTCAAACACTGACGAAGACTGAGCAAACCGTGACAATGCAGTATTTATGAACTAATCCTAAGAGTGCTTTAGTCATAATCACCACAAGAGTGCGTCTAAACAGCCTTTTTAGGAGCTTGCAGCTCAGCCATGTTGAGCACAGTTTAAAGACCTGTCACACTGCCCTGTTTACTCTTGTAACACAACGTGGTCTAATTAGGACTCGTACAGTAAAAAAAAGCACTGCATTCTCGTAACCAGTTAACAGACTTTTGACCACGAAGGTCTCTAATGAAAAATAAGCCTTTAGTTTTAATAAAAGTTATAGTTCATAGTAATAAACAAATATCAAAGGAGTTTCTGCATTAGATAACACATTTTATTTATTATTTTAAGTACCATACCTTTGGGGCTTTACAGTGCTCCTGAATAAAAGCCGCACCAACGAAATTTATAAAGAAAAAAGAAATTGTACATATACGGGCGGCACCTGTCAATAAGCCGCAGGTGCCCACGTTGCAACGTGGGCACTTAAGCCTCTGTCGTAGCTCTGTCATCGTGGACTTTCTGTTTCATACTCGCGGCCCTCTGCGCTTTCACACAACAAAACTAAGTTTCCCAGTCACACTCGTAAGTTTAAAACCCACTGCTCTCTCCTCTGTTGTGCTTCAGTTGCCACAGGTCCACGTGGAACAAACTCCGTGCAAAATTAAAGGATCACAAGTTGTTCCGTGTGCTTCATGCTCTACAGATTCGCATGTTTTTAATTAAATATGTAAATTAAACTAATCCTTGAGGCAATGAAATGATAAGCTTTTTTGTAATTGAATTACTCGTTTTAATTGTTGCAACCCTACATATGACTCAAATGTATTGTTTGGAAAATGTTTAAGGCTTAAAAGCGACATTTGTGACATTACTTAAACCAAAAATAGTTGCTGTGTTTTTAAATGAGACTGAGGAGACATACAAAAGATTACCACCATGTCAAACCGGATGAACAGGAACGTCAAAGAGGAAAGGATTTGGTGAAAAGTCTTTGAGCAGAAGGTAGAACAGACCCAGGGCTTTGTTTCCTACAATAAATAAAGCACAGGAATCTGAGATGATCTTTAGTGTAAGCTTTGAATGTCAACCCTCACCATTTAGTTTCCCTTGGGCATAGTACGTTTTATTACTTAAACAAAAATTAATACAGCTATCAATATTATTGTTTCACTTCAATAAATGCAGTATTCACCCTATTAAATTACTAGTTTTAATTGTATGTAATTAAGTCTAGAACATCTTACAATATCTCATTTTAGTTTTAAAAAGTCTTCAACTAACTTGTGTATGTTTTTCATCTCGTGCAGCAGTTACTCACTGGAAAGAAGTTTTGGGAAACGGATGACTCTGGAAAGGACGGCCCAAAAGGGATCTTTTTGGATCAGTGGAGGGACAGCGCATGGGGGGCATCAGGTACTTCACTTTTGAGGCACTTTGGCCCTTTTTACCAAGTTAACAGCTTAGGGTTTTAAACTGTTTATGAATCATATCTGCAATCAACATTATACAGTAATAATACGTTGGTAATTCTACTGTATCATTCTTAAAACCTATATCTGACAGTATTTTTTTTTCATCCAACTTTGTCAGATCATTCGGTTTCCCAGCCCATCATGGTGTCCCGTCGGCCAGGTCAGGGTTTCCATGGCGGAGGTGAAGTTGGTGTGGGCTCGGTGATGTCTCCACGGTCGGAGAGTGGAGGTCTGGGAGTAAGCATGGTTGAGTATGTCCTGTCCTCCTCACCGGCTGATAAACTGGACCCATGTCTTCGAAAAGGCCCCTATGTAAGAGAGAACAGAAGTCTGTTCATACAATTAATGGAATGGCCTCAAAATTAAGTTTTTTTATTTTAAATACACTATTTATTTTACAGGGTCAAAGGGATGGAGAGGCAGAGGAAGAGAAGCGAGAGAAGCCGAAGACGGCGTTTGAAGGAGAAAAGCTGAAGGAGTTGGCTGAAGGAGACGCTGATGTTATTAGTGACGTGATTAATCCCAATGGACTTCCTGTACAAAATGGCCTCGATGTGGATGTCAAAGAGTTTGGGTACGATTCAGTGTTGGTCTTTTTGGTCCTGAATAGTCTTATTGTTTTGCTCTACACAAAGGAAAGGGCAGGAGCAGGAGGAGCCTGTTGAAAAGTGTGTCCTAGTCCTACCCGTTCCCTCTTTTTGTCTTTCACAAAGTACTTTATTGAATTTGTTGGTCTTAAAAAAATAAAATCTTTACTCAGACTTTCAGGCCCCTCCACTGAGCGCTACCATTCAGCTGCTGTTTATCACAAATTACTAAAATTGTGTACCGTAAAAGTTGGGACTATTTAGTGCTCCTAAATATAAGCCGCACCAACAATTTCTTAAAAAAAAAAAAAAAAAAAAAAAAAAAAAATATATATATATATATATATATATATATATACATACATACATACATACTGGCCGCAGAGATATTTACACCGAAATTGGGTATGCGGTAGAAATGCGCTGTATCGCATGTCCGCATTCCATGTGTATCTTTGCATTTAGACGTCTAAATTCAGCTCCTCATTTCACAGTGACTATGAGTTTGATTGTAATAAAACACGCATCATTTTGAAGCTTATTATACAGAGAACATATCCCTATTGTCCCTTCTGTCCGTGATTTCTCTGTGGTGATTTACTCATGTCTGTATGAACATCTGGTTCTGCCCTCGCGCTTGTACTTGGCGAGTGAGCATTTTTCCTAATGAGGGTGCGCAAGAAAAAAAATTGAGAAGCTCTGCATCGTTGCATAGTAAAGTATTGGCTTATAGTCCAACTTTTACGTTAAAATGGCTGCACCGGGTAGCGTTTTGATCAAATATTGCACAGAATTTCTTTCTTTAATTTGAGGCAATAAGACATGAATATTATATGTACAATTTGACCTAATGGCATGGGAAAATATTAAACTATTAATGCCAAAATAATTGTGACTAATGATAGTATCACAATGATTAAAATTGCTGACAGTTTAAAAAACTTCAGCCAAATCTGGTGTTAAAATTTTCACTAAATGAATGCATACCGGTACCCTTTTTATTACAATAAACAATGTTTATTGTAATAATGAATGTATACATTTTGGGTTAAAGGAGTTTGTAAATAAGTTTCCACAGAGTATACCATAACATCCCTCTGGTTCCTGGCATGAGCCTATTAAATGTCATTTTTTGTTTTAAAACATGAGATGCTTAAGTAAAGATAATCAAGAGCATGTTTAAAGACCAATAACTGCACACCACCATGACTGAAGAAATGCTAAACATACTTTCAGGTGTTAACAGATCTTTGTTCCTACTGTAGTCGCCCCCCAGGGAACATGCAGGCTCCAGGCCCTGAGGGGGACTTGCTTGGAGGCCCTGGAGGTGTGGGGGCTGAGGGCCTTGCTCCTTTGGGTGGTGGCGGGACCAAACCCCAAGAGGACTTCTCTGGTGTCGAGCAGGGTGGCGTTACCATGGACCCCATGGAGTCAGTGATGGAGCCACTACAATTTGACTATAATTCTCAAATGCCCATGGACTCTGCGCCCACTGTGGGCTTGTTTGACTACACCAACCAGCAGCAGGTGAGTGCAATAGTTGTGCAAACAAACACTTGATATCAGATTTTGAGGTTGATAACTGATGCGGTCATCTGAATTTTCATATCATGTTGACTGAAATAGTGATGCATCGCTTTTGAGATCAAGTTTGATCAAAACTAATTTATAGAATCAAGTTGGAAGATTTTCTTGAACACGGCTTAACACCTGCCACTTTAACTAGAATTTAATCAACATCCACTCATTGCAGTGTTCACTTCTGCGTTACTCCTGTACTTTAACTGTAAAATTGTGTACATACCAGTGTTCTTGCTGGGCTGAGGTTTGAGGATGGCGGTGGGACACCGCTAAAGGCGCTAGCAAAAATTCGATATGGAAAGCCAATATGATCACATTCTGCCATTTAGGAGTAGCGTAGCGCTCTCGGTGCTCGCTCTTGGCGCCCGCTCGGCCGTGCACGAGCGCACGGTTATCTTAATATCTGGCGATATTTTTTCAGCATGGGTTGTGCCGGTGGCAGCATGGCGGGCCACCATGCCAAAAGCCCTCAGCAAGAAAACTGCATGGCACACCGCAGGGCACACTTCGCTCGCACGCCGTGCGCTCATTTACAGCGCACGCTGTTAAAAGCGCCGCTTTATTTAGTAAAAGCGTCGGAAAATACGGTGTGTTACACTGCTCCAAGTGGCGGAGGTTGATCATAATTTTGGCTTTCCATATTCCATTTTTTTAAGTACTTTTTGCGGACAAAATTATTTGGACGGGGTGTTTTCAAATCCTATCTAAAAGCCTGCTCAGTATCGATATATTTTTTTAGAGCGTTTTTTGTGCCTAATAATAGGTTTTAAACGAGGTGGAATTGTACTTTTGATCTGCTGCTTGTGCTGCGCTCCTCGGCCGAGAAGGAGCTGTGGACCTGATCACAGGTTGATCTGTGCAGAAGATGCTGCTGCAGCATGTTTAGACCAGGCCAATTGTTTGGCAAGAAACATGCAATACTTTACTAGATTTATAAATAAGTGCTTTGTGGATAAACAAAAAAATGAAATTTCATACATTTTCTTATCCAGAGTAAAAACATTAGCCATTTGGTCAATTTTAAAACCCTTTTTTCCAAAATGTATCTGGATACGTATCGTAATGAGGGAATTGTATCGGAATATACAAGTATCGGGATGCGCATCGTGACCCCTGTATCGGGATGCGCATCGTGACCCCTGTATCGGGATGCGCATCGTGACCCCTGTATCGGGATGCGCATTGTATCGGGACCCCTGTATCGGGATATGCATCGTATCGCGAGGGTCTCTGCAATACCCAGCCCTACCGTGGACCGAGGCTTTCTGCTGCTATTTTAATGGAACAGGCTGTAAACTTAAATCCAAACCGGTAATTAAATATAAGTGTGACAAGTTCACTAATTTTCAGACATTATTTGACATTGACATCCTCAATGATCAGTTTAGACATGTTTACTCCTAATGACTTTCGTGTGAGCAGTTTAAAGGAGGGGAAGACTAGTCCGAGATGGTTCATATGACACTAAAATGTACGTGATGTACTTTGGTGCAAGTTCATGGAGAAACTTGTTCGATTTAAAACCTGTTACCACCCACCTGTTCGCCGGCGAGCATTTTCTATATCTCAAATATTCTCTTACATCATCACTTTTATTACCGTGGTCAATACCAGCAAGCCATACATCATTTTAAAGCTTATTTTCTCAACAAAACAAATATGTCATTGATTTACGTTGAATAATATGCCCCAAGAAGCAATTGCCGATAGTTTGTGAGAAAGTCTCAACTTTTACAAACGCATGCCCTACCTGTTTGCTGTTTATGCCGGAAACGGCTTTAATTCTGTACGTCCTTGTACTCAGTCTGTCCGTAAGGAATCATTGAAAAACAATATCCACTTGTATTTTTCCTGAAGTTATCAGATTTCGAGATATTGTAAAGTAAACAAACTTTTTCTTCATTTCTCGCCGGACGAGAATGCGCTTGTCCGCTGCATTTCTCCGTCCATAACAAATTACCTGTTTGACTTATAAGATAATGTTTTGCATCGATCTCTTCCTCAGACTGTTACCTACAGAATGAGCCCATCCACGAATTTTTCTGTCACCGGGTTTGTTTGCTACAGCTTCCGGAGGAAAAAAATGCGGCGCTTCCGAAGCGCCCGTCCATCTTTGTTTTTAGCCCTTAGCTTCTGCTAACAGTCACGCAGGAGACTTTGAGTGACATATTATTCTAGCCAATAAGGAGACCTTTCGACAGGTAGGCGGGACAAAGGGTTTATTTACACAGAATTCTCCCTGTTCTCGTGCGTAAGGCTGTCAGAACCTAGATTTTTCTGCATTTTGCGACTAGATTTTACGTATCATTACCTGATTTTATTAGCCTTTGGCACGCGTATTTTGTTATATGTATTATTATATCGATACAAAAATAAAATAAAAATATTATATATATATATTTTTTTTTCATCTTTATATGGGAAATTCATGGGTAAACTCATAAATACACATTTTCACATTAATTGTTTTTAGCAGTTATAATGGGTATTAGTGGCCTACAAAACATCAAAATGTATGTTTTATGATCATAGAGGAGCTAAAATTGTAATAAAGCAGTTTGGCACATATTTGGATCACTTGTTCCGAATATACTTTTTGATACAAAAAGGTCAACAGCACCAAAATGCCTGTTCCTAGAGATCTGCAACTTTACATAGTTGTTGTCAACAAGATAAACAGCATGTACAGTGAACAGCATAAGCACACAATGAAGTGTCTTGCTCAGGACCATTACAAATTGACAATATTCAGGCGAGACTAAAAAAAGGATGTTCTGTTTATGTTTGGGCCTCTGTAGTGTAAGTTCTGAAGCCCTGACGGTGTTCATGTGCACATCTGCAGAAACTAGAAGGCCTAAGCTTTCTAATGATGCATCACACTTGCATGTGGGCTGTAAGATCCTCTTTTAATAAGCAATGCCATTTGGGTATGTCCAACCATTGTGCACAGGGCGAAAATAGGTGGGTGGTAACAGGTTAAAGTCAATTCTGAGCGAGAGGAAGCCAGTGTAGAGACCTGAGCACAGGACTAATGTGGTTGTACTTCCTGGTTCTAGTCAGGACCCGAGCAGCAGTGTTCTGGATGTACTGCAGCTGTTAAATGGCAGCATGTAGAGGTTGAACAGAAGGGGTCCTAGGATTGACCCTTAGTGCACCCCACAGGTCAGGGGCATGTGGTCTGAGACACGGTTATCAATTTCAACAAAGTACCGTACTTGTCTTTCAGATGGGACTTTAACCAATTTAGGGCAGTGCCATTGATGCCCACCCAGTCCTCTAGTCTTTGTAAGAGGATCCCATGATCGACAGTGTCAAAAGCAGCACTCTGATCTACCAGAATTAAGACTGAGGCTTAGTCAGTGTTCAGGCGGATGTCATTTGTCACCTTGATGAGAGCAGTCTTAGTGCTGTGTGTGTTAGTTCGCTAACACACGCACATTTTTGATGACTGGAAAACATCAAATGAATTAAGAGGCAATCTGTGAGCTGTTGGCTTAACAACCCTTTTGAGGGCTTTGCCCAAAAGTTCCAGATTAGAAATGGGCTGATAATTGCTCAGTACTGCAGCATCAAGACTGCTCTTCTTTAGGAGAGGCAGTTTTCAAGGCCCTTGGGAATGTTCCAGATTGAAGCAACATGTGAGCAAGCAGTGCTAACAAACTGTTCCGCACAGATTTTAGAAATCTGGTAACACATTTAGGTAGCATGTAGATGAAGTGGGTTACATGTTACAGGTGCGAAGTGATTTAGCGCCAAGTTTCTGGCGGGTTTTAGGGTTATTACATGCGTTGTGGAATTTATAGCATTTTTAATGAACCTGCCCTGAACTTTGCCATTAAAGAATAATGCCGTATCATTACACTTAGATGTGGAAATTAACAAACTGGCTAGCTCAACTGCCTTTAGAACTTATCTGTTTACTGTTGCAAACAGGACATGCGAATTGTAGATTTCAGAACAATATCCTCCCTAGTTCTTTACAAAATGAGGTTGTACATGTACAACTTTTCATTTTAAATCTTTTTGAATCTGAAACTTTGATTTGCGCAATTTCTGCTCGGCCCAGCGGCACTCCCTATTTCTGTGCTCTGATCAAATGATTGTTACTTCTGCTGTTATGCCTGTCAAGGTAGCCCCAATATTGTCTCACTAAAACATAAAACCCCAAAAGGGCTCAAGTTGCCGCGGTAACCACATTTTAATGAAGTTTGGTGTAATTGAACTGTTTAATGACGCACTATTTCATATTTTCCCACCATCTGTCTTTTAAGAAAACTTTCACCATGTTCTGCCATCAGACTCCGCTCTAGTCTCTAGCAGACAGGAGTTTTGCCATGGCTTTAAATTAATCTTGTCAATGAGTCAAATAACCAGCACAAACTTAACAGCGCAGGTGTGCACGGCTGAGCAACCTGCTGAGCATTCGGCACAAACAGCACAATGTTGTAAAACAAGCCTACATTTACCCAAACAAAGTACAGTGTATCAGCTTACCGATAAAGATTAACGGAAGGTCCAGAGTTTCCCGAAAACACGCTGTGTGTAAAATCCATGTCTGTTGTCCGCGCTAAAGCCAAACGGGCATGAATAACACTTTGCTGTAATCCTCATTGGTCCAAGTAAACGCGAAAACCCGAAGTAAATGTGCCGTGGTTAAAATTTAAGCCAAACCAAAAGGCTAGCCTACCGCGGCCTCATGGCTAGCCCTAACCCGGCGCGGCACAAAATAGCCTAGCAGTTTCAGCCGCGCGTCGCGGCTCTGTAGACACTCCCAAAACAAAAATACTAGTCTTGCCATAATCCTCCTCCTTCACCCATAAACGTGTAGTAAAAGCATAAGCACATGCTGTGCATCAGTGCTGTATATGCGCAAAACAAAAGTGCAATTTAACATGAGAATCAGCTGTGAGCTGATGCCAGGTGCTCAGAGATGCTCAAGATGTCTTTTTTGCATAATATTGTCCATTAATGTACAAGCATACTGTCACTTATCCATGCTGTTATATTTGTTGCTATAATTCAAGTCCAACCTCAATTACATGCATTATTATGGGCCTATGGGCATCCCTTGTTGAGGCACTCCAAGTTACCGCAATGGAAATTGTCAAACCGCAAAATCCCTAGCTTATTTTTAACGTTCATAGGTAATGGTGTCCAGAACATTGCAAAAACGCTAGATTTAATGGAGTTTGACAAATGATTTACATTAGAACATGGGACATTTTCAAGCAGTTTGATACATGGGCACATAAGTCTCTGAAACTCTTTATGTTTTGAACTAAAAGACTAGTAGGTCAGTGTTTACAGGAACACTGCTGCTTTTGCTGGTGTATGTGAGAACCTAAAGTGTGATTGTTGCGTCTGATTGGCCCATTTTGCAGACCATAATTACACTTTTTAAAAAAAATCTTGATTTCACTTCTTGACAGTGTTTAAATATCTCATTGACTGTTTCTTCACTCTTATTTGCAGTTGTTTCAGAGAAATAATGCCCTTGCAGTGCAGCAGTTAACTGCAGCCCAACAGCAACAATATGCCTTGGCAGCAGCTCAACAATCTCACATTGGTGAGTGTGGTTCTGTTTCTATGGATGGTGGACAGAGACATGAGATTAATTATTCCTTTTTTTTTTACAGGTTTGGCCCCAGCATTTGTGCCCAATCCTTATATCATCAGTACTGGACCTCCTGGAACAGATCCCTACGCTGCTGGACTCGCAGCAGCTGCTACACTTGGTGAGAAACAAAACTGTGCTAAATTCAAAGGCAACAATTTATGGTTAACTTCTAACCTTGTTATGATTGCGTTCCTTCATCATTAGTTTACTCCGTTGTATGGTCCCGCATTCAAAGCTCCAAAAATGTCTCTCGGCTTACTACACTGTAGTTATTATTAAAAAAAAAAATTCAAACTCCGGGTCATACATTTGAACTGTTTTCAACAGTCTGTGTAATCCCTCATTCATTTTAAACTGTAAAATAAAAATGTGCTTCTTGTTAAAGTGAAATGCCACTATGAAGATTAATATCAGTTCTGTAGATTTTAAGTTAATGGACCTGTTTTTTAAGCCTATTATATCACGAAAATTTACCTCCTGATATCTTTTAATTTAGACATTTATTTTATAACGGAGGGTGAGTGTATTTTTTTTTTGGAAAGGTAAGCAGCGCAACATGTCCCACCTCTGGCTAGTTTGGAGCACGACCCTGCATCAATTGAATCCCTCCGGACGCTGGGAATAAAGTGCGTAGGAAGCCGCTTGAATCTGAGCCGCTTCCCGCAGCATGCACGCTGGAAAATCTCTTGTGCAGAATTCAAACTATTTTGGAGGACTGTAAAACTATTTATGAATTGTGCGTGAAGAAAAGATGGACATTGAGTTTACTACATGGAATAATATGGAGGACAAGGAGGCTTCACATTAGTAAGAGATTTACTACAGTGCTGATGCTTCTTGTCCTGAAAAGTATTTAAAATGAAGCAAAAAAACATGGCTGCTGCCCAAAGCAATGCTGTAACTGTGAAGTGGTAGCAATTTGAGATCTATATGGATTAGAACAATTCTGGTGAAAGTGTTTGAAGTAAATTGTAGAAAAAGATTCAGTTGTAGTCATCTGGACTCTTTTTCCTAAAAACAGTCCAAATAACTACAACTGAATCTTTTTCTACAGAGACTCCTGGACGAATGAGGGATTACGCCAACATTTCTGAAGTGAATTTAATAAACCTAGAGCAGGCCTTCCTGGATTACACCTATGTGACATAGACAGGTTTTTAGACAGACATTTGAAGTGTAAATGAGTATTTCCTCAAATACGAGAACTGTATTGTAACATGATCGAAAGCGGGGATCACTTTATGTGGGTTTTTCTCTATATAAACATTTTGTTAGAACACAAAATACCAACACAATTTAACAATGTTAAAATCCTGCAATTATGTGTACTATTTCATCTTAATGTATTTTTGTCAAAATGTCTTTATAATTTTTATATGTGTGGTTTATTTTCCTGACCAGGTCCGGCTGTAATGCCTCCGCAGTACTACGGTGTTACCCCTTGGGGGGTTTATCCTGCCAACCTTTTTCAGCAGCAAGCTGCTGCAGCCAACAACTCGGCCAACCAGCAGGCAGCAAGCCAGGGGCAGCAGAACCAGCAACAGGTCAGTCAGCCAGGGACGTGAAGCTTTGACAATTCCTGCATATAATTATTTTTATTTTTTTATTTTTAATGTGTCTAGGTAATGCGTGCTGGGGGAAACCAACGACCTTTGACCCCTAGTCAGGGTCAACAAGGTCAACAGAATGACCAACTGGTTGCTGCTGCAGCAGTGAACTCTGCTCTTGCTTTTGGTCAAGGTTTAGCTGCTGGTGTCCCTGGTGAGCGATACACACAAGCTGGGTTTATGTGAGATGTTTGATAACATGAACTTGCTCCAATGTTGTATCAATATATCTGATTCCCAGGTTACCCGGTGCTGGCCCCTGCAGCGTACTATGATCAGACCGGGGCCTTAGTAGTGAACACTGGAGCTCGAAGTGGGCCGGTCCGCCTCATGGCCCCTGCCTCTGTCATCATATCTCCCACTGCTGCACAAGCGGGTAAGTACCCACATAATCTGGAGGAAAGATTCAACAGAAAATGTAAAAAGACTACAGCAGAGATAACATTATTTCAACTGCACAATGCAATGGTATATGAGCTCCGTTATGGTGACCCACTGGAGTGGGAGAAAAAAACAGACATGTGAACAGACCACAGATGGACTAAAATATTGGCTATTGTTGATAGGGAAAGTAGGAGAAAGCGGAGGATAGTGCGTAAGCTGCGATGCTTCCCCAGCATAGTTTTTTATTTTCTGTTCCTAACTGGCCTGGCCATAAGTTATTTTCTAAAAGGAATATTTTAAGCCTGTTCTTATTGTCATATATTGATTAAGTATGATTCAGGCTTAACAACTTGATTAAGGTTAAGCTTATGAATTTGGGTTAGAGTATTAGTTAAGGGATTACTAGGCCTGAATCATTCTTAATAAATTATTTGTTCACTATGAATGAAATCTTTGTTCATGCTTCACTGAGGTAAAAATAAGTATAGATATTATAAAGTGTTACCAAGAATTATTACAGTCATAGGGGTGATTTATTGTCCATAAGTGTTTAAGTGAAGACATTTTTCCCAGTTAAAGGTTGAATGGACGATTTTTTTTTGGCATAAATCTGAGTCTTATTTCCTCGTGGCGTGGACTGCCGATTAGTCCTGCCACGTATCAATCATAAAACGCACCTACCGCTCATCTGCAGCCGCGTGCGGCTCGTCCCACATTTCCACGTGTCTAAGCGCATTGATCTATCATAATATAGTTCCCTCAGTGTACGGGGCAAAATGAAGACGGCGAAAGACTGTTCGAGCTGACTCATAAGAGACGGAAATCTACGGGAGACGAGAGTTGCGATGCGATCCGTCGCGCTAATAAACAAACCCACGTGTGTTGTATCAGTCCGCAAGGGGAAGTGCGCATGCGCACTTCTGCCCGAGTTCTCAAATCGCCGAAAAATCGTCCATTGCGCCTTTAACTGCAGTTTTTCATTTTGCATAATTTTCTACTTGTAATAATAATACTATTGCACAACCATATGGCGCCCACGTGTACGTATACTAGGGCTGTAGTCGACTAAATAAATTCTTTGTTGCTCTATTGACAGATTATTTGAATAAAATAGTGTGACAATAGCAAAACTTAAGTATCTCCATGTACTGTATCCAACGCCGAACTGCACTTTAAAGACTACAACTCGGTGAATATGAGTTGGATTATACACAGCATTTTGAAGCTTAACATACAGAGAAAAGGTCTAGGCTGTCCATACTGTCCCCTCTGTCCTTGAGTACTCTGTGTGAGCTGATTTACTTGTGTCTTCACATCTGGTTCATCTTCTCCTGAGCTTGTGCTTGGCGAGTGAATTTTACATTGTCACATGAGATATTTACACAGAAAGATGGTCTATGGTTAGTGATGCAGGGTTGTCTTTTGACCCGCGGGTCAGGTCTGGCCAAGAAAGTAATTTCAATGTGGCAGGTTCTAAACTTCAGGTCGCCGTATATCGCATGTCTGTGCTCCGGGTCTTTGTATTCAGCCGCGTCTAGATTCACTTTCTCATTAGACAAATTTATCTTTGAATATGAGTCAGATTGTAATAAAACACACAGCGTTTTTAAATACAGTTTAAAATACAGAGGACACTACGTGACCACTGTTCAATGACGTCTTATACAGTGTGTAGAACGCTTGTGCTTCCTGATAGAGGTCCCCCCCCCTCCCGGTGGTAGTTGGACAGTTAAAATGTATAAATTGTATGGGCCGCAGGGTTCAAAGTGTGGGGAAAAAAGTCCCAAAATTATGGTATTTATACAGAAGAGTACTTCTAAAGTGTATTTATATATGTATGATCTAAATTAAATGTATGATTCACTCAAAGTATAATATTAATTAATATAATAATAATAAGATTATAATAATCTTAAAGTCGACTAATAATGTTGGTCGACCAAGACGCCTTTGACTGATTAATCCACTAAACGATTCAAGGATTGCAGCCCTTAAGTATACAATTGTGACGTCTAAGTTGGTTGAAACACCAATTATTGGATTTATCTTATAAAGACTGAGCAAACCTGTCACGCTGCAGTATTTATGAACTATTCTTAATCACACATGTGCCCTTTTTCCATTAGTCTCGACTCGGCTTGGCTCTACCCGGCTCGGCACAGCTGGTGCTCAGTGGTGCTGTGTAAAACTGGGCGTGGAAACGGCGCTAAAGGATGTCTGCTCGACAGACACCACAACACATGACAACTACTACGCACTACAATATCGTAACTATAAAACATCAGCAAACTGTCACATTAACCGCCAATAAAGCAGACCAAAGCAGATAGAATTACGGACACAGAGGAAGGATACAAACAGAATAAAACTTTATTACTCACCTCGTGAAGCTAAAGTTAAACTACAGCGTTCTCATCCATGTCCTTATAAAATTTCCCTCCCCAATCCAATGAAGCCCAGTCCACAAAATGTCACTTAATTCAGTTTGAAGCATTTTTTTACTAAAATAAAACATTTAAGAAAGTGTCGCTCTTCATGTGGGTTTGTTTCTAATCCACGCTGGAAGAGTGAGTAAATCCCCTGCAAATTAGAGCTACAGTACACTCTTTCTGTGCATTAAAAGTTTTTATTTGCCTTACTCCACTGCAGTAGATGTGCATCTAAACTAGAAGTGCAGTGCGCCGGTCGTTTTCTTTGTCATCCTCCCGGGGGTCATGTCGATGTTATAAGACTCCATGTTTGTGGGTCTGCATTTTATCTCTTACGTTTAGAATTAAGCCTCGTAAACAAGCTGCGCAATACTTACAAGTTTAAATAGACACTGCAGCGTTCCTTCAGCGTCTGACAGTCTTCGGACGTCATGTTTAGTCCCTACTTGGCTCGACTTGGCCCAAGGGGGAAGAGGATATTAAAAAGTACCTGGTCTGAGGAGGTAGCACCAAATGGTCTAATTATGACTTGCACAGTAAAAAGGCCTGCAGGCTTTATTAGACTGGACAGATGAGTGAGAAATGGGGGATGAGAGAGAAGGGAGGACATGCAGTAAATTGTCAGGATTTGAACTCGCAACACTGCGGCCGGCTGCACATGGAGCCTGGCATACGTGTGCTGTGCCTTAATATACAGTTCAGAACAACAACTACAGGTCAGAACTGCTTCTCTGTGAAGGCATGTGAGAGCTGAAACAGTCCTCCAGTCCCGATCAGGGAACATTTTAATCTTAATTTACTTAATATTGGCTAGTAACTGATCAAATCTATGAGAATATAATACATTTTATGTATTTTTTTTACTAAATTGGGCCTATTTTACACTGTCCATTTTCATCAATATGCACTGTCCTCTTCAAATAAAAGAAACATAAACTCCATGTTTGGCGAATCGTAAGCTCAATGTCTGAAGGTCCCACACACCAAATTTAATTTATCCTGTGCTTGCATTACACATGTACACAACAATAATAGTACCAGGAACCTTGATAATTGATAAATGAGATGTTACAATATCTTATCTGATCATTTGCTCCAGTGGCAGCTGCAGCAGCCTCGGCGGGTGGTGCCAACGGTGGACTGGGCGGCGGTGCCAACGGTCCGTTTCGTGCCATGACGTCGCAGCAGGCTCAGCAGCAGGGTGGTCCGGGTGGTGGTCTTGGGGGCAGCTCCTTCTATGGCTCCTCCTCCCTCAGTTCCTCGTCGCAGAGCTCCTCTCTGTTCTCTCAAGGCTCGGGTCAGCCCGGGCCGGGGTCTGCCTCACTGGGCTTCAGCCAGCCCACCTCGTCTTCACTGGGGGCCACTCTTGGAACCCTGGGCGGCTTTGGGACTGCAGGTATAATTGCATTATTTCAAACAAAACATTTCAAATTAATTACTGTCAATAAGCAATACTGGCTCTTTATTGTGCAAAAAATGATCACATCATTTCTCTGTCTCCATCTAGTGCCCAACTCTAGTGGAGGAAGCGGGTCGCGAAGAGACTCCTTAACAGGAAACAGTGAGCTGTACAAACGAACGCCGTCGAGCCTCACCCCGATCGGCCATGGGGGCTTTTATAATGGCACCTTGGGTTTCAGTCCTTCTCCAGGACCTGTAGGAATGCCATTACCCAACCAGGGTCCCTCCCATTCACTCACCCCTCCACCCTCACTGTCCAATCACAGTTCCTCATCCAACCTTAATCTCGGTAAGTGCTTCAAACATTAAAGTGCACATGACCGGTTAGACTAACCATTTCACTAAAACTGGGTAAAATTGGACATACTATGTAAAATCAACTTTTTTTTAACGTAATAATGGTCCCGCCCCATAAGTTTACAGAGTTCCATTTAGATCGATGTTTGAGTAATTCTGCATCGTCCTGTATTTGAGACTTGAGTACTGTGAACATTTCTACTAATCTAATTTACACAATCTAACACAATTGTCATTTGATAAATACAAATATTTCATTTTTTTAGTTTATTTTCAATTAATGTTTCAACTGTCATAAAATTGTATTCCTGCATTTCAGATGGAGATGTGTCTTGATGACAGATTCCTTTTAAGAAATCAGTGCCGCTTATTTTAATATCCACTTTTTGTCATTTTAATTTTTATAAACTGCAACTTGATTGGTGTGAAACTATGATCAATATCTACTGCAGATATTATTCCAGCAAACAAATTAAAATCTGCCATATGCACAACTGCTCAAATGTGTTACTGTAGATCAGGGGTGTCCAAACTTCATCGAGGGCCACATTTTGAAACTTATACGGAGCAGAGGGCCACAAACAACCCAACAATTTAGTGAATCATTCAAAATTTTGCATTTGACGTTGTTTTGAGACTTGGAACGTTAATATTAGGTTGGTATAACATAAAGATGTTATATCATATATGTTATAATTTTTCTAATTCTACAATTAAAAAGTACTACTTTTTGTTGTTCGGGCCAACTTAGCAGGAAGCTTTTAGGGCCAACAAAAATTGGTCCAAGGGCAGGATTTGGCCCCCGGGCCACAGTTTGGACACCCCTGATGTAGATCATGCAGAGCTATTCCACTCATTCCTCTGTCTGTGTGACCCTCCAGGAGGCCTGACAAATGGAAGTGGGCGTTTTATATCAGCAGCTCCCGGAGCAGAGGCCAAGTACCGCAGTGCCGCCAGTTCGGGCTCCTCTCTCTTCTCCCCTAGCAGCCAGTTGTTCCCGTCGTCACGGCTACGCTATGGAATGTCCGATGTGATGCCGTCTGGCCGAAGCCGTTTGCTGGAAGACTTCAGAAACAATCGTTATCCCAACCTCCAACTCCGAGACATTGCTGGACACATAATGGAGTTCAGCCAAGACCAACATGGAAGCAGGTATATCAATTGACTTATTCAAACAACTCCACATTTATGTTCAGATCAAACGTGAGCATAATGCAAGCATGTTTAGTAAACGGCTTCTGAAATGTAATATAATACTCTATTCAATTTTGTGAAATTGTCAAATTAAAAGCTCTTTCTCATCAATCCAACCTCCCCACCGCAGTTATAGTCAAGGCAACCCTTGTCCCTCCATGTCCCCTAATGTGTCAAAATGGTAAAATGGTTACGTTTGCATTGGGTTTTTCTACCTTCAAGCCACTTTACATCAAGGAACCACTCACCTATTGTAGCTGCGATCTCACCGCCATGGATGTTTTTATGTCTGGCGTGCCGACTACCGACCTTTGGATCAGAGACGATCGCTCTACCACTGAGCTACTGCCCCCCAAACTGGGCTTCTGACCTTGCGTTCCCCTGCGTAAATGCTCTTTCCCACTGCAGTGAGAAATACGTACTAATGATGTAATACCTTTCTAACAGCAGGCCTTACAAGTAGTTAAAACTGCGGGGAGCAGATTTTGTAAACAAATTAAACAAGTGCTTAAACAACAAACTATAGTCCTGAACACATCATCGTGTATGGGATCACTTACACGGACAAAACGGACTGGATTTTGCAAAAGGAGGTACTTGTGTTAGGATTTACACAAGCTGAGCTAAATATGAATGACAAGACAGTTCTGTGAACGGAGCCTGGACTCAATCGCTCTTCTTGTGGCGAGTGTAGACCCAGATTCTATGAACAAAACCTGCAAAAACTTGTCCACGCGACCTCCTCAGTACCCGTGAGCTCCGACTGCGTCATTCACACTAAAAACACTTTGTCCGCCTCTCGCCAAAACTTGCCTGACTTTCAGTCTGGGGATAATCTCTTGAAAGAGCCTTAAAGTCCTCTACAGTTTTAGCTTCATCCATACCAAAGTTGGCAAGGAAACATGCAAAATGAACCCTTTTAAGAGCTTTAAGCAATGTTTTAATGGTCTCTCCTCAATAACTAAGTTGTTCTTACTCCTCTCTGAATGTTTGAGTAATCGCTATCTTGTTTTCACCCATTCCTTACACCAGTGCTCTTCAAAATGTTAAACGGTGTAAGGTTCAGTAGGGTTCTTTCCATCCGCCTGGAAGTGCAGACCAGTTTCATGGTTTTGAAATGGAAGTCAATGAAGTGTTTTATACATTTGACAAAATAACACATGCCTTTTAACTCTTCTACTAGGGTTGTGTTAAAAAAATTAAGCTACGGCGATATATCGTCACAGACTCGTATCGATTTTATTTAAAAAAAGGTTTTTGTGACCCATAAGCTTTAAACGAGGTGGAATAGTACTTTTGATCTGCTGCTTGTGCTGCGCTCCTCTCGGCCGAGAAGGAGCTGTGGACCTGATCAGAGGCTGATCTGTGCAGACAATGCTGCTGCAGCATGTTCAGACCAGGCCAATTGTTTGGCAAGAAACATGCAACACTTTACTAGAAGGTGTTCCTTATATTTATTTTTGGATCATTTGGTTTGATGAAGTTATTAGAGCAGAATGGATTTAAAAATAAATGCTTTGTGGCTAAACATGAAATTTCATACATTTTCTTATCCAGAGTAAAAACATTAGCCATTTGGTACATTTTTAAGACCCTTTTTTCAAAAATGTATCGGGATACGTATCGTGAGGGTCTCTGCAATACCCAGCCCTATCTTCTACCACATTCTAAATGATGTATATTTAATGAAGGAGCCTTAAAATAGCTGGAAGTGGAAACCTGATTACTTTTCTCTTGACTTTTCAGGTTTATTCAGTTGAAGTTGGAGCGAGCCAGTTCAGCAGAGCGCCAGCTGGTCTTCAGCGAGATCCTACAAGCAGCATACCAACTTATGGTGGACGTCTTTGGAAATTATGTCATTCAGAAGTTTTTTGAGGTGTGATGATCTTGTTTAAACTGCAAAAGAATAGGTTCTGTGATGTTTTTTTTCTAACATTTGGGTGCTTGCCAATGTTTGTCAGTTTGGAAGCCTGGACCAGAAGCTGGCTTTAGCGGAGAGGATTCGAGGCCACGTCTTGTCTCTGGCGCTGCAGATGTATGGCTGCAGGGTCATTCAAAAAGCTCTGGAGTTCATCCCTTCAGACCAGCAGGTCATTGTAAGTACATTATTTCAACTGTACTTTTAATTGAGTATGTGATGAGGGTGTCCGGGTTAGATTAGTTCAACTATTTTATGAGAAGAGAAGATTTTCTTAATTAAACTTTGTGTGATCTCTGAGTATAATGCCCTTATCCTTTTATTCAGGTCATTTGCATTTAGATTTTTAAGTTCATTTGTGGATGACTACGTTCTACCAAACTGAATAGTTCATGATTATGAGAGTGCAGATTTTAACTCTCAAATGATATTCTTTCTTGTGTACGTGTGTATGTATGTTTTTACAGAAGGCAATAGGCATAATTCTATACAAAGTCACATGAAGCATGTTTCCTGACTCACTGTGAAATGGTCTTAATGGCAAAGGGTACATCCATCACTCCTAATAGAATATAATTCCGGTCTTGGGGGCAGTTGTATTGTATAAAACCAGTATTATTTGTTGGGCTTTGGGCTACAGTGAAAAATGAAGGAGTTATTGGAAAATGCTTTTAGGCAGTATTTGATTTCCCAACATCGACCGGTCCATCTACTCACTCTGCCTCACGGTCATCCTCTTGTCCCTCCAGAGCGAGATGGTCCGTGAGCTGGATGGACATGTTCTGAAGTGCGTGAAGGACCAGAACGGTAACCATGTGGTGCAGAAGTGTATCGAGTGTGTCCAGCCACACGCCCTGCACTTCATCATAGATGCTTTTAAGGGACAGGTGGGTGTCTCTGTGCGCACCAGTCAATAGTTCCTCTTTGAATCACTGAGTGCCTTCCACACACGTTCTCTCATGTACACAGTGTCACAGCCTTAAGGCTAGCAGCATATTGTCACTGCCAAAACGCATACACACAAACTCTTTTCCAGGGACGTTGTCATGGCAACAGAAACCAGTCTCACCAGCCATCTTATTTTATTATGTGCTTAAATGTTACATTAGCATAACTGTTAATAAGTTTTAAGGCTGATTCTATTAAACACTTTTATTTTCACTTATATAATTATAAGCTAACCAACCACATGGTTTAGCATGTTGTGCAACTACTGTGTTACTCCGATTTATTTAACTGAAAGCATGTAAATTTGCTCTCACCTGCGCTGCAGCTGAGGTTTGGTTCAAGTATGACAGTTGCTCTATTAACACACTTGGTATGGGAAAAGTTTTATTTTTACACACTTTGACAGAGTCCCATGTGTTTTGACCCCAGAGCCACTGGCCTGGGCATTACTAACAGGGCCTACTGGCTGTGTCCCGCAGGTCTTTGCTCTCTCCACTCACCCGTACGGCTGCAGGGTCATCCAGCGCATTCTCGAACACTGCCTTCCAGAACAGACGCTGCCCATCCTGGAGGAGCTCCATCAGCACACAGAGCAGCTCGTGCAGGTAACATGTCCACAGATCTCAAGTTTCTCCATTTCAGTCTTTTCAGAATACACAGGCCTTATGTTTGTTTTTGTTTTTTTCAATATATATAAGCGTCTCTCAGTGCAACCAGATTTTGGCCGCGTTTGTCTTGATGTCAAGTGCAGCAGCTGGTCTCACATTTTGGTTGATGTGTCTGTTCGGTTCCTCTTGCTTTCAGGACCAGTATGGCAACTATGTGATCCAGCACGTTTTGGAGCATGGAAGAGCGGAGGACAAGAGCAAGATAGTGGCAGAGATCAGAGGAAATGTACTGGGACTCAGCCAGCACAAGTTTGCTAGGTAAAACAAAGCATTTGGATGGTTTGATTCTTATCCATGTGGATTTTATCGGCCAGACACTAAATTAAGATGGTTTAACTGTCTCTTTTCCTTTTAGTAATGTGGTTGAAAAGTGTGTGACCCATGCATCCCGAGCCGAGCGAGCAGTGCTGATCGACGAGGTTTGCAGTCTGACTGAGGGCCCACACAGTGCCTTATATACCATGATGAAGGACCAGTACGCCAACTACGTAGTGCAGAAGATGATCGACGTGGCCGAGCCCACACAGCGCAAAATTGTTATGCACAAGGTTTGTTTTGTTCATTTCAAATGTTATTATTGAAATAACTGAAGGGGACTCATTTGTGCTAGTTTATTGGATCATGTATTTTGAGTGATTCAAGCATGTTAGCATGAGTAATCTTTATTTGGGGCTTGAGTGCTCGAAAAAAAAAATCAGATTTCACCCATCCTTCCCTGTGCTGTAATTACTAGCTATTTTTAAAACATTTAGACCCTGGACTGGTTTCTAGAGTGATCAGATGTGAATGGTAGAAATGTTAGGTGCTAAATAAAGACATGCGCACACGTGTGTTTGAGCCGCTCTGCTGTGTCCAAAAGAAGCAGGAGAGAAGTAGTGTGTGGATAAGCGTCGCTGTGTGTTTACTGACCAATCACTACTAGCCATCCTGGACCCTGCACAACTTGTACAAGTTTCAGTGCAAGGGCTTTAATTTTGTCCCAAATTTTTTGGAGGTCTGGTCTGCCTAAATGTGTAATTATGCTGTTTTTGATCAATATTGCTGTTTACAATGCACAATATGTAAAATGAAGATATTCATATAAGACTTTGTCTTACTAAATACTACAATTAAAACATAACATGCCTTCTTTAATTGCCACAATTTCCACATCAACTGTTCTAACTTAAACTACAATTGAAGTTGCATAAAATTTGTCAAACTTAAGTCTGACACATTTTAACAAATGGCACTGTGCGCCTCATGGATTCCCCTTGGGATAATATTCTATATGTCATACTTAAGTAAAATGGCTACAATACAACACTGTCTATTCAAGGTTAATAAATTATAATTGACTTGAACTTGTCTTTTATCTTTGGTCAGATCCGGCCCCACATCTCCACTCTGCGAAAGTACACATATGGCAAACACATCTTGGCCAAACTGGAGAAGTACTACATGAAGAACGGCGTTGACCTGGGTCCTCTCTGTGGTCCTCCAAATGGGATCATGTAAATCTCCTCCCTCTTCGTCCTGAAGCCCTTTCCCCTGGAATCATGTCTGTCAGCTGCCTTTTCACTGAAGTCCTCCATGCCGTCATGTCTAACATCCCCAACTCTAATTGACCCTTTGGAGAATGCCGTTCCCTCTTTTCCCTTCGTCATTTACTCGCAGAGGACATAGGAGTACCCCTCGATCCCTTGTTTCCATGACAACCTTACAGGAGGAGCCTTCATTGAGTTGTTGTGTGCCCGTGCCCCTCCCCCTCCGAGCCCTGGCCTGCTGATCTGGGCCGAGCAGGGAGTGGACAGAGGTGAGACTCTGGCTTTCTCATCCATCCACTCACGCCTTTTTGTTTTGAATTTTTATTTCATTTCTCTTTTCATCCGATAAAAACAAACTGAAAATCATCACTTTTTGCTACTGCTGCACCACAATCCTACTGTCCCTCCTCCCATCCTTATAGCTATTTACCACTATGAGATGGAAGAAGTATTTAATTTGTCTGACTTCACTGAATCATAGACAAAACACACACACACACACCATCAGCTAACCAGCAGACAGATCATTTAGCATGGGAGATTCGTTTCTGGTCTTGCTTCTATAAATATAACGTGTATACTTGGTGTAGACCTTTGCATATATATATAAATATATATATATAAAACTTTGTAGTTTTTTCTGGTTTTTGATGTTGAATCTGTATCTATAATGTATCCTAGTAGTGACCACATACTTCTGACTGTATAATTGTACATTTGTAAACCCTTGTAATGTAAAAGTGCTTTACCACCCTTTTTTGGTATGAGAAGAAAATGAAAAAAATCTCACGTTAAAAAAACTTAGAAAAAAACTGTGCATTTCAGTGTATATTCTCACCTCCTTGGTTGTGACATATGAGTTGTTGTATATTGTAAATTGTAATATCAAATTTTTGTTTTGAAAAGCCCTTTCTATACAGCGTAGTACTTGTACAAAGATTCGTCACGCTTGGTTTTATCTTGTCACTGCTTAACTTAAAACATTGATCTCCCACTGAACCCCGATTGGACACATTTTGTTATATTTAGTGGTGTCTTCTCATTTGTTCAAGAGTTTTTCTTTTTCTTTTGACCTTTTTTAAGCTTTTTATAGGAACGCTTTACCCATGAAATGTCATGATCGGGTTCGCTGAGCGGGTAATGATTTTTATCCTGACTCCACAAACCCTTTAAGTTCATGCCCAGGTTCTCTGGGGGAGGCCTGGATTGTACAGAGGAGATTCTTGTGTTTTTTGGCATTTCTCTAGTGCTGTAAGTGCTGTATCATACTGTCCATGTCCTTTTGGGTGAGAGGCATCCCGCTGATAGTGCGGTGTACATTTGGAGCAGCCTTGTGTATATTTACTACGAGCACACCTGTAACCATATGTGTATAGTTAACAGAACCTGTGTATGCTTATTGCCTGGGCAACTATTTTTTGTAACTCCTGTTGTAGATTGTCTCTAAACAATTGTGTGATCTTTATTTTGAAAAACCAAACTGAACAAAAAAAACTTTGAAAATTTCACAATCTCATACTCTTGTGTTTATTTGCATTTTGTATTGGGAGAGATTTAATACCAGAGATAAATCCACCTCGGACTGATGGGGAGTGGTGTTTTTGTACATGAACCTGACTGATTAATGTAGCTGGCATGTGAAAAGTACAGCCTAGACTGATGCACTCTGTTGGGACTTGTTCCAGTGACGCACACTATAACATGGGATGAACAGAGCACATGTTTGACTCTGTAGATGAGGGAAGGATCCTAAAGCACCAAGCTAATATTTAGTAATTATACAGTTACTCTGGAGCTTGTACTTCTATTTACTCAAGAATATTGTGTATGAAGAAAACATTACAACTTATCAAATCGATTCTTAGTGTATTTATTTGGAGAACAATTAATGTCCACTGCAGCAGTTTATTTGGCAGGAACAATACAGTCATAGTAACAAAGTGCACAGTTTGCACTCGTCCCTGGCTGGGCTTCTGCAGATGGTTCTGATTGGCTGCTGAGACACTTGACACTTCATTCTGTGGACTCAGGTGGACGCGGACATTGGTCGTTTATGAAGTTAATTGGTTATCTATAAATACACCCGGTAAATTGGTCGCCAAAACAATCGGCCAGCGGGTGAAACTAATCCGCGGCAGCCCCGAAGAGCCCGCGGGACGTGTGTATTTGTAAGTACTTTGATGCCTGCTGGTGCCCGGGCGAGCTGCAGGGGGCATCCTCGCCCTGGCTGCTGCTGGAGATGGGAGATACCCCCACCTCTCACACACGCACAAACCCTCCTCCTGCCACACTCCCGGGCCAGGCAGCGACGACACACGGAACATCCTGCCCTCGACGGACGGAGAGGGGGAGGAGACGCACAGACCCAGTGTGGGCTGGGAACAGACGCGACAAGAGCAGCTTTAGTGGATCTATCCGGTCCCGGAGCACAAGAAGCCGGAGGAGCGAGGGGAGGGCCTGGCACAAGCCGCCTGCTTTAGTGGAGCACGGGAGCAGAGGCAGCGCGCTACCGCCGACACAACTTGGATTAACCGAGCCGCCAAAGAGGACGGCGGTCTGCGCGTGGAAGTTGGAGATCCGGAGCCGCACAGAGAGCAGCAGCAGCGGCAGCAGCAGCGGCGTCTGTCCCTCGCACCTCCCTGAACCCTGAGACGGCAGCGGCGGGAGGCTCACCATGAAGCTGCCTCGGCTCCTGGCGCTGGCGGCTCTGCTCGTTCACACCGCCACGGTAAGAGCCGTCCTTTGTTACGCACAGGTGTGAGTGAGTCCTTAAAGCTGACTCTCATGGAAAAAAGACCAACACTCGACCTAGATATGAGCCTTATTAGCCACATCTGACTCCCGTTGGGATCAGAGGGGCTGCTGGGGCCCCCACCCCCCGTCCACACGCGCCTTTGTGTCTCAGACGGGTTTATACTGTGGCAGGAGGTGTGTGTGCGCGCGGGCATGTGAGTGAGTGTGGCGGTAATTAGCGGGTAATCTCTAATTGGACTTGATTATACAGCGCCTCTCTGTGTGGAGTCTGTCTCGCGCGCTCACATCCGGCCCCTGATCTGGACCGGCTGCGATCTGCGGGGTTTATTACCGGGGTTTATTACCGGGGTTTATTACCGGGGTTCCCTGGACCACTGCGCGCGCGCGTCACTGTCCGGCGACTGTAACCTGTGAAGTGCACGTCTCTGGAACTGTGGCGGGGCATTGTTCAAGTTTGGGCTGTTTCCCGGGGGCATCCTCCCCAGACTCCATCACTCTCTGTTCCGTGGAGCTGGACGCAAAGGCAAAGGCTACGTGTGCGCGCAGTGTCGTGGGTGGAGGAAAACGGGGGAAGTTAACGGCGATGCAGTACGAAAGATAGCATGGCATGATGTCATCGGGATACGCGAGGAAGGCGAGCTGATTAGGCATGCACGTCCCTCACCATCATCACCATCATCATCACCATCATCACCATCATCATCATCATCATCATCATCATCATCATCATCATCATCATCATCCCCATCCCTCTCAACACCTTCTCTCCGGAAGCATCCATGCCAGGTTTTACCCCCCATAGGCTCCGGCAGGACGCCCACACTTTCCGCCGCCTTGGATCTAGATTTATCCCATGAGGAGGAGGTGAAACTCACTGAATCATTGAAAGAAAATGGAGCATCCAAAAACGGGCACATCTACTAAACTAATACAACAGAGTCTTTAACTGAACATTGCCCTAGTGATGAGGCTTAATAATGTATAGAACATCCGACGCCTTGTCCTGCTTGACTTGCTTTCTCTTGGAAAATATTCCTTCAACCCCCCCATACTTTTATGTTTTGTGGGATCCATGAGATTTGGATTTGTCTGTGGTCCATGTCTAATGCTTTTTGTTGGGTTTCTGGGAGATTGGAGCAGCAGCAGCCTTTGAACTTCATCCTCACTTATATCTGTATTGACCAATCTACAACACTTTCTTTTGGGTGACCCTTTTTTTCTCTTAAAACATTTTTTGTGGGCAAGAAACAGACACAGAAAAGACAAACGCATGCTCTGACTTGAGCTCTAAATGCCCCCCAGCTGAATTGTTTATGAAGTATTTTCTTAAGTCTACATAATCACTCTGTTCTTTTGAATAGGGACACAGGGGTCAAGGGGCCGCTCCATGTCAGATGCAGATTCCCTTAACAAAAGCAAAACTTGGCTTTCACTGCTGCATGTTGGTCCTCAGTTATTTATAACCAAAAATGCACTAAACTATATCTTGTTCCGTCTTCTTCCTTCTGGCGAATGTTTGTGCAGCAATAGTTTAAACACTTTAAACTTTCCATTACTGGCTCCGTCAGTTTTGAGACACATTCCTCAACTTCTACAGTGCTCTACTCCTCCAGTGTGCCCTACAAACAGCCCAAATCTCTTTAAATGAAAATTAAAGATTAGCCACAGTTGCTTTAAGTACTGAATTTCCCAGAACTAATTGGTGTTCCTTAAACACATTGTTTTCAAGGGCCTCTTTGGGTCCGGGGCCCCGGGGCATTCGCCCAAATTGCAGTTAGTAATCCATCCTCGTCCCCATTTCTTGAATGGAACGGAGAATCTCTGCCGTGCACTGCTCAAGCATGTGTCGGATGTGCCTCCTTTTATGTCTCACCATTGGTTTTCGTTGACGTGATTAGCGCCCTGTGTGGATTTAGAGTTATCTAGAGTTTGAAAGCTTGGATTATTCCTCGTTTTGGTTTATTTTATTCAAATTTAGCTCATGACTACAATTTCTACATGTCTTGAGTCCTTATGCTGTTATTTAGCATTTCATTGCAACACTCTATCGGTCCATTTAAATAACAGCCACTTGAGAACTAATCTAAATCAGGGCTAAGTTAATTGCCCTTTTAAATGTATGGACTTGTCTCGTCTGTCCCTCGTGTCATTTGTCACAGTAGCAGACTCTGGTCTCTGGTGCACACAGCGGATCATCACTGTCTTGAGTGCAGCCAGAGCCAAAGATCCTCCAGCTGACCTAATCTGTCTTTAAGACTACGGTAGGAAATGGGTGTGACACACTTCACTCTATAAAGTACCAGCGCTCGTCCAAAAAGGCTGCTCAAAGTGGTGCTTGTTTAATGCTATTGCAAACCTGGCAGAAGTTGAGAGAGAGGATTTTAAACGTTATGGTCCTTCATTTGTCAGAAATGTACTCAATCCAAAGTAAGGGTCTAGAGCCCGGTTAGGTGAATTGGTGACTTTTAAAGGCCCCTTAGTGAAATGATGTGACATTATGTGTGGTGGTTATTTATCTGTGTAAACTCTGCAACTGACTGCCCACTGTCCATACTGTCCCACCCATGGCCCATAGTTGTTTGAGTGTGACAAGCAGACAAAATCCGTGTGCACGCTATACTGTTAAGCAGATTAAGCTGTAGCTTTAGCCAGACTTTGAATCTGTTTGTTCTAATGTGTATAATGACGAGGCATATCTCGTACCTTGTGTCTGATGTAATGAATCCTAACGTTACCTGCACTTTTCATACCAGCCTTATGTGGAGTCGTCCTGACAGGCGCAGGTGTTCTGGCTAAAGGTAATGCTGACATGTAAGTCGACGGTCCCACAGTGGTTAGCGTCACCTTAAAGGGCTTAGACTCCGTGTGGGGATCTTCAACCTTCTGACATCACAACCGGATGACTTTATTTTACACTAGACTCATTTTCCCAGGGACATCTGTTGCGTCCCTCACTCTCCATCTGTCTGCGAGTGGCTCAAAAATAGGAACAATATCCTGCCAAAGAGTCGTTCCCTCTTAACTGCTATTTGTCAATGTGTGGATCATGTTTAACCCGTAAAAATGAATCAGTGTTTTGTCGCTTTCTTCCGATCACAGACAAAGCCCCCCATAGAGAGAAAGGGAAAGAGAGGAGGGACAAAATGAGGAGAAATAAGATGGTGTGATGTAGAGTTTGGAATGTGAGAGGCAATTTGACACAGGAAGTGGGTTCATGTGAGTCGGGCAGAAGACAAAGTCCTCACTCATGAACAGCTAAAAGTGCAGGAACATGATGAGGTCCGTGGAGGTATTTCAGGTGCACGTGTGAACCCAAGGGTCTCGGCTTCTACAGAGGACATAAAAAGAACTGTTTCAAATGCCAACTACAGTCAAGTTTATCAGAAACATATTGAATGAAGCTGCCAAGTGTTGACACTAAAATGAACAAATTGTTGCCCGTAGCCAGTGACTGCCCTTATCACTCTGGTTTGAACCAGACTGGAAATCCATCCCAAAAACACTCCAATCCAATACTGTATGGATTTTTTTTAGCTGATATCAATAAACACTATTTGCCAATACCAATATTTTTATTTTAAAATCCATAGCAAGGCCCACAAATCTATTTTACCTTGAAGTAAACATCACACTTTCTCTTTTCACTGTATTAAAAATAACTGTATTTCTTTGGGACATAAAATAAGTTGCATAATTGTGTAAATGTACAGCCATATTTTGAGTCTAATTGCTCTTTTATTCCCATTTTTATTCATTAGTCTTTAAAAAAAAACTGGGAGCAACACATGAACACGCAGAAAAATATCTGTGCCAAATATCAACCAATTTTTGCTATAGATATTGGTAAAAGCTTGTGTATATCTGCCGATATTCGTTCCGATATATCATCCATCCCTAATTGAAATTTCAGACTGTATTAATGAATGTATTGTACAATAAAAAATATTTACATTAGTTCTTCTTAGTTTCCATTGCAGAAGTAGAAAATGAAATGTGAACCTTTTGGGCTCTGGGTCATCCTCCATAGGACAAAGGAAATGAAAGAAATGGCCTTCATATTCTGACTGCATTCAAGTCTGTGAGAAAAAAGATTCCTCATTCCTCTGTTTATCTCCCTTGTGGGTATTTTTGTGCAGTGGTTTGGCTAAATTACTTTGCTTTATCTACTGTATTAAAAAGTTTTTGTGTTGCTTTGAATGGGAAAAGTCCCGGCATTGGGTAATAACACTGTCACAAAAGCAAAGGAGTTGACATGTACCACATTCTCTTGAATAATTGGGGCTTATAATTAGTTAAACTTCCCCTTGGTGAGGGCACAGAACAACCTTTTCTGGTAAAAAAAAGAGTCCAAACGAAGAATAATTGCCATGAACCTTTTAAAGAATTATAAGTGAATTTGAATGAAGTTGCAGTTTGAATGATTCAGTCAAGTTCATTATTCGTTTGGGACTTACGAAAGATACATTTACAACTCTAGCCGACTTCCTTGTATAAGAACAAACGAGACAAATTATAGCTTGTATTTGACCCTTTTCATTAGTTGGAGCCACAGCTTTTGTTTGTCAGACAGTTGCCACTGGTAACAAAACAAGGTCTCAAATATGGCCTGGAGGTAAAAAAAAACTACAAGTACAGTGAAAAGTTTGAAAAATCTGTTAGTTTCCAGGGAGGCTTATTGAATTTTTTGAAGTTTTTACTTTTTATCTTGTGACACAAAGTAAAGCCACACTGACGTAAGGGACATTTTTTACGCCTACAAATGACAGCTTTATATTTAAAATGGTTTAGAGGAACAGAATTTCAATTTTGTCGAAAATCCCATCAATCAATGCCAACCAAACAGACATGGATCAATGTTGTTTTGCATCATCTGATTTAGCAGGACTACAGGTCAATACGCCTTAGTGGGAAACCTCGGAGACGACCCTAAGCTATGGCCCTTGAATTTAAACATCACTGGTAGCAATTCCAGAGTGTTGTGACAGTCTTAATTGTAGCTGTTTTTGACCACGTTGTAATCTTAAGTCTCTAAATTGAGCTAATCGTCCCGGGCTGAACATTCCCAGACCTTAGGAAATTGAGGCAAAATTAAGGCAAACTTTAATTTCCTTCCTTTTAACATAGTTCCTTTTTAAAATGACTACTCTTGATGTAATTGTGGCGACGCACAGACTGTGGTAAACTGGCATTTTCCAGCCATGTGGATTTAAAAACCATGAAACGATGTTCTGGAGGAAAATTATGTCTAAAAGTATTTTAACCAACAATTATGTTGTCCCAATCTTCTGTATTTACCATCTTCTAAAAACGACTTACTTGAAAACACTATGAACCTATAGCATCCTAACACTAAGCAGAGACCGAGTTCTTTTGCTGATGCTGAATTACTTTGACAGTTTTTCATGTATTTCCTAATCATTACTTTTCTTGAGGAGATGGAGCCTGTGGTACATATTTATCATAGTTTTAAATCAGACAAGTGAAGAAAAGTCTGAAAAATACAGAAGTAGTGCTGAGTTCTGAAGAGAAATGTCAACACACAGTTCATCCAAACAGTCTACATTTAACAGTTTAAACATTCATTCATGAAAACAATGGTGTGGTTATCTACTATTATTTGCCAAATAATAACTTGTGTAAAGAAAAGTGGTTGCTGGGTAACAGTGATGCGATTACCTCTACTTAAGTCGCATCTGCTGCTCATGTCCAACCAGGAAGTATAATTATGAACTTACTCAAACTAAGCAAATCATTTTTAAAAAACCCTCATCATTGTTTTTTAATGTGGTCTGTCATATGCACTTTTCATGTCTATGTAACCTTTCTGCTGGTCTCCATGTAGAGTTTATAACTTCTATGGCATTGCACTTCTCTATCACCATGGAGACAAAAACAGATGTTGCCACCCGGCCATGTCACAGGGTCAGCTCTGCGGAGAGGCCACACCGCTCTCAGAAGAATACGTTTAATTCACACTAAAACGCTTGTAATTGAATGCAAGATAGATATGTCGCCTCATTAAAGTTACCTCACGCTCCTGTAACGTTTATTTATTGTGAGTTACCAAGACAAAGTGTCCCACAAAATAGTTTAAAAACCCTGAATAATGTTAACGTAGAACTCAGCTGTTTATTTGGGAGCTGAGATTGACAGTCAGCGCGCCATGACAGAAATTATACTTTAAGCAAAAGAGTTTTTTGAATAAGGCACTCAAATGTCAATCTACTGCCCGGCTAACGGTATCCACTCAGTTGCACCTTTTGATCCACTTACTATTGAGCAGCACGAGAATGTCCTGCTCGGATCTTCAAATATATTTCTAAAAAACCCCACCGTGTATTCACTCGTCTGAAACCCCCGCTCGCCCTGCCCTTCTCTCGTCATGACCCGCACGAGACTCGAGTGCGAACTTGCTGGCTCGCGCCTCTCTGCCCCGCTGCACATTTGACACCAACGTGCCGATAATCTTACTCTAAACTACATCCGCCACAGCCCCACACGCACCCCGCTGCTGAATAGCGCTGTTGACTCAGTGGCTCGGAGCGGGGGAGACCGAGAACGCTGGAGGTGTTTTTAGGCAGGTCAAAAACAGGCGGCACACCACTATCTTTCCGTTGTGCTGTAATTGGGCGGCTGCACACAGACATACTCGCATAGTTATTCTCAAGAGTCGGTGCATGGATACAAAGGCAAGAACTGGCAGAGAGAAGGGCTTGGAAAAGGAAGGGATAGTAGCCTTAAGATAATGAGGAGGAGGTAAAATGGACAGCTGTGGTGCTATAGGGGAGACGTAGTTGCAGTAAGAATAAGGGGAAGAGATCACACTTTTCAATCCTGTAGGTCCAGGTTTAGGGCTGCGCAGTATTTTTAATCGAGATGGAGACTACTACTACCTTACTCGTCGTATTAATTGAACCTGAAAGCGTGTGGTTTGGAGCCCAGTTCAGATTTAATTTAAAGAAGAAATTTAACTTTTGGTTTTGAATTGCTGTTATTAAACCTGATTTTCACACTGTAAAACCGGAAGTAGGTTCTTTAATCGGTAACTCGTCCCTAGCTCTACATGCATTCAGTTTTGACTGTGCACAGCTTTAAAACTGCTTTCTTTAAGACTTCGATGAGAAACTGAGGCGGATCACCCAAGCACAGCCAATCAGAGCACTGCTTTCAGCTCTTGCTTCTGGGTTTTAGAGACATAAAATACTACATTGTACTAGTCCCATCTTTGTCTCAAAATGCTCCTTTTACAAGATATTCTTTGGTGGACAATCCAAAAACACTAATTTAACAAATAATAAAAGTTGTGTCCCCCATGTTCAGGACAGGGTTAACCATTTTTATTTATTAGACAAAATGAAATTGAAGTATTTTATTGTCATATCGCCCAGTCCTATCTGGATTCAAATTTTATCAGATTCATATTACTGATGATATGATTTGTTGCCCACCCTATAGGTTTCTGTGACTTTCCTTTTTGGGAATGTAGATTCTTTCATCTTTTAATTTGATTCTGTAAGTGAGCGGATTGGGAACGGAGAGGGCAATTAGACCATTTTGTATAAGGAAATCACATTGGAATCTATCAATACCAAAGGCCGTGTTTGACGATGGCACTGGACACTTGTGGTATTGTCCTAGGGATGTCGAGATTTGTCCGTTCATAACTATCTTGAAACGATACATTATTACATTCAATCCAAACTTCCAAAATGTAAAGTGCTTCTATCTGGCTATTTTTGTCCCATGAACATTACTTCATCATAAAGCTGGTCACATACTTAAAGAATTGTAATCTACTTGACAATTTCAAAGAAAATAAACGGTGGCTTTTAATCATTTGTTTATGTAGCCCAATAATTGTACAGTTGTGAGCTCTTTTCTCACAATAATTATAACACTATTATTATGACCGAGGCCTAGATGATGGACAATCAACACAGAAATCTTGAAATAATAAAATGATACTTGAGGCATTTATCTAAAGAGTAAGTTGTATGGGAAAAGAATGGTCCATGTTCAAGGATGCAATGTGATGTCTTTTATACCGCGGGGGAGTCGTATCTGTTAAGGCCATGATGTGAATGGCGTGTTGTCCTGTGATTAGAGACCAGACTGGTGTGATCTCTCTTCATGGCAGAGACCAGATAGCAGGGCAGGCTGTTCTTGATAAGTTCTTATCTCAAGTGTTTTTTCAAGGCCAATCATGCGAATCAATGTCAAATTCCTTTCACCACACTTTGCCGATTGGGCCTAATGTTTCCCTGCTTACGGACCACCCAACCCACCAGCGAAACTCTGATGAACACAACCTCTTCGGCAACGGCAATAATCTGCCCGTTTGCCTTAATGAGAGTTACAGGGCTGACTGGTCCTCAAGCACTCTGTTTTCCAGCAGGCAGCCGGCTCGAGCGTTTGTGCAGTCTTTTAAAAAGGTGTCACTATTCGTCTGCTCATAACACAATGCTGCCATTTTCAAACACAAACAGGTTTTCCCAGAATCTGTTAGTGTGAAGTCACATGGACCTTGATATGGAGGAAACGTTTATTCGACTTTCACTTTGCAGAAAGGATTCAATACAATCTGGTGAGAAACACATGGGCACGTTTATTCAATATTACAGTGTTGAATAATCATTTTATTACAGGGGCTGGTCTGTATTTTTGAAGTTTAGTGGAAACCCCCAAATGAAAGAAGCAAAGAACTGTTCACTGAATGTTCTTTCAACCCTCAGCATAGTCACTTTTAATTTATTTCTACTGTAAAATGTTCAACCCTTTAAATATGGAACCGCGTGTTTTTGGAGTTGTAAAATTCAGAATATCAAATACACCGTCTAACTATTCTTTATAGTTCATTTCAGTGTCGATTCATATTTTATTAAACCTCAACCATGTAACCAAAATAACAAAAATATGTATTCGGAATACATTGTTCAGGTTATTCTTTTTCATTTAGTGGTATTCGTAATTCAGTCACTTTCCTAAAATCAAACAAATACATTGTGGTATTTGATCACGCAATTTAGGCTTTGAAATGCACGATATGGTAAGAAAAAATAAAATGCAGCTCTTCTGGGCATTTATTCATCACTAAAGAGGAAAAAAGGAAAATGTTGTATTACAAATGTTGTAACAATATAATGCATCTCAAAGTATTTAAGTAGTCAAAATACAGTACTCTGATTGGACCATTTAACGGAGTTTGTTACAAAATACATTTTAATGCATGTGTTCTGTAACTATATGCATTTTCAAAATGTTCTTCCCAACACTGAAGAGTAAAGCACATATGGTGCGCGTGAATAATAACTACACCGTCTATTCAATGTTCGGTACGCCTCTTTCCAATTTCAACCAATCCACATAAACCATCTGAATAGTTTGTGCTCTGCAGTGTGGCCTGTAGCACGTTGTAAAATGAACGCTCGGATGTCGGCCGGAGCAGTGTTGAGCCCGGGATGGAGGGATGGAGAGAGCGAGATGGGGGCAGGGAGGACGGGTGGCTGCTCTTTTCCCAGGAGGCCTAGCTGCTGTACCTGCTCTCTTCACGGCCGTCGCCATGACAACCAGCATGGCTGCCGCTGTCACCGCTTCTTCTCCCCTCCTTTTCCTTCTTTTCCCCTTGATCTCTCCATTCCGCTCCTTCTGAGGCCATTGTTCATTTCATTCACTTCCTTCATATCTCTATTTGCAAACACCGCCGCTGCCTTTCTTGTGCCCTGCTTTGGTTCCGTATACGTCGAGTTAAAAAATAGCAGTTTCTCACTTTGAACAGCCCGTGTGACATGGTAAGACTTTAAATTACAGGGCGTAAATGCAAACAGCGGCATCTCCAAACACCACGAAGCGTTCTGGGATGTTCTGTATGTTTGCTATAAATAAAACCTCCAGAAACGGGGCGCCTCCCTCCTCCCCACTTGCTGTGCGTGTGCGTGCGTGTGTATGTGGGTGTATGTGGGTGTATGTGGGTGTATGTGTGGATGTGGGTGTATGTGTACGTGTTTGCGACTGGATTGCATAGGCGGCACACTAAATCGTCATGCCACTGTTTGCTTATTGCCATATTGTTCTATTCATGGTTCTGTGGCAGCATCTTTCTACTGCGTTTTATTGTTCTTACCAGTTGCCTTGAGATCTCTGAGGTAATTGGTTTAACGTACAGGCCGGATGGGTGGGGTCATGCAGAGCTGAAACCCAACGCGTCCCAATGGGAGCGTGGGCATGTGAAGTTATTGATGGGGGGCAGATAAGCAGAAAGCTCAGATAAGACTGTGGTGGCTTGTCCTTCTTGAGTTTTGAAGTGTGGCCTTTCTTTGACCTCTGCAAACACCTCCAGTATCTCGCTCTCCTGTTTATCGGCCCACTTTGGGATTTGTGGGCCGCTGTATATTCGCCCAGTTTGGTTTTGCCATTTGATTTTGTCAGCGATTACGGTAGCCGTGCTGAAAGATTAGAACTTGGGTGGACGGTGAAATATTAGTAAAAAATCATTGAATGTGCACTACTCGGCCTGTCACAATAACACATTTTGAAGTACGATATATTGCTACAGAAAAATATCACAATAAACAATTGAAACTGTTGCCTATGTCATAATAACTCTAAAGCAGGAATATATTATTGAAAACAAAAATATTGTAAATGTACAATATTGTTAAAAAACACAAGACAACACAACACAAAAACAAAGAAAATGTACACACAATAATGGCACAAAAAATATTGTTCTAGACATTATTTACTGAATACAATTGCAAAACTGCACGAGTCAGATAATTACCTGAAATTATCTAATTGGGACAATGTAGTATTAAAATCTATACATACAAATAATTTCATGGTTTTGTGATTATGTATGACTCCTTTTTTTATACATATATATTATCATATTAAATGAAAACGCATATTACATTCCCCACCCATCAGGAGGGTCACTTCAGTTTTGAGCATTGATCATAGGAATTATAAAGAGGTCCAACATCAATACAGTTTTTTTTTTTCCACAAACAGAATTGATCTGTGCTGCATTAAACAGCCATCGATTTTGTGTTTACCACTTACCGTTCTGTTACCTCTCAGCATAACCAAACCCCAGGTAACAAGGTTGTACGTTTCGGCCCTTTAACGATATCAGATGTCCTCTTCCTGTGCCACGCTCCATTACCTCTGCCCCTGCTTCAGACCAAATAGACTCCCCTTGACTGGAAACTGTTCCTCTGGGAGCCCCATGTTTGAAAATGACCACTATGTTTTGCTCAATGTCCTGTAAAGCTTGTTTGGACTTAATAGTAGCAAGGACTAAATGAAGATACAGTGCAAGATGCGAGTGCGCTCTGCGGCGGACTGGAGGATCAGAAGCCAAAGGAATAATGTCAGTTGAGAGATATCCATGGTATAGATCGCTTGTTTCTGTAGCGAGGCAGAGAAAAGCTCATGTAAATGTTTGTGAGGAGGAACGATGAGCTTGATGCGTGATGGGGGCATATTAATATTCTGACACCCAATTTGTCATTGTCTCTTTGCTCTCATCTTCGCTCTGCCTTGATGGATTTTGCATGATGTTTTGTTTTCTGATTACAAATGTTTGAACGAGATTTTGTCATTAAATTTGTAGATCTGCAATTGTTTAATCACAAGTGGTAATTGGGGTAGAATTTTGTCTATATATCTGGGAAACTGTTACAAGCCTTGATATCATTTCATTCATAAGATTTTGAAGCTTTGACATGTGCCTCTGTCATTTCATAGTCTGTTATAGCTAAAGGTCTATCAAATCTACCACCATGATTTCTCTATTATGGCTGAGATTCAGTCATTTCTGATCATCTTGGGTCTTTTTAATTGAGAGTCAGTCAAAGCATGTGGTTTCGAGCAGAGTTCTGACTTTGAAGGAAAACAATTGAACATTTTTGGGGGGTTACGTGGCAATGATTAAACATCTGTAGGGTTTAAGTTCAGGAAGTAGATTCTGATTTGTTTTTTGACGAGACAAAGTGCAATTGAGTTGTTTGTTTTTTACATGTTGCCCAGCCTTAATGGACGAGGTTATCAGAAAGTCACGGTTGGGCATAGAAACAATCACTAGTCATTTCTGAAATGTTTTTGGTATGACTTGGCTCACTGTCTGGGTTTAGGGAAGGTTCTGCTGGAAGTGTGCCAGCTGCTACTGCTCTTTGGCTTTTTTCTTTTCTTTTTTCGAAAGATGTCCAACTCTGTGAGGCTCTGACATTTGTTTATTGAAGTATAACATTCATAGATTATCGTTTTACATTTTGCTTATCGTAAACTACAAAATTGAATGAAAATGGCTTTATACATTTTGGTGTAGGCATGTGTGTTTTGTTGAAAATCATCTATGTGACATCTTGGAACTGTGTTTGTGCATCACTCAGTCTTAATTATTCAAATATTTGTAACTAAGTACAGCGATGTGGGCGGAGATTGGAGTCAGTGGAAACAGAAGTGTTCTTGGCACTTACACGTTCACTCAAACATGCAGGAATCAATAGAAATACAACTCTGAGTGAGATAATGAAGAACACTGTTATAACATGGTTTAAAGCAGGGTTGATTTTGCACAATAAGTCTCCTTTTTGTAATACTCACTGTGCCTTTATGAATATTATAAATCTTCTGAGACCTGCTGCACAAATGTCTGTTCCAGTCCCTGTATTTGGGGAAACCGACACACAGGATGCACACTGATAGTATTTATAGATCCGGCCTAGCGCTCTGAAGCTGGAAGGAGTTTCCTGAGTGCATGTTATACTACTGTTTACATGACAGTAAGCAAAGCGACGCAGGCCTCTCATGTCAAACCTTGCATAGGCTACACTCGTGTTCTAAACAATTTAGCCAGCATCCCGACTGAAGCGTGAACGAGGTCTGGAGCTCATTGCAAGAACCATCTTCCTCCTCTCTTTCTGTCATGGAATCAGACATACACCAGATGCTATTCCTTAACACATCGAGAACACAATTCAACTTAGAATATGAAACGACACAGAAATGTCAGACATTTGTATGACAAGCTTGGGAGAAAACGCTGGGCTGTGTCAGCCAGGCCGTTGTAAGGAGCCTGGCTGACCCTCCTGCGCCTCACCCCGTTTTTTCCCATGCTGGTTGGTTTTATTAGATATTCTGGAATAGGCGGGTCACATTTCTCATTGGTCAGCTTCACATCAAGGCACTTGTTTTACAGCTGGTATTTTTCCTAGAGATCAAGCCTTGGGTAAACATTACCCAAACTCCTCTGGGCTGTCACCCCCCCTCCTGGTAAACATCCTTTGGCCCATCTTTACGACCCCTTCACAAATGCAGTTTGTCACACACCTGTTCTTCTCTTAGACTAATGATGCAAATAAAATATCACAGAAATATAATCATATATTCACATTTTATCACACTTTCCCGTACTCTACCCATCTCCATGCCCACCTGTCCCTCTTCTCGCCTTCTACAGTATCCCGTTCATCTGTTCCCTTCATAAACAGGATCTTGGAAACAAAAAGCCTTCCCCACATCACGTCTCCTCAATTATCCACACGCCACGAGGGGGGGAGAAAACATCGATCCAATTAAACACGAGACATTGAAACCCGCGGCATGCAAGTGTGTAGGACTTTTTACTCACAGCGCTGGACCTCCTCACATAAACCTTTTGAACTCTCTGCGTAAAGGGGCACATTCAAAGGTGTGTGCAGTTGGCCCCTGAAGCTAATTAACGTTTTGCGTGGATGTGAACAGGGAACTCTCTCTGCAATATTGCTTAGTGGTTGCAGCAGTGTGCGTTCCCAGAGGGCACAATCTCCCCGTAAAAGAAAACACCTCCACAGCCTCCGCACGCGCGCTCAAGGCAGGCAGGTGATTCATTCTTAATCTTTCATTCCAACAGTTGTGGATTAGCCCTAATCTTTTGCCAGCAGAGACCCAGGTCTGCAAAGGGCTGAGTGACACCGTGTTTGCAGCGTGTACTTAAGGGTGCTGTTTATTTAGCGAGCGGTGTATGTGACGAGATAATTGTTTCCCTTGTTGACGGTGTAAGGCGCTGTGTTTGACAGGACATGATGCAGCTCATATTGACAGATCAGACTCTCGGAGAAGTAACGTGTAGGCGCTGACAAGAGAGGCTGCGGCGTTATTGTTATGGCAGTAATTACTAGGAATAATCTGAAGGGTAAAAATAAATCTCATTTTGGGAGTAGTTTTTTTTTGGGAGGGTTCAGTCATCGGTTTCCAGGTCTGTTTATAATTGCAACAGTTGTAACAGTAAGTGCTCTGTAGCCTACATAGGGCCTACTGTTTACGGGCTACCTTTTCTCAAAATGAGGTCATACCGTGTCGGGCGGGGCCAAGCTGGGTCAAACCTTAAATTCTCCAACACTGTTTAAATTCTAAATAAACCTATGCAATGTTTTTCCCCTGTGATTTAAATGAGACAAACAATCAGCATATCAAGGGACTAGGAAACATATTTCAAACGTTGGGATTAGGGAAATGGATGGTATAAACTTTACAATAAACTAAAAACTGGTCATGAGAATAGGGTTGTCAAAAGTATTGAAAATCGGATAGTAAATGATACTAAGACTATCAACTAGGTATGAATTTGAGCAAGTATCAATACTACAGAAAATCACATACATAGGACAAAATGTGACCTTTCCTGAACAGTTTTAGAATGGGCCTCTTCTTTCTTGAAATCGATTCAGAATGATACAATAGAGTAACTGCAAGGTACATATAGGTGAAGAAGGATATCGAGCTGAAAGAAAATCATTTTGTCGCACAGTATTGCAGATTTATAATGTACAGATTGTTATCCATAGGCCTACATTCCTCTCATCCTTGGCACGGACAGGATGCTGATCAGCGGAAATGTTGAAACCCCATTTTCCCCTTTGCCAACTCGCATTATTACACCATTATGCACCATTTACCTTGCCGGACCTGAACCCCTTGATTGAGCCATTGTACCTTGATAAGTAACAGCACTTGGGGGGGAAATATTGGTGGTGGAATAATGTCCAAAAAATGGAACAAAGCAGAGGTGTGGCGACAGATTTAAAAGTGATTAGATGCTGCGGGGAGCTGGAGGCAGTGCAGATTTGAAGGGAATGAAAGGGGAATAAGGTCAGAGGCAATCAGACAAAAAAGGGCTGCTGGGAAATGCGGTTCGAATTGGTGTAGGAGGCGGAGGCAGGCAGCGAGATCTAAAGAGCACAAAATAAGAATAAGATTTGTTAATTTGTAAAGGTGCTAAAGGATATGAGCGCTCATCAGCAGGGTGGAACGGCTTTAGGTGGCGAGGGATGATAAAAGAGGAGAGGAGCTGACGAGGGTGAAAAATGGAAATTGAAATGGGAGAATGATGGGGCGGTTGGGTGTCCTGATGGAGGCGAGGGTGCGGGCGGGAGGAGGGGGGGTGTAAAGAGCTTAGGGCCGCTGAGACGGATTGAATGGACCGAACAACCTGGACAGGATTACAACAACGGACCAGAGAGGGGCGAGATCATATCGCCACACTCGCAATAGTATGCAAGAGCGTTAAGCGCAGATGACCTAGCATTGTAGTAATAGATGTACAAAAATGAACACGAGGGTGGAGGGACAAAGTTCTATAGTCAGAAAGATTTTGTGTAGCGTGGGCAGAACAGTTTTGAAATGAAAGAAAATCTGATTTGAAATTCTTCTGATGTAATTAGATTTGCAATGCATGTTTTAATAGTAGACAAACTATTCAAAGTGCACAATATAACTGTCCTATTGTTCATAAATATTGGACTAATGGATCACTGCAAACTGTTTTTAGCATTGGCATCCCACTTGACTTCAGAACTATACATTTGGGCCTCAAAACTCCTGCCATAGTCACGATAAATGGATACGTGACTATGGCAGACTACGGTTTGACCACATGGGACGACTGTGCCGAGCTCCATGTTTAGGATTCTGTGAAATGGTTGTATGAACACATTCTGTGTCCTGTTTTCCCTTTGTTAAATAAAAAAGGTGACAATTTATGAGCTGCCAAATGAGTACAAAAGTTCCATGCATATTCCAGCTCATGTTTATAGAGTGAACAGGTTTTTCCTCATGCCTCATATTTTGTTGGAAATTATATGTTGGTTATTAAAAAAGTCTTTGTTATTTGCTAATTAGGACTATTCAAATGAACATCATCTTGCTGCCCTTGCGCATAGCAATTCATTCACACATTAATACCGGTTACATTGAATTAGCATAAAACGGTATGAGACTGTTATTAGAAAGCTCAGCATTTCTGTATCTGGGGTAAATGCTCTTTTCATTCGGCCCCTAATCTCTCGCCCAAACGGTAATCTAAATCAACATGTTTCTGTCTGTGATCCGCGTTTGACCTTTCCTCTAATTCTTATTTTTAAAAACACTATCTGAAGCTCTTTTAGTTAACAACCTTTTTCCCAACTCTGTGAAACTGGCACACTGTATTGTTTTGTCCTTGCGCTGACACCATTTGGCTTATTTTCACATGAGCATTTTGCTCCCTTGTAAACACTACTGTTGTTTTAATTAAACCAGCCCCACGCTATACACCTAATGCTGTGTTAAAGAAGATAATCTCTGTGTTAGACAATCATTCACAAGCCATTACTTATTTAATCCTTTCCAAATTAGGCAGTGAATAATGTTGCCCGCTCTGTAACAGTGTCTTATATTGTGAGAGTCGAAGAGACGGCCCCTTACCTGAAGCTGCTCCATGTCTGACTCAGATAAAAAGTGAGCAGGGAAGTCCTTTTCAGATGAATATTAAACACAGCGCTGCACATTTCACCCATTAATCCTCATTATCTTCACACAATATGCATTCATTAGACTCCAGAGCCCGCCACAAAGCCGCACTTCTTAGTCCTTTGTCATTTTTAGCTCTTCAAAGAAAAGTTTGAGTTTTTTATGAGGAAAGGGATATAAGATGAAGTGATCAGAATGCTTCAGAACTAATCTGCAATACACAGGCACCACTGGACTTGTGAAGCAGATGTTCAATTGTTTTTTTCATTTTTAGAGGATCATTTAGTGACACTTTGATGTCTATAAAGCTTATAACGCGTATAAACTTCAAATTCCTTTACCACAACTGGATTTACAGAGCCATTGTTACTAGACTAACCATTCGGTATCCATTTAATATGAATGAGTTTTCATTTCTCATGTTTAAGGTCAAGTGATTAAAGCATTAATGAACAGACATGCACAAATGCTGAATGCTGCTGGAGGCTTGAGTGGTTTTAGACTGTCAGGTGATGGAGTGTACAGGAGGCTGCCCCAGACAAAACACATGAGCCATTCATTGAAAAGACTCTGGACCTTATTTGCTTCAGCAGTTAGTCATGTTTTCTCATGATCTGATGATGTCTTCTGACTGCCATTCAGCTAACAAGTATCTCATGATAAATGTGTGATTAGGTCACAAGTGTGTGCTTGTAATAAGGAAGCAGCCGCTCTTATCTAAAGTTCAGTGCAGTGCCATCTCATAACCTTGGTAATTAGTGTTTGATATCACAGTGCTATTATACATGTAGAGTCTATCACACTCTTGGCCTGGAGCCGTCTGTTGGATCTTAGACCTGTTAATGCTGTAGAGTCAGGGCTGGCTCAGATCAACAAATGGGATGTGTCCAGACAGCATGGCAAGGTCAGCAGGTGGGATGCCCCTCAGCGGCAGTTTGTTTACCTCGGCTGTGTCTGGTTGTGACGGCGGGGTACAGAATGATAATAATAGGCATCACGGCCTCTGCGCACGCACTCACACGGCAAAGGTGCATCTTTCCATCCCAGATTGAATTACACAGAGTTGATTGGATTTTTCTCTCTCCTACTTCAAAGACAAAAACACTCCTCTCTCACCCCTCTGCCTCAGGTCCCTCCATTCCATCATTTTTGTCAAGTATCTTCGTTTGGTATTTTCTTTAATGCCCCACTTTTCTGCATCAATATTGCCTGTTCTCCGTCCTTACCATTTGCCTTCTCGCGCTGCCGCATGACTGCCATTAGCCTGATTACTCCAATGGTAATTATACTTGTGATTCAGATCACTGTATATGGCACACATGTGATTCTCATAATCATTTGAGTTAACATTTTCCTGTGTGGTGTGTGTGTCTCAAGTTATTTCGATTAGGACTCCAGAAGAGGGCATTGATTACTGTTTTAGATACTCACTGTGTCCCTCTGGCTCACAGCTCGCTGCTACACAAAAGCAGCATGGTCCACGGGGCGCGCTCTCCAACATTTTTGAGCCCCTTTGAAAAGTTTCTTAGAAACAGCAGAAAAGTTGCAGCCACAGGCACCACGCCCTCCCACTGGCCCTCAGAAATGGGTCCATTGAGCAGCCTATAATCACGTACATACAAATCTGCATTCACCCTGTGCTTCCAGCTCTTCAGAGCCACAAAAACGCAGCCACTGCCTCACCAAAAATAGTGCAGCATTTCTCTAACCGATCACCCAAACCCTGTCCTCAGTCTGTTGCGTGGAGCCGTGGCAGGATCTCGAGGCATTTCTGGCTCTGGGACAGTGCAAACCCACTCTCTCCTCCTTACAGAGAGATGCATGTTTCATAAGGTCATATATAATGGAGTAGATCCACGCAGCTGGCCTTGTGCTTGTCTTTGTGTTCCAGTGTCTGTCGGTGTGGCCTGAGATGTGCTTAATCCTGGTGGATGGTCCGATTAGTGTAACAGCTGGCTCATACATTCACATACATCCCAGGAACCCCTCCCCCACTCAGTGTCTGCGTGCCACAGCATCTTCTACTCCAGGGATTTTTCAATGGAAAATAATCAGCTGTACGGACACTTGCAAAACCTCAACTCAGATCCTGTTTGAAAAGAATTAGCTGTCATATTAAGATTCGAATGACTTGAAATTGAAATGTCTAGCTTTTTGTCCTGTCCTGATTGTCTTTGAAAAAAAAATGTCAAACGCTCATTTTTTTTTTTTATACCAGGCACCAGTAAATTGTCTCTCACCTTGTCCTGTCTGCACCTCTGTGTTGTCCCGGCACCTCCATACAAGCGTCAGTGTGACTCCTTTACAGTTTCACCACACTGTCGAGTGTCTTCATTTGCTCACTTACAGGTTAAGTAACGCTAAGCTCGACAAGTGACCATGTTTACCCTCCAAACACATCTCCCATTCAAATACATGTTACAATTCATTCAAGAGCAACACAAGAGAAAAACACATTTGCGGATTCCCCATAGAGCTGGAGAGTAAATAGAGCTTATTCATGCATTTTAATATCGGCACAACTATGAATATTACAAGAGGCACTTTATGTAACAGAACAGAGCTAGAGCCAGGTACAGCATTGTAGTGTCTGATAACAAGAAGGGGCGTTTATGGGGAAAAAAAAGTATTTTAAAATGCCAGAAGACGACTTGACAATTGTTTATTTGAATGAAATTACGTTTCATTTCTATACATGAATGCATAGTTGGACGGTAATATTATTTTGATTTTGTGACACCCATGATGACTGTGAAATCACAATTCACAAGCCTCTGAACTGGACATTTGTTTATCATCTTCTAGTTCCATCCGTTTTCTTCTGCTTATCCAGAACCGGAGGCTGCATTCTGAGCAGGGACTTCCCTTTCCATGCACACTTCCTCCAGCTCTTTCAGGAGGATCTAATGTAGTTCTGGAGTAAAAGTGATTTGGCTGACTGGTATTATTGTGTCCTTAGGCAATACGTTACCTTACCTGTGCGAATGATTCCTCTATCTTTTCAGCCACAGCGAAGCCTGTCATGATAAATAAAAAGTGCGATATATACTGTATTGCCACAGAGAAAATACTGGAACAACTTCATGCCACACACCCTAAAAGTAGGATAATCAAAGTGAACCCTTTTCTAAATTAAGGAGCAGAATTAGAAGTTATGGCATCCTTAACTAAATCATAGAAGTGACTTATTATACCCTCAAATCTATTTCTATTCTTCACCATTTAACTCACTTTGTATAACTGAACAGAGCCGGACAAAGGTGTTGTTTTGAATGCTGTGGTTTGAGTAGGATTTCAGAAACCTTAAGGCCTGATAGAACAAACTTTAACGCTATCTTCCCACTGGTTTTGAATGAGAGATTTAATATGATCTCGGCCGCACTATCAGGAAGCCAATCCGCCAAAAATGACTAAATATAGTGGGTCGAGGAGGAAAGACGCTTCTGTATTTCCTGGCCGCTGCATGTGTTTACAGTTTAGAGACTTGATGGTCCACGGAGCAGACGAGTGTGAGGGAAACATGAGGGAAAGATCAAGATTATGTTTGGCAGTCACTTCATTTAATGTATGAGGAAGAGGCTACTAAATAAGGAGATCTCTCTACTGTGGGGAAGTTTTAATGAGGGAGAATGTGTTTAACTTTGAGGTAAATTGGATTGCTATTAAAAATGCACGAGAATATTAGTAATTAGTGTTTTGAAAGACTATTTAATTTTCAGACCAAAGATATTAATATAACTGAGAAAATGATACAGCGATTTAAAACTAGCAGCCGTTTACATTTTTCATATTGTTGGTTTTCGCTTACGGTGTAAACCACATTCTAATTTGCCATTATCCAACAATGCCTATTTGCCCCTAAAGCATCCAAGATCACATTACCAACAGCTAATCATGATATAAGATTGCTTTAGTGGTGTCTCTTTTCTAAACACTGTTTCTTTGTTTGACCCCCTGCTGCTGCTGCTGCTGCTGCTGCTGCTGCTGCTGCTGCTGCTGCTGTAAAAGTACTAAATGATCATTTCACTTTAAAATGACGTTTTCCTGGCCTCCCGTCGACACAGTCATAGAGCGTGAAAGCTTGGCTCATTTCACAGGAAGAGACATTTATAGA
>NW_027315790.1:11388086-11445586 GCF_026437365.1 Eucyclogobius newberryi
AAGAAGAATAAAATCATTTGCTCTGCTGTGAACCATATAAATACACTTATAATTACCGGTAGACTAATAATAATCTTGGTATTGACTAAAGGACAACAGCTCTAATGCATTGCGAATGACATACAATACAATATGTACTAACATACTTTAATTATAGCGTGCGTTTATTGTGGCTCTTTCCCACTCCCCAAAATTGCCTTTACCCTTGCTTTTAATGTCACGGTCCAGCATCCGTGGCCCTTGGTTTAAATCTGTCTTCAGTGGCTGTAAAGTGATCCCTGGCACAAATAAAGGAGTGCATAGGACCAGACGTATGTGGAGAGCCTTATGTCATCTCCAGATCACGTTTCCACCTGAGTCATTTCACGTTACAACCGCCCTTTGAGGACACACCTGCTGCCTTTGTCACAACATGAGCCCTACGAGCCCCTCATTTGTGCTTCATATTGTACTCTGCCCAGTTTCATGGCATCTCTGATTTCACCACAGAAAATGCGATACTGTTGTGGCCAGTGGTTGATAAGTGACTGTCAAAGTATCACCTCAGAAAATATAAGGTACACAAACTAAAATGTCCAGGAGTCTTCATTGTAGAAAAATATTTGATTGTTGTCATCTGAACGTTTCGACTCCCATCAGTCATTCTCAATCTGTTAATCAAGTCTGGGAACTCTGATATTATCCTACTCTGAGTAAGCCCTGCCCACTGAATTGAAGAAAATCTGAATTTAAACAGAGCAAAACCCAGCCTGTCCAATTAGAGCTGAACTTTACAGAATGTCCCAAAACTTCTGCATTTGTATTAGCATGTCGCTGCTTGATTGCCGTTTTCTTTTACAAACCAACGAGAATAAAACGCTGTTGTGGAGCGAAATGGAGAGAATTTTGAAGATGATATTGGCTTCAGGTTCGACTCATGTCTGTGGTTGGTTAACTATGCGGCGTGTGCTGAATGAAGACTTTAATGGCAGCTGCAACAAAACGCTGGCCCTGATCGGTTCTCTTCGGTTAAGTTTTCATGTGATATTTTAAAAGAACGAATCAAGCTGCAGGGGCAGTTTCTCTACACCGCAAACAAAGCTTGTGATTATGCCCAGCGATATCCACGCGCACTGTGTAATTAGATACAGTGACGCACGGCTGGCGGCCGTGCAGCTACTTCACACTCAGAAGACCATCTCGTAAATGTAACATGTCGGGACCCATAGGCTGATTGTATGTTCCCGTTTAGGCTAGGACCAACATAGATCATATACATTTAGCCAAGCTGCACGGCTAACGAGCTGAAAATAGTCTGTGTGGGATTGTCCGGGCACTGTGCTGAAGTCTGTTGGGGGATTTGGGGGGCCCTGCGGTGTTCCGTGGAGTCGTCCTGAGGGGAAAGGGTGTGTATTTAACTACGTGTTATTGGGAGCAAATTAAATGGGGCTAGCATGGAGATAAGAAAAACTGGGGGAGTGAAGAAGAGCGAGTTGGAGATGAAAAGAAATGTGCTGTGAAAGACTGGCAGTGTGTGGAGATGGGGCTTGTTTGGGACAAGGGAGCAAAGGATTTGTAAAAAAATAAAAAGGGTGTCCACCGGGGGCAACTGTTTTGATGCCGTTGTTTATTTTTCGTTACATAACTCCTTTACATACAGAGCTATTCGCTAGTCATGCTCATGCCTTTTATCCTTTTTTTTCCTTTTTTTTTTTGGAAGCCCCTAATTTTAAGACTAGTAAAGAATTTGTGTGTGAGAGGCAAAGGTTTCCCATGGCAACGGCCTCCATTGTAAAGCTGTTGTCTCTTCACACACACTCAGTGTTCCACATTGACCCATATCGTCCGCATGTGCTCAACAACTTCTAGTCAATTTCATTTCAGGAGGTACATATAGCATTTCAACTCTTCGCCTCACGCCAAGATGTGATGGACTGAGATGCTTGCGCTTAGATTCCATTATGCTTTTATTGGCTTTTAAAGGCATCAGGTTTCCACTGTCTGGAGCCAGGGAGGAACTCACTGTTTGCTCTGTGTGTGCGAGCACAATCTGCATGGTACAAGCTTGTGAAGATGCAGCTAGGCCTCACACAGGTTTAAGATGACTGTGGAGATAAAGTTGTTTGGTAACATTTGAAGGCTGACGGCCTTCAGCCGATTAACTGGTCGATGGTATCAGTCTGAGACTGATTACTTTACTTTGGAACATGTAGAATGGAGAGAGTATGGCGTGAGTTAGCTGAAGAATGAATCTGCCTTTTACATGTAGCCTACACTGTTTCCTTTTTCATATAAAAATATTGTTTTTACATGAATTCCCGTGCGGTCCTGGTCTTGTGAGTGCAGTTTGGGTCAGATCGATGGTCAGATCATAGAGATACTGGAAGGTTTGGGGAGTTTTTGCCTGTTTTCACATCACTGTCCCCTTTAATTGACTAATCGATCAACCGGCATGACACGCCTTTACTCCACCAACAATTTACTTAATCGATTGACCGCCTCAGTTACATTTGCAGCTTGTACTGACTGTTCTACTATTACCTGGATCAAATCCCTGCCCTTTTTGGGTGTTGCTTTGGCGTCTGTGCACACTGAAGTCCTGACAGAGATGGATTACAGTAAATACAGGCAGTAAATGATCTCTCCTAAATTAATGGGACACTTGTAAAATGTTGCCAATACACGCAGGGGAAGAATCAATTGATCTTTTTATGCTTTGTCTAAATTGTTAGTTTGTCAGTATTTAGCTTGCCAAAGACAGCACTATAACTCATTACCCAAGTACATAGTTTCACCCCCATTAACTCTGCATCAACATCAGCTGGGTTTAGCTCAACAAACCAATTGTGCTTGCTGCAAACATCAATCATGGAATTGTGCATATTTAGCAGTAGCTTTTTAAACATGGTGTGTAAATTCGAATGCCAAAATCAATGCGACCTTGGTTTTACGAAAGAACTTTCCCTAACAATTAATTGCCACAGCTTAGTATATGGATTTAGGCTCTACAATATTTGACATTTCTTTAATCCAGTCCAGTCCTCACTCCAAATATTCATCCTTGGACTCATTCAAATTTTGTCATATAGATTTTACATCAGATTTCCTCCCTGAAACCCTTTTATTTTTTTTCAACCTTTGCTTGGAATTGATTTCTGCAATTTGTTGTTATATTTTAATCATAGGATTGTATCTTGTCTTGAGCTATCAGACAGCTTGCAAGCATATTTATTGTGCACAAAACTTTCTAGTGCAAACATTTAAACTCCGTTATCTGACCTTGCGGGAGAGAAATCCCGCAAAATGCTAGGATTGTTTCTTCTTCGGACTCTGATGTAGGTCAAGAGTAAAAGCAGATGAATGAAGAGTGGAGGGATCAGCTTCAAAGCGCCCAAAGCCTGAGGTTCAAACTGGTAACGCTCAGCACTAATCTGCTTTACCTGACCCTGGGAGAGGTCAGCGGGCCACTGCTGCTCCTGCACAGGCAGACAGGGGCTTACATGTTAGCGGCTGGGATTAAGGCAGGAAAATGAGAAGCGGGCAAGTTGTTAAGTGACCTGTTTGATAGTTATAATGAGAAGCAGAAATGTGCACTAAACGGCTTAAGATTTTTCTGTGAGCAATAGTGAAAAGGATAAAAGATACTGAGGGGTATTTATCTACTGGACATTAGCTCATACAGTTCAATGCTGTACTTAAAAAGGAAAAAGTATACACATATTTGAGCTGGAGTAGGCCTTTTAAATTGAATATCACAATTGGATCAAAGGACGGCAACAACAGAAAATGAAGACCTCTTCAAGACCTCTATGAACATGTTGGAAATGCATGGGGTTCTTGCATTAGTTTAGCAGTTCACATTTCAGTCTTCTATAAAATGTCGATGCTCCTGGACATGTTTAAAATGTGAACTTTGAACAGAATCTTGCCATCAAAACATGCAGTTCACATCACATCACACAGTCATAGCAGTGCTTGGCATAAAACTCTCAATTTGATTTTTTTGTTATAATTTACTGTGTGGATGTTATCCTTAGCTGGCTCTATGCAGGTCCTTGACATGTAAAGGCTTTCTCATAAATCCTCTTCATTTGCTATGCTGTAAGGTCGATTGAGAGACAGATGTTCCTGTGTCTGCCTTGGGGATGCATCAGACAGCTGTGTGTGCAGTCCACCAATGTGGGCTCTCTTTCAAATGAAACCACAATCGCCTCAGTCATCCCCAATCAAGCCTCTAATCTGTCGCCTGTACTTCCTGCTTCTCCCGCAGGCGCAGACTTGGGCCCCCAGTGACGACGAGGGGTCAACAAGAGACGACTTCTACGATGATGAAGACCTCTACTCGGGCTCCGGCTCCGGCTGTAAGTCTGTTTGCAATACCATGTACAATGTAAAAGTCAGCATATTACTTTCATTTTATTTCAAAGCAACAAATATATTGGTTAGTATCTAAGGTCCATTTATTAAAGGAAGTTATTTTTATTGAGGCATGTTTTGGACACTTTTGCCGTGAAATAAAAAAAAATCTGTTCCAAAACCAGATTTTGTTCTGTTTTATTGACAAATTTACACTTCAATCTCCTTCCAATTTTCTTACTGGCCATTAGTATTTACGAGCAGCACGCCACCACATGCTCTTATTCTTTTAAACCTGACAGCTGCTAGGTCTCAATCAGACGACCTCTGACCCCTCGTCCCGGCTGCCCTTGACTCGTGAATACACTATTCATAGATGCAGCTCACACGCCGCACAATGCTAACTCCCAGCTGGCTTGACAGACAGGTTTTGATACGGATTTATGGAAAACACCTTTAAACGCAGACACGCCTCTACAGCCAATGCTCTGGTCTCCCCCAGATCTTATTTACTTTAATCAGATTATGGTTCACGGCAGATTAGCCTGTCACAAGCATGCCAACAGTTGTGGACACCTATATTTTGCTTTCAGTCTATGTTCAAATTAGTGACTTCACGCAAATAAAGTTTAATCCAGGTTGATTTTTCAGATATAACGGCAGACTAGCTCTTCTGCTTATTTCTTTACTAAGCATGACTCATTGAGGGCTGCCCCGAGTTCAGCCAACAAGATAGCTGAAAATAAATTACAATTCAGATCAGGCGAGTGCGGCAGCAGCAGAGGCACCCCCTGTGGATGAACAGCAGCTTGGCAAATGCTTTATCTCACACTGTGCTACAGGGCCCCAAATCTGAGAGAGAGACTGGTTTTGAACCCACACCGATGTGCATTTTGTGATACATCCTGTTTCCGTTGCTTGGCATTTTGTGAAGTCTGATTTGCTTCAACGAAAGATTGTGTTCTTGGACTCCATATGTTTTCTATATCCTTTCCAGCTTCTCTGTCAGACCTTCTGTATTTGTGCCTGTAAATTTAATTTGTTCCTCTTTCAACTCGCAGAGCTTTACCGCTATAATGAAATGAAAGGTGGTATAATAGTATTACAAGATTAAGAAAAAAAAAAGGAATTGCTTGCCGGCATCTGCTTCTCTTCTCCTCAGGAATGCTTCGGTTGCTCCTCTTTCACACTCCTGTTTTTAACCTTTTCAAGAGACAGAAAATCAGTAAACGCAAAGATTTTCCACTTTCAATTTAGTCTGTTTAAGATCTGCCTAAGTGTGACCGTTTATTGAGCGAGCTAATCTGTTGTTTAATGAGCTGGTTTTAAGTGTAAAACTGCGACATAGTTAATATGAAGGTCACAAATACTTTTGATAAGTGTTTATTTACAGACATTCTTTAACTTGATTTCAGATGTTTAGTGTCATTGAGATAATGATGGAACATTATGTCCCATAAGATTAGATGGCAAGACGAGGCAAGTTCATTTGTAGAGCATAATTCCTACACAAGGTCATTTAAAGATACTAACAAGTAAAAACAAATCCTCATCATTACATTAACTTTAAAGGAGAAGAGTGCAGATAGAATAATTTAGGTCAAATGCACAGCTAAACAGAACTTATGATTCTTGTGAGTACATCTTGATTTTACTCCCACAGAGCATATTGTAAAAGCAGTACTTTAAATGTGTTGTTTTTATTTGAATATTATAATAATTATGATTATGATTATGAATGGGGCAGTTTAAATGCCTGTTAAAGTTTAAAGGGTTGCATGAAATAAATGTGAAAACGGTGATATTTTGGCTTGAATTTGATTTAATAAAGTCATATCTCTGTTGTAGTTCCTGAGATCCGTGTGCGGCCGACCTCAGTGAGCGTGTCCTTCACCACAGAGGAGGCCCTCATCCTGTCCACCACGCAGGCAACGAGCCCCGCCCCCTCCGCCTCCCCTGCAGCAGAGCCCAGTCCAAACCCAGACCCCACCATAAATACCACGATACAACCCACGACGGAGGCTGACGGGGAGAGCGGCATATTCTATGATCTGGAGAAGGAGCGTGAGGTGGAGAAGGAGAGGGAGCGACAGAGGGAGCTGGAACGCCAAGCCGAACGGGAACGCGAGAGAGAACGCGAGCGAGAGCGTGTCCGTGAGCTGGAGCGAGAGAAGGAGAGAGAGAAGGAGAGAGAGTTGGAAAGGCAGAGGGAGAGAGAAAAAGAACGAGAGCTGGAGCGCATCCGGGCCGCCGCCCAGACCACAATTGCGCCCGTTGTGACCACTAACGTGGCCACAAGCACTGCCGAGACCCCCGCGCCCTCTGCTGGAGCGGAGGACCCGAGCACTACAGATGATGATGAGGAGAGCGATGACGTTTACCTGTCTCCAGAGCCCACATCGCCGTTCGCAGGGTTCGACGCGGAATTCACCACAGACGACCTGGCCACGACATCTGCGACCACACCAGAGCCCACCACCACAGCCTCAACCACCACTGCACCCACCACCACAGTCAAGACCAGAGTCTCCTTCAGACCCAGAGTTCCCATGACTACAGGAAACACCCAGGCTTCACCCACAACGAGAACACAGCAGCCCACCACAACACAGGTGAGACAAAACAGGTGACAAAAGTACATGAAGGTACAATAGATCAGGATCTCTTAACCTTTCTGACCTCGAAGCCTTTGTACTTTATCTGTACGAAGTAACCCAGGGCCCAATCTTATTAAATGTATTGTATTTTACTGATTGTGCGGCCCTCAAGGAGGTGCATTTGCAGACCTGTAAAAGAAGCTGTTGTCTGCTGTGGTTCTAAAAGCTCATGTTGGAGAGCGGAGCATGAACGGGCCTCTGAACACGGACAGACTGAGCCGCGGTGGCAACATCAGAATCATGCTTCCCGCGCAGTATTGCACAGCGGCCTGTAGAGACCACTAAAAGATACCATAAGTTCAGCCAAGCTTCAGCACCAGAAGTGAGGGGACAACCGGCTTATTTGGATATATTTTAGAACAATTCATATATAGTTGTGACACACAATTTTAGATTTTATTGGCCAATCACTGATTGCCTTGTTTGCCCTGACCGCACGCCACGGCAATAGATTATAGACCTCTCCAAACTGGTATTACAGGCCCACGCTGGATCCAGACAAGGACTGTAGATGGATCTGCAAGAACATTTTAAAAAAATCACTTGTTCCTTTACTGATCCCTAGTGGCTTAACCAGACACCAGTCATATGTCTATGTAAAAAGATCATCTCAGTCTTGCGTCAGTGTAATCAGTACCGACCAATCACACCTTATCTGCAGTGATGCAGTTTTTCACAATGAGCCAATAAGTAGTCTAACAAACATCCGGGTAACAATCAATGATACAAAAGGTAAATGAGTAATCCTCATGGACGATGGAACATGCAGATTAGGTGTTCTTTGGTCCATCATTGAGATTTCTTAAATCTGATCAATTTTTTTTAAAGATAGCTCACATACCCGTAAAAATGTCAGTATTTAATATTTAGACCATGTTATGCTGTCTCTTAAACAATCTTTATAAATAATCTCCATCCCATTTTCTGAACAACAGATAAGTGACAAAATCATAACTAAATGTCCAAATATATCTTTGCCTGTTGTTTTGATTTCTTGGCCTTTAATAACAGGAAACCATAGCCAGACAGAAGGGGTGACATGGAGCAAAATGGCTCTGGCCATAATTTGAACACTGGCCTCTCAGGCAGCAGAGAATTGACAATAAACAAGGTAAAAATCCAATGACATGCCATAGAGGACAGCCGGACCGGGAGCTGAGCCAGGGATATCGTGCTCCAAAGAGTTCCTGGGAGTTTTCTGGATGAACTGTCATTTTGTGGACAGGCTTCGTGTATATCACATCGTTTTTATGACCACAGTAAAAGACGAAACCAAAACCCTGTAGACATTCACATTTTTATCATTTTTTACTGGATAGTGCGACACCACAACTCTTTATATGACATGTAACACAAAGAACTCCTGCTTTATGTCACTATTGTGTAAGTGTACAGGTTTGGATCCAGACCAAGTGGTAAATGGCCCAGTGGCCTTTTTGTCACATTAGTACAGAATGTGCCAAACGAATAATCTGGTTCAATGGTTTTGTCCTTTTACTGCTTTCATTTTTTTTCCTTGGTCGTATTTTGTAACTGCACAGAATCTTGTTGAAAAAAAATCCCAGACCTATGTCCATAAAACCACAAAAGTAATACATTTACCGGGGAAAAAAAAGCCAAAGAGCTCAATGACAGATGGAAATAAATGCCGTTGTTTTATTGCTTTGTGCAGCAGGATGTGTTCATGAGCAATTGTGGTGTGTAGTCACCTCAAATAGGACTTCCCTTCGGGACCATTCCGTTTGGTCGAAAGGGTTTTATGTCATTTTTTTCACAGTATTGGCCCAATCATAAAATGTGGCCAGTATTGTACAATAATAACAAAATGACAGCTCTTCGCATTTTCCTTACTTTTGAACCACTTTCATGATGCGTTTAGGTTTGTTTCCACTCGTGCCTGCCATATTTGTGAAGTTTGTATATGTGTTGGACAATATACAAGTTTCCCTGAGTTGCAGCACAGTTGTTTTTACGGCTCTGTTAGAGAACATATGCCTGGGAAACTCCCGCTTTGGTTTCGATAATTATCAACGTCGCCATTCTTTGGAACAAATCTGATTACACTAAATGTAAATTTCCTGTAATGGGCTTAAATGTGGTCTTTTTTTCCAGGAGAGCAACAACGATGTGGGTGTCGCTGGTCCAAGTGGAGATTTCGAGATCCGTGAAGAGAACCGCAATGATCTGGGACGAGGACTGCCGGTGGAGCCAGATCTGACTGGCAACACTCTAGATGGGGGAAGCTCTGCAGCCCAGTTACCACAGAAGAATATCCTGGAGAGAAAAGAGGTTTTGATAGGTAAAGGCCAATTCTAGCGCATTTAGCAGTCCTATTTTGCTGTATTATCCTCCCGTTTCTGTATGTGTGAGCTTGATTAATGCTCTTTGTCAAGTGAAGCACCCCAGACTCACCTCTTAGATCCACAGATTATTTCACCCCGTTGCCTCTTGTATACTTTCCCTTGCTTTACACGTGCGTCTTAGATGAACTTGTGTTGCCTTGCATCCACAAAGGGCACATTTATCGTACCGTAAGCGAATGTGCTGCTGAGAGCTTTTTGACCCACTGAGAACCAGCAATCCTCGCGCTGCATTATCCAACCAGCCCTCCCCTGCGCTTTCTCCTCCTGCTTTTTCTCACCATTCTCCCTCTGGCCTAATCCAATCCCCTTTCAAGTGGTCTGCCTCCTTGTACCAAAGAGCTGTAGAGGAAAGTGAAGGGGCTGACCTGACTGGCTCTCTGTCTCTCCTTCAGCTGTTCTGATTGGAGGACTGCTGGCTGTGGTTTTCGCTGATTTCCTGGTCATCGGTAAAGAGCAGGAGGCAACAGAGTTTAGACTAGAGTGTGCGTGTGATAGATGTACTGGTAGATTTATTTAGAAGTTATTTGTGGTGGGCTCTTACTCACTGATTGCACAGTGAAGTTCAGTTGCCCTGTAATGTGACTTGGTCATTTTAACACAAAGAATGGGAAGAAAGACTTTTTGCGCTTTTGCAGTTTACTATGGTTTCTTGCTCGTTCACCTGTGCAAATCACTTATGATTTTTCCTTGCAGAATATGACATGCTAATTTATTACGTTCCTTTAACACATAATGACTACATTAGGGCTGAAACGTACTAATTGATTAATAGCATCTACTCAGTTATTGAAATAATCGTTAACTAATTTAGTAACTGAATAATCATTATCTTTGCTGTTTCCAAACTCCAAAACATGCCATGAGCTGAGAGAAAAGGTGTTATGACTAAGACAGGGCAAGCCTTACATCCAAATGACACAGCAAACGTATACAATTTAAGTTTTTAGTGGAAAGCGTATTTTGTCTGTAAATATACTCCAACAAGATGTCCTCAAGCTGCATCACTTAAGCTTTATCTGGGTCAAATATAATTAAAATAAAAATAAATTCACTGACCTTTTGCAATTATCAATTAATCTAGCAACTATTCTGATAATTGATGCGCAAAATAATTGTTAGTTGCAACCCTAGACTAGCAGTTTTGTGGTCGTTTGGTGCAAATTGATGCAAATCTGTGTGTGGTTGATTGTAGTGTAATTGAAGTGTAATTTAGCATAATAATGGCCAAACCAGTTGCGTAACTACAGTTGAATTAATCTAGGCTTCACTGTTCTGCCAATCCAGCCATATGCCTGTTATTTTCATTTATTTATCTGTCGCTGCAATACACACTGTATCAACATTGAGGAAATAACTGCAGTATTCAAAGGTCAAATTCAAACGGCAAATGGTCTGGCTACGATACATGCAACATTAATGTAATTTGCTGTCTTTTCCTCTTTCCTGCAGCTGTGATTGTTGGGGGCGTGGTGGGGGCACTCTTTGCTGCCTTCCTGGTGATGCTGCTGGTCTACAGGATGAAGAAGAAGGACGAGGGCAGCTACACACTGGAGGAACCCAAACAGGCTACAGTGACCTACCAGAAACCAGACAAGCAGGAGGAGTTTTATGCATAATGCTCGCTCCCCTAGAGGCCAGAGGGACACCCACACACGGATGGACCCAGAGAGATTTAGAGACGGAAACTCTGCGCCCTGTCCTCCTCCTGCTGCGTCCTGTCATCACCATCCACACACTTGTGAGCGCCTTTCTCTCTCCGGACTTGGGACTTTCTTTTCAATGAAAACACAAAAGAGGACAAAAAAAGAACAAAAAGTCAAAATATATTCTGAAAAAATCCCACATACACACCAGATGTTTTTAAAGTAAATGTTGTTATTAATATTCGACAGATACTTGTTCTGTATGTAATGATATGATTATTTTGTACAAAAAGGACAAAACAAAACACAAGCTCTTAACCTGTGTTTCCAGCACAAAAAGTTCCTCTTCTGTTTTTATGGAGCGAATGAACAAATAAAAGGGGTCAAGGGAGCGCAGACACAAAGGGTACAAAGAGGTGGCAGTGGTCTCAGCGCAGCCCCTCACCCCAAACACACGGAGCGTCTGGTTGGCCGCACATAGCCCGGGGTCAAAGGTTAGAGGAAAGGTCTCTTTGTGCCTTCCGTCTCTGGTGCTCAAACACATGCATACTCACATCCATGCAGCCACATTAAGCCACACGCGCACACACCCACGCACGCACTCACTGGTGTCAGCTCGAAGGTGGCTCCGACCTCTCGCTTTGTGCTCGGCCAACCAGAAAATACTGCTCAGACGCAGCGTGCTTCTCCGTGTCGAGGAGCTACCGTGGAAACACTGTATGTTACAGAAAGCTGGCGACCTGTCTGCTCCTCTTAGCTGTTTAAAGACTAGTTAAAGATAGTAATAATAATCAATAATATATCAGTGTCTGAGCTGAATCGTGAGTAATAAAATGAATAATACCGTGATAATAATAAGTAAACTGGAGGATGTGTATTTAGCAGTTTAAAAAGGTTTATATGTAAATAACAGCATATCCTCTCTGGCATCACTAATCATCTGCATGACCATTCAGAGTTTTATTCATCTTATTCGCCATCACAGAGCTGTGCTCTCGCACACCACACACTGCTACACAACAGACATGTAACTGCTCTGCATTCAGACACGTTTCAAACCTTCATTGTGACGTTTTCACTGGTGAAGCGATAGAGATCAGGTGGTTTCAGTATGTCATTGGTATTGTAGTTAGTTTACTGTTGGTTTAACGTTTGGTCTGTTTGTGTAAAAAGCACAACTGCGCATCTGTCATCACAGCTCTGACTCCTCCCACTCTGCATGCCTCACCTTCATCATCTTCTGCCAATGGCTCTGTTCAGGAAAGGGAGGGGCCCAATTGAACGTGTGTGGGGCAAAACTCTATGCAGCAAGTGACTTTCAAGAGCTCTCATCCATGGTCCGCTGTACAGCAATCACATCATAACTTTGGCCCATAAAGTTATGACTAGTTTAAAGACCTTGAGTTTGAACCTCTGGGGTCACTTTCTCTGCTGTGGGCTCTTGTGGGGAGGGAACAGGGAATCTGGGGCTCGGTTTTGAAATGTTGGGAGTTGTGCTTTATCTAAGAGATTGTAACAATAACCACACCAGTATGACTGGGCTAGTAGCTTCTATTATACTCAGTACTGTAGATCAAAATGCATGGGAGTCTAAACTATACTAGTCTGGTTGTGTGTGTGGATGTCAGTGTGCATTTTGTGAACTCCAAAACAAACCAGGGGTGGGGTCAAAGTTCGAATGTACTGTGGTGGAGAGTGCGGCCACCTCTGTCCAGCAGCTCCCTCACTCCTCCACTGAGCAGTAACACGCCTCTGCCACTGCTGTGTGTGTGTGAGAGCTTCACCTTGATATTTCACAGCAGACTCTTGTGTACACTGACTCGCCTGTCGTTGACGCGTGTTTGCTCTGCTCACTGCTGAATGTGGGCCGGCCGCTCTCACACTGACTGTGTCTTCACTGTCTGTCTCGGTCTGTTCGTCTCTGCTGCGGGATGGACACACAGACGCCACTTTTTCACAGGGCAGGAATGATCTTGACATGTACTGTCTTTTCTAAAGTCAATGTATGTTTGTACTCATCTTTAAGCCTGCGTAGCCAAATAAGACAGGAGTATGAGTGCGGGAGAATGGACTGTGTGTAGCTATGCATGTGTGAGTTTGTGTGTATGTTTTGTGTCGAGCCTTATTGGCGGCACTACTGTTTGCTGTTCCCATTCCTGTTTTTATACATTTGCATTTTTTTAAGGCTGAGTTTCTGTCATTGGCTGAGTGAGCGAAGAGGGGCAGATCCTCAAAGCCACCGACATGTCACTAATCTGCCACTCTGTTCAAATAAAAACCTCAATTGGAAAATCTCGTTTTTGCATTTATTCAAATCTGTTTAACAGCAAATAATTCCAAGGCCTCGGCTTCTCTTCACATTACTTTGAAGAACCAATCATATTTTTGACAGGAAACACAAAGATCCAGTAAAATGATGGCTACAGGAGCAGGAGCTACAACAGTAGCAGTCATCCTAAAGACATATCCATATGAAGAATATACTCTACATTTCAGTTTTAAATATTAAGATTTGAGGAATGAGGAGGCAAGGTCAAGTTTATTTGGTCTATAACATTTTGGTTGTTGATTTTGCAACATGTGATTAAAACTGTTGAGAGGGGAATGAACTGTGTCTAACGTGGTGATTAAAGACAATGGTATCAAAGTTCTTGTCCAATACAGGCAGCTCTATCGGCTTGACATTGACCCTACTGATCTTCAATACAACATTTCTCTTGTAAAAACTTAGATTGCCATCCTTTTTAGAGCTGTTCATTGCCTCCTAGATACTTGTCAGCTTACATTAGGGATTTTCCACCTTCTGAACGTGGCCCTAAAAGGTGCAGGCTGATGATAAAGTAACCTCTGCTCATAGGGAAAAAATACACTTCAGTAACACATTTGAAATACCTCTCAGACGGGCGCAAAGTCTCGCCTTGGCGTTATCCACACCGACATTAGCTTGGCCTACATACCATCACTGACCCACTGACATTAGCCCCAACCCTGTGCATCTCAACATTAATACACTGACACAGCTATTGTATATGATCCAGGCTATTTACACTGACAGACCTCTGAAGGCCCTGAGAGAAAAGGAGGGAGGAGTTGTTTCTATACTTATATCAGGAATGATTAGACCAACTATCCACTGAGATTTGTGAGAATATGAAGTGCGCACAAGACTCCCTGTTTACATCACTGCTATCAAACTGTTAGAGAACAAGGTCATTTGTTTAGGAGGTGTGGATACTGCTTTAGGATTGAACACAACTGCTTCATGTTGCAGGACGCGGCTGATTTGGCTCACACATGGCCCAGGCAGGATTTGTGATTTGTGAGCCTTCTTTCAGTTGGGAGGGGTAAGATGGTAAAAGCATTATAGCTGCAGAGGGGGAGACAGATGCTGACTGAGGGGGCTGTGTGGTCACTCAGTACCCCATCTGCTGGGAGCAACAAGAACAACTGCAACTGTTCGCCAAGGACACTAGTCACACCTGGCATTTTCACAACAGACTGGCTATTTGGCACTGGAAAATAGAAGAAAGCCCACATGGTTCAATGCCACTTTTGTATTTGTATTTGGAGTAGGGTGAAGTCGTAAATTGAGCCGCTTTTTGGTAATTTACCTTGGACAATCATTTTAAGAAATGTTTGGAATTAAATCATGTTAGTTTAGGTACTAATGACAGTTACCTGTATTTTGGGATGCAATTCAGAAAATAAAATGCAATTATTTTGGAGCAGGTAAAATGAGTCCCACTTCAGCTAAAATTCTTAGGAAATTCAAAGTGGTTTTAATTGACTACATTTTATATTTTTATATTTTTTTCTTCAACCAACATGTAAAATGTTAAATGCGCACCTAACCAATAGGCCCCACCCAACAGATACTACATCTCAGTTGGACATTCCTGGTTAAATAAATGCTGTTCACCTTGAATGGGAATCTGCAGATCCTTCTGTCCAGCCACTTCATTGTACAGATCAAACCCAGAGCTCAGAGCTGTTTTACTCCTGGAACATGTGCAAGGTCCTACGACCCAAAGACACTGGGAAAAGCCCCATATGCCATAACTCCTGATGGAACAGACAGAAGAAGATGCAAGTCATTGTACCCCTCAAATAAAATTATTAGAAAACAATATACATTTTGTGAACTAGCAAACAATGTATCAAAATGTACTTAAAATGTTCCAATAGGGAAACCGTGTTGTGAGTGAGTCTTTTGTTAACAGCTCAGCTCTAATGTTCATGTTCATGTTTTCAGAAACGACTGACAAAGCTCATCCAACAGCGAACTGTGATTGGTTAAGATTTGTTGTGTCTAATACTTGTTTTAATTGTTTGTTTTTTTACTCTTACTGGGTGACCACCTCAAGTAGTGGTAAAAGTTGGACAATGTGGGCAATGTAGTGGGACTGTAGTAATAAACTGAGGCTTATAGACTTCTGCTATTAAACCTGTATGATTTTCAAAGTTCATCCCTAAAAACACATCCCCATTTACCCAGGACAGTCCCAGTTTTGAGCCCTGTGTCCCGTGTTCTGTCAGATGTATCCAAAACCACTGATTTGTCCCAGTTTTATTCAAGACATGTCCCAGTTTTGACCACTTTGAGACCTGGGAACAGTAAAGAACAGTAAAGTTAAAAAAAAAACAGTATTTCTATTACACACTGACTCACAAGCGAGCCGTGAAAGAGGTGTGAATGATCCCAGTGCACACAAATGTACTTAATTACCTGCGTTTTTTACTCTTTTATTATCACATTCCATTCCAACCCAGGTGTGTCCCAGTTTTACAGGTGAAAATCTGGTCACCCTAATTTAGAAAGTGACAGATACCATCATATTGCACGCCAGCAAGTCAAGACCATGTTTGTCACGCAATAATCTATGTAATCCTGTTTTTCTATGTAAAATTCACTATTGTACACCCTTCATGTGGCACCACCAATGAAAAGGTGGGGCATTATGTAACTAAGTGGGTCGAGGCACCGGGGCTTAAACGGCTGTGCAGCTCAGGACAAGCTAAAGCGGGACAGGTGCTCACCCTTTGACTCTATATTCTTACACACAGAGACAGTATTCACACCAGAACAGGCCTAAACGCTCATAAATGTCACTTCAGATTTAAACGCGCTTGAGTTTCCCTGACCCTCGCGGGACCTGAGGCGCCCCCTGATTGGCTGAAGCCTTCACGCGATAATTCTCGGTCACGCGCTGACTCAGGTAATCAATCAATCAATCAAGCCCATTAGCCTTTTGTCCGGGAGCGGTCCGCCTCTCGACCTGCGCCACCTAATTGATTATTGCCAGGACAACTTTATTGGTTTTGACTGAGGCCAAGTGGAAATGGACGAAGACGGTGGCGTGTCTGGGCATTTTGGTAAGACCTTCTGGGTACAAAGTCATTGTTTTATTGCAACATTGCGACGTGGAGGTCTGAGTCGTGTGATAAAAGTTAAATAGGCGCAAACAGACCTGCACAACGTTGACCTCCAGCCGTCCCACCCTCACTCAAAAGTCCCTAAAACAACTTTGAAATTGAAAGTTAGTCATTAATACTGTCGTTTGCAGACAGGAACAGGCTAGTTTAGCAGCAGCTAGCGGCCGCGTTAATTAGGAGTCAGGTGTGGGCTGCACAGCTGGGACACTGATTAAGAGAGCGGGCTTTATCAGGTAAAATACTCCGCCTTCAGGTCGTCCAATGACTCATGAAATGTGCAGCTAATGGCATCACCAGCCCATGTCTGTGCGGCCTATAGGCCTTTGTTCAAAGTAATTAGCATGTTGGCAGCTTTTTACTAAGCAGAGATAAATTATGGCTAATTGTCACATAAATGTATGCTACATCACGCCCCACCAAACACCGAAGTTTTAATTATACACCTAATAAACTCTCATAGTAGCCCTTACCTATGCTTATACATTTGCCATGCAGGGACTTAATGGCCAAACATTAGGCCTGACAACATTGATTAAAATAAATAAATATATATATATATATATATATATATATATATATATATATATATATATATATATATATATTTTACATATTACATGCAAGACTTTCCTTGTTGCAGATTGCTCAAGTCTTTTGTGTGAGGAACAGGAAGATTTGGGAACGAGGAACAACCCACGTGTGGACAGTGACCGGAAGGAGGAGGATAAAGGAGAGCAGCTCTTTAATCAGACAGAAAGCAGAAAACAAACTGAGAACAATGAACAAGTAGAAAAAAGTGAAGACCAAGCTGAATCCGAGCCTGTGTCAAAGGCAGCTGAGGTGGTTAGCTCTGCAGGTGGAGCGGACAAAGACGTTGTTAACAATGAGTCTACCATTGAAAAAATGGAGGATAAACAAACCAAAGATGAGCAGAAAAGAGGCAGAAAGAGGCGGGGCAAAAAGCAAAATGAGCAGTCAAAATGTAAAAGAAGTTGCAAAGTTGTTCATCTCAAAGGGATGACCAAAAGGACAGATCAGGAACTTGAGAAAAGCCCAGTGGACCTCTCATTAGAGTCCATGGTTGGACTGATGGACAGCAGTGAGTTGGCAGATCCCATCTACCTGGGCTGTGGAGGATCAGGGGTTTACTACCCCCCCGTCCCAATGCCTCTGCTGTACTCACAGCCTCCAGTCCCAATCAAGCCTTCACCTCCTGCCCCCCAGAGCACCACACGAGCCCATAACCCCTTTCTACACATTGTGCCACAGACAAACCACCAGCCTCTTCAGGTCAGACTACAAACACACATGCTCATATTAGTCACCTGCTTTTAAATGATTGTTATTTGTACATTTATAAACTCATGACAGATGGAGGTAACTCAAGTCTATTCAACAAGACGCTCAATACGATACAGCACGAGGGACCGCGGGCGTTCCCTCAGCTATCCAGACATGCCAGGATTAGAAAACGTGGACAACCTCCTCCTGCCGCCAGCTCCAAGGAAGAAAACTCGCACTCTCTATAATACAGGTAAGAGTTTAGTTTATTATTAGGATCCCTATCCCTTGACAGCAGCTACTCTTCCTGGGATCCTTCTTAAAAAATAACAGAATAAATATATTACAATTATTATTAAGATAAGATAAGATAATCCTTTATTGTCCCACATGGGGAAATTTCATTGGTGCAACGCAGGTAGATACAGAGGTAGATACAGAAGAACAGATCACTTATAGGAAGTCTGATAAACACTTTCAGTAGAAGATCTCCTATAAATAAATAAAAACTCCCATAGACAAATAAATACATAAATACCATTGCATGTGATCCCGACGACAAACATAATAGAAATATTTCCAATGCATACACATTACAGACTGCAAGTATACATTTTCACCATAAGAAAGCCATAAACAAGTAATAAGAGGTTAAGAATATTTCATTTATAGATAATATGAATTAAAAAGTTCAGATGGAGGCAACAAATTCCACTCTTTCATTGCTCTGTAAATAAAAGCACTTTTGAGAAAATCGGTGTCGGTTCTGGGAATTAAAAAACATCCTTCAGATGCATATCCATGGAAGTCCAAGTTGTTTTAAGCTGACTGGATTTTTTGTTGTTAAACTGTGGATTTTTTTAGTTAAAAGTGGATTTTTGAGGAGCTGTAGGTGTAAGACTTCTCTTAGAATGTGCATTCAGCTTGATTCCGCTTGTATGTTTGCATCACTTCAGAGCAGTTGGAGCACTTGGAGTCCCTGTTTCTGGACGACCACTATCCTGACGCAGAGAAGAGGAAAACCATTGCTGCTTCCGTTGGAGTCACACCACAGAGAATAATGGTAAGTGACATACATCTTCTATTATTCTATTATCTTCTATATTCTATTATCTTCTATTATTCTATTCTATCTAGTCATAAAGGATAAGGATAACAATTATTTAAAGATAAGATAAGATATTCCTTTATTGTCCCACATGGGGAAATTTCATTGATGCAACGCAGGTAGATACAGAGGTAGATACAGAAGAAAAAGCATCAACATTACTAACTTTTTGGAGGTGGCACATTGCATGGAAAAGGAAAGTTAAAACCATACTTCAGAACATTCTACATGCAGGTTTTATGCCATACTGTGGAATAGTTTTGCCAAAGGAACAACATTTCAAATCGAGTACAGGTCAGGTTTGTGGAGAGGCCGTCTGCTCACAGTAAGGACAAACGTTTATAATAAAAACAACCAGAATTAAGAAAGGAAAAAAAAAACAATGGCAAATGATTCCAATTAGAAACATTTCAACTCAATACAAATGTTGATGTACCAAGGACACATTTGAAATTAGTTTATCTGTACATGATTTTATCAAGTGCTTTTCAATAATTTTCCGGAGGTCATCGACGGGTATCGGCAGGCCAAGCGAGCCGCGGCTCGTGCTGTCGCAGAGGCAAAATCCCGGGCCTGGGAGGAGTTCGGGGAGGCCATGGAGGAGGACTATCGGTCGGCACCAAAGAAATTCTGGCAAACCGTCCGGCGCCTCAGGAGGGGGAAGCAGTGTCTCAACAACACCGTTTACGTTGCGGGTGGAGGCCTGCTGACCTCGACTGGGGATGTCGTCGGAAGGTGGAAGGAATACTTTGAGGACCTCCTTAATTCCTCAGTCACGTCTTCCGAAGAGGAAGCAGAGACCGGGGACTCAGGGGCTGGCTCGCCCATCACCCAAGCTGAAGTCACTGAGGTTGTTCACAAACTCCTCGGTGGCAGGGCTCCGGGGGTGGATGAGATCCGCCCTGAGTACCTAAAGTATCTGGATGTTGTAGGACTGTCTTGGCTGACACGTCTCTGCAACATCGCGTGGCGGTCGGGGACCGTGCCTCTGGACTGGCTGACCGGGGTGGTGGTCACTCTGTTTTAGAAGGGGGACCGGAGGGTGTGTTCCAACTACAGAGGGATCACGCTCCTCAGCCTCCCCGGTAAGGTCTATTCCAAGGTAGTGGAGAGGAGAATCCGACCGATAGTCGAACCTCGGATTCAGGAGGAGCAGAGTGGTTTTCGTCCCAGTCGTGGAACACTGGACCAGCTCTATACCCTCCATCGGGTGCTCGAGGGTTCATGGGAGTTTGCCCAATCAGTCCACATGTGCTTTGTGGATCTCGGGGTGTCCTTTGGGGGGTGCGGGGCCCTTTGCTCAGGGCTGTCCGGTCCCTGTATGACCGGAGCAGGAGCTGTGTTCGTATTGCCGGCAGTAAGTCAGACCTGTTCCCTGTGCATGTTGGACTCCGCCAGGGCTGCCCTTTGTCACCGGTTCTGTTCATAGTTTTTATGGACAGAATTTCTAGGTGCAGTCAGTCGGAGGGTGTCCGGTTTGGGGATCACAGGATTCCATCTCTGCTGTTTGCAGACGATGTTGTCCTGATGGCTCCATCAAACCCAGACCTGCAACATGCACTGGGACGGTTTGCAGCCGAGTGTGAAGCGGCTGGGATGAGAATCAGCACCTCCAAATCCGAGGCCATGGAAAAAGGTGGCTTGCCCTCTCCAGGTGGGTGGGGTGTCCTTGCCCCAAGTGGAGGAGTTCAAGTATCTCGGGGTCTTGTTCACGAGTGAGGGAAGGATGGAGCGTGAGATCGACAGGCGGATCGGTGCAGCGGCTGCAGTGATGCAGTCGCCGCATCGGACGGTTGTGGTGAAGAGGGAGCTGAGCCGAAAGGCAAAGCTCTCTATTTACCGGTCGGTCTACGTTCCTACCCTCACCTATGGTCATGAGCTTTGGGTAGTGACCGAAAGAACAAGATCGCGGATACAAGCGGTCGAAATGAGTTTCCTCCGCCGTTTGGCTGGGCGCTCCCTTAGAGATAGGGTGAGGAGCTCGGCCACACGGGGGGAGCTCGGAGTAGAGCCGCTGCTCCTCCACGTCGAGAGGAGCCAGCTGAGGTGGCTCGGGCATCTTTTCCGGATGCCTCCTGGGCGCCTCCCTCGGGAGGTGTTTCAGGCATGTCCCACCGGGAAGAGGCCCCAAGGAAGACCCAGGACACGCTGGAGAGACTGTCTCTCGGCTGGCCTGGGAACGCCTCGGGACCCCCCCGGAGGAGTTGGAGGAAGTGTCTGGGGAGGAGGAAGTCTGGGAGTCCCTGCTCAGACTGCTGCCCCCGCAACCCGGCCCCAGATAAAGCGGCAGAAGATGGATGGATGGATGGCTTTTCAACAATGCTCTCTTTCCTCTTTCATCTGTTTTATCACGAATTTAGCCCTTTTTCTCCTTTTGTTATTTTGTCCAGGTTTGGTTTCAGAACCGCAGAGCAAAGTGGAGAAAAGTGGAGCGTTCAAACGAAGCAAAGACTGAACAGAAGGCGAGCTGCGCTGGGTCTCGCAGCAGCCCCACTCACGCCCAAAGGAACCCTGCTTTGCCCAGTTTGCCCCTCAAAAGGTCAGTCCTCCCTCTGTGAAACAGTTTACAAGGCTGACCTGGTCTTACCCATGTTCCTCCCTCTCTGCAGACCACCATCTTTTTCTGGTCATTGTGCCACAAATCTGCCTCAGATTGCACGCACAGCGCCAACTTTCCCTCCTTTGTTCAGCAACGTCTCAACCAGTCCAGGTAAAACAATGTGTTTTGAAGGATGCGGAGCATTTGTAAATAAGTATTCATACCTGTCCACCACACGCATCTGTGATCACCAATCAAACAGCTGTAAATACATGCAGTAAATTGTCAGAGTCGGGATTCAAACTCGCGACACTGCGGCCAGCTGCTCTTGGAACCCGGCATGCGTGTGCTGTGCCTTAACCACTCAACCACCGGGCAGCACTGTTGCCAGTTTCTAAATATAAGGGATGCTTAACGGATATAATACCTCACATAATGACACAGTATAAATCCTTTGAAAGACTGAACCACCCTTTAATCTTTTATCTGTGTTAATCTGCAGGTCAGTCCAGAGTCAGAGCTGGAGACCAGCAACAACTTTCATCTCAGGGGGCTTTAACGGAAGACCACCCACGCCCACTGCACAGCCCCCCTCCAATACGCCGGGCCAGCCTGCCTCGGTTCACTACAGCCTACAACCCGCCCAACCCAAACCCTCAGCTCCTTAACACGCTGACCCACACTCCACCTCTGTTTCTGGATGCTCTAGAGGCAGGCGCCTCCCTGGCACATCACGACACTCAGCCTCTGCAGGCTGACACCAGGTCAGGCCCACTCACAGGGGACTGTGACTGGAATACAAGCAGATTATGTGGACAGGGACGAGGAGAACAAGCTCTGACAGGAGAGAGACAGCAGGGACGTGTGGAGTACTGCAAAATACTCATGATGACTGCTCAGACAGGCCTTGTAGGGAGAGTTAGTTTTAGCATTCAGAGCATGCACAGACCTGTGGAGACCAGTAATTACTTAATGCTGAAATATTTTATATGGCCTACTTGGCAACTGACTCTGAGTCTACATTGAGTGCTGTTGGTCATAGATTCGTTATAATAGTAGCAGACTGCTGTTGTCGTAAATTGTTTTCACTAATTGTAAAATGCTTTATTATTAAATCATAAATCTACATTCAACTGTCAAAGTTAATGGTGGTTAATCTGTCTTTTCTCCTCTTGTAGCTCTCTGTTTGATTTTGGGGAGAAGCTTGAGTTCCTGACCTCAGCGCAGCAGAACAACTTCCTGTACCAGCTGCAGTCGTCTTATCCCAACTCTCAGCCTCAGGCTCCTTTGCCCCGTGTGTCCTACCTCACCCCCTCCCCTTACCTCACCCCCTCCCCTTACCTCACACCCAATCCTCCAGATTCCAACCCCACATCCTACCTGACCTTTGGCCCAGGCGGCGGCGCCACAGGTGTGGTGACCTACTCCACTGGAGGCCCTGCCTTCTTCCAGCCCCAGAGCACAGGACAAGTGCTGCTCCAGTCCACTGGCCCTCACGGTGAGTTCAAGGACCAATAGATTAGATGAATGATTACTGTTAAAATGCTCTGTTATGGCACCATTATTTCTGTTGCATCTCAGAAGTCTAGTTTTATTCGTACAAGCACATACACATGATGACAACAATAAGTCTCTGTCAGGCTTTGTTAAGTCTGTGTGCTCTTACAGGTGGGATCACTGCCTATCAGTCGTACCCCTGGGGGAATATTTTCAGCCAGCCCTCATTGCAACAACGGCCCCAGTGCCCCCCGTCGTACCCCAGCAGTCTAAATGCTCCGCGGGACCTCCAGCTGGCTCCCTCCAGCAGCGCTGTTCCTGTTCCCTCTGTGTTCTTCACCAGAGGAGAGCAGCGCTCCTCACACACACAGACTCAATCCAGCAGCACTGTTCTGCCCCCTGTGTCCTCGTTCAGGCCTCCCAGGCTCAGAGCAGAGACCACTCCAACCAAAGCTGGTCCCCTGCTGCCTGCTCAGGTCAGCCCTGCCTCTACACAAAGCTCTCCTATGCCCTCTTGTGTCAAGATAGAGTATGACAGTCCTCGGGAGATCCACAGCCACTTCCACTGTGACTTCTCCCCAATACATTTCTGACTACATGTGTATTTTGTGCAGTGAGTTTATATTATAGTGTTTGTGTGAAAAGAGCTTTTTCATTCACAGTTCTATATTATTCTAGTTTCTTATGTTTGCCAATGTGCCAATAATATTAATGTCAAAAAGCGTGACTGGCCTTTAATAAACACAATGTTCTGTGGACATCCATGATTCTATTTTTGTCGTGTTTGATGTTTGCTGTCATGTGCCGTATCAGACGGTAGAGGGCACTGTCAATGCTTCTGAATTTACCATGAGGTGTGACTTTGTTTCCTGGACATTCCTATCATAGCCAGAAGGAATATGAGAAGGCACTAATTCAATAAAAAACTACAGACACTTGTTACCACAGTGGATATGTCCCATTTGAGGACAAGACGCAGCCTAAATCCTAATCTTTATTGCCCGCACTCTCTGCCCTGTTTGTGCATCACGTCACCCTCCAGTGCTCAAGGCAGTTTTACTCCATAAGTAACATGTTGGATCGGAGTGTTGTTCTAAACTTTCAGCGATCAGTGGGAGGGGGGGGGGGGGCGAAGTTGGGATGAAGGAGGAGTGTGTTTGTGGCACCAAGAGAACTGCAGGTTATGTAACGGCTCTATTTGGGTTTTTAATGAACCTCTCTCTTCTGCTCATTGGCCACTGAGCTGTTACTGTTGGCAGGACCCGTTTAGTGTAAATACAAGCAGTGAAGCTCAGAACGTGCTGAAGTATTTCAAATTGGCTCCGAATAAATGCTGGACTGAAATCTTTGACTGGTTAGACGCGGCTTTGTCGAAACTGCTATCAAACGTCTAAATGGTGCGAGTGATCGAGAGTGTGTCCTGTAGGTTTCTGTCATTATATTTTCCAGGCCCATCCCATGAATAGAGGGGCTCAGAGTACAGCCTGAGACCTCCAAGACCATGTACCAGGGAAGGGATGGGATGCTTCGGCCCCACTTGATCAATATTGACCCAGTATTCTGAGATGTGAAGAAAGGCAACTTGTTTGAGCTTCTATGGATGTGGTCTTAACGTAGTTCTCCCAAACCCAATGTATGTGCACACAACAGTCGCACCGGTCAGTTGGGGATTGCTGGGTACGGTGAACTGCACGGGTTTGTTGATGTAACGGACTGAAACTAGTGTTTAGAGTTTGTTTTTGAAGAAGCAATAACATGGTTTAAAGATCCTCCCGTCCACAACCTGTTTACTTCAAAACCTTTTAAACTGTTGATATTCAGACGTGTTGTATGATCAGTGAGTACAAATGCAGGAATAACAGGGACAGACAATATTTGAGCAGAAATGACATGTCTTTTCACAGATTGATGAAGTTCATAGTTGTTTGCTCCCTGGGTCTGGCACGGCTGTTGTGGGACAGGATTCTATATTCAGTCTTAAATGCTGAATTCGATTTTACTGGAACTGTTCCTTTTTCAGTTTCTTGGTAAATACACTTTATTTTATGTCAGACTTTTAATATCTATGTGGCTAAGTCCTTTTTACAGTCTGTTGAACTGATGCTTTTTATTTACATTATGTGGAAAATACTAGGTTTGTTTTTTGTTAGATGAGTATAGATAAAGATGGATTAACTATTACGACATTGTTTCTATTTAGTCCAGCTGCCAATATGTGGTTGTGTTGTGCCTTTAAAGGAAAATTAAAGTTTTAAGTTATTTTTTTTTCTATCCAAGTCTATTTAAATATCAACTTTATCATTTAAACATTTGCTAAACATCCTCTTCCAGTTATAAAACTGAGGTTCCAGTGGACGCAAATATCCAGCACATGTTTGTGTTTGAGGAGCTGCTCAGTAGACATGTTACATAAGTGATTTGTGTAGAACTTTGCATATTTACACAAAAGTGTGTGTTGTTTTCATGCCCAAAGGCCCATCCCCCAAACAGAGCGGTGTCCAGGTACAGCTGAATCTTTCATGTTCGAGTCCATCACACATTTGCTGTTGACTTTGCCACATGTCTTTTCAGTAGAGGCTGTGTCTTGTTAGTTACAGTGCAGCCACACTCTAACTGCTCTTTTCCTCCAGACTGCCTCTGAATTGCGGCTTGTTTGGTGGTGTGTGATGGAGGTGTGTGAGGGGTCCAGAGGAATGCGGGCGGGGCCGGGGCCGGGGCAGAAGGATGCTGAGGGGAAAAGAGCACCTCTGTTTTAAACGGACATGGATTCAGAAGATTATGTGTGTTTGTGTGAAGATGAAAGATGGGGACATTTGTGTGAGCGACTAACAGGAATTCAGTACTTTAGGAGTCAATATATTTTTCCCAATACATCAGTATTCATTACCAACACAGTAATGTTTAACTTTTATGTGACAGCGGAAATACATTTCAATGACTATGGCATGTCAAATATAACTGTTCTGTTTGGACTGAACTCATTTGAACTAGGAGGTCCAGCCCGTAGTAAAGTGTGGGCTTATGCAGAATATCCCAGCATGCCGAGCAGTTGAACACTGTGGACTGTGTTTGGTGACTCTCCGTTACTTCCGCACCATAAATGTGTGTTTGCTGTACGAGGGAACAGGGAGAAAAGAGGAATTCATATTGGTGTTTATTTGAGCTTTGGCCAAATCCAACTTTGGGCGACTGCAGCAATCTCCAGCTGCTCCTGCACCTCCAGACACACTGTAGAGGCCTGGGCACACACATATACCTGCATATATCAAGGTGTTTGTGTTTCCCTGCCCACCGTAAGGCCCTCCCCAAGCAGGTATTTCCCCTCCGTGCCCACACACACATGGGGGTGCTCAGGGGGGCGTCTGAGGGCTGACTGTAAAGAACCTGCATTGATAACCTGCAGCGCACAGTACCTCAGTCTCACTCTGTGGATCCCCATCGGAGCAACTGCCTCTGCCCTGACTCCAGAGCTCCCGTTCAGGCTCCGCCATCATGATTGTGACCCCGCTCCTGCTGCTGCTGCTCGGCCTCATGGGTGCTCAGGCCATAGACCAGCGCACAGCCGCAGCCATGGGTGAGTACTGACCACAATCTGTTCATCTTTAGCCAGCAAGAAACTCAAATGTCTTGAACAATGACGTAGCCAGACTCAGGATTCATGATACTGATATGATATGATGATACAAGTATTTCTGTCTTCTATAGTTTTATAAAGTTGAATAATTATAGAGTTGAACTTAAACAACTTTTGAATTGCAAAAACGTTGAACTTATGATAATCAATTCATTGTTCTTGTATGTTTGGTATTATTATACCAAACCATATTATACCATATTATTATGTTAAGTATTATTGTGGGAAAAAATTGACTAAATATTTGTTAAATGCAAAAGTTATTTTCTTCATGTGTGGATGTCTGATTTTCACTGGTAATTTAAAATTGTTATTTTTTAATGCTTTGGAACAATTACTTTACACTGGCCTTCCTTGTGTCCAAGCAGCAAATGTCTGAAAAATGTGACACTTTACCTGGTCATTTAGATTTATATGCAATGTATCTACGAGCTAATTATTATTAAAAAAAAAAAAAAAATCTTTGGAAGATTTGCAAGGCCTGTAACTACGGTTGATAGCAATTGAATTGTAATTTGATATCCTGTTAATATTTTTCTAATTTTCCAGACTCCGCCCCTGGTACATTTTGCATCCTGTTTTTCGCTCTTCTCCCTCTCCAGGCACTCTAAGTGCTTCTTTCATGCCACGCTCCTCCCTCCTTTTCCTTTACATTTACTATATGCTCTTTCTGTACCTCAGACCTGAACTGAAAATACTGTCCCATTGATTGAGATTTTCTCTGTCAAAATGCAGCTGCAGGCTTGTGTAAGACGCGGCCCACAGACCTGGTGTTCATCATTGACAGCAGCAGAAGTGTTCGTCCATCAGAGTTTGAACAAGTGAAAGTCTTTCTGGCCAAGGTCATCGAGGGCCTAGATGTGGGACCTAATGCCACAAGGGTTGGCGTTGTCAATTATGCCAGCCGTGTGAAGAATGAGGTACAAGAGCACAACACCACTGTAGAGAGAGCAGTTTGTGTAGGACACAAATTATAGTGTTGTCTCTTTGCAGGTGTCCTTAAAAACTCACAAGACTAAAGCTGGCCTTGTGAAGGCTGTGACCAAGATTGAGCCTCTGTCCACAGGAACCATGACTGGACTCGCCATCCAGTTTGCTCTCAATGTGGCCTTTAGTGAAGCTGAGGGAGCTCGTAAGTCCAATGAGATCAGCAAGGTCAGTCCACAGATATTACAAAGTGTTTGTCTCTCATTCTTAACATCTAATCTGTGCTTGTCACAGGTTGCCATCATCGTCACAGATGGGCGTCCTCAGGATAATGTCAAAGAGGTGGCACTGCGTGCTCGTGACGCCGGGATTGAGATCTTTGCCATCGGAGTGGGCCGTGTGGACATGAGCACTTTGAAGCAGATGGCCAGTGACCCTCTGGACGACCACGTGGACTACGTGGAGAGCTACAGTGTCATAGAGAAGCTCACCAAGAAGTTCCAGGAGGCCTTCTGTGGTAAGACCAGGTTGGAGGAAGACCTGAGGGGGGCCGGAGTGACTGTACATTGAAAGAGCTTTGTGTTTGGTGGCCTCCCTTTACTCAGGGTAAGGTGTCACAGCATTCTTTGTGCAGGTCGCCTCCCCTATTCGCCCTCTGTCTAGTTCTAGACCAAAGACTATTTATAAAATCTCCAGAGGACATTAGAGCTGGAGCAACAACTCAAATTGGCTCTTTATTCATTAGTCTCTCCTTAAATCTAAGAGATGAGGCTGATTTTTCTGTAATTAACAAATCAAAGTGATTTATGAATCCTCTTATTAGATGTGCCCTCTGGCGCTCTGAGGCGGTGGCTCTAACTGCTGCCTGCCACTCACTCTGCAGCAGTCGGCTGTGCTGCAGATGACTGGTCCAAGGGCACAGCTGCATATTGGAGGAGTGAGCTTTTGCTTCACATTCACAGTAGAAGTGCTAAACTAGACTACGTTTGTTCATACAAGGCTTTTCTTCTCTTTTTATCAGTAGTTTTAACGATCCACTGTTTTACTGCAAATTTTCTTTGTTTTCATCATTGATTTAATTATGGTATATTTGAGTTTTAGCAGATTACAGCGGATCATTAAAATATTTGCTAGATTTTCAAACTGATATAGTTTTATTTTCTCCCTCTAACCTCAAACATCGCCCCCTGTTGGTTATGTGTGGCACCTCCACATGCTGGTGTGTGCTCTGCATGCACACATAAACAGTGTCGGACCTGTGTGCCACTGGGGACCATGACTGTGAGCAGGTATGCATCAGCTCTCCGGGATCTTTCAAGTGTGCCTGCAAAGAAGGCTTTACTCTGATGGACGATGGTCGCAGCTGCAGTGGTGAGTGCGCCTCTGCTCCCGTTGTGAATAACGGGGTTTGTCTCAGTCTAGTTCCATGTGTGTGTCCATAATGTTACATCTAAGTTCTCCATGTGATATGTGTCTGCAGCCTGCAGTAACGCAGCAACAGACGTGGTGTTTCTGATCGATGGCTCTAAGAGTGTCCGTCCTGAGAACTTTGAACTGGTGAAGAAATGGATAAACCAGATTGTTGACAAACTCGATGTTTCTGACAGCAAAGCTCATGTGGGGCTGGTGCAATATTCCAGTGCTGTCAAACAGGTGTGTGTGAGTGATAAATGATCCCTAATAATTACCACATTTCCTTCTTTAACCCATCTCTTCTCTGCAGGAGTTTCCCTTGGGACGCTACAACAATAAGAAGGACCTGAAAGATGCTGTGAAGAAGATGGCGTACATGGAGCGGGGGACCATGACTGGACAGGCTCTGCGCTTCCTGACTGACAACAGCTTTATGCAGGGGGCTCGGCCCGGGGTCACCAAGGTGGGCATCGTCTTCACTGACGGACGCAGCCAGGATTACATTGGGGATGCTGCCAAGAAAGCCAAAGCTCTGGGTATGAGACACACAATCTCAGCTCTATGTGAAAGCAGTCATGTTAGAGGAGTGAACTGTCTGTGTTGCAGGTATCAAGATGTACGCTGTTGGAGTGGGAAATGCAGTGGAGGATGAACTCAGGGAGATTGCCTCTGAGCCAATTGGAGAACATTATTTCTACACAGCAGACTTTAAAGCAATGACTCAGATTGGCAAAAAGCTGCAGATCAACATCTGTCAAGGTCTTGAAGACGCATTGAACATACCCACGCGTTATCCACACATAGAGGTATACTGTTATCATTGATATTTCTTTTGTTCAAACAGAGGAAGACCCTTGTGAATGTGACTCTCTTGTAAAGTTCCAGAAGAAAGTAGAAGATGCTCTACAGGCCCTGACGAAAAAATATATCCTTTCCATATAAACAAGTCTCTAGAATGTGGAGTGGAGATGCTTTTTCTTTGTGCATTACAATGTGTCTGTTAAGGTCTTCCTTGACTTATGTCTCACTAGAGAGTATGTCTAAGAGGATCACTCTGCTGGAGAACAAGATCGTCTGAGGTGTCACACTTATCCCTCCTTCCCTTTTCTCTCTGTAATATATTGAAATGAGCCTGTTTGTTTGTACACCTGACCTCTGCATTAGCCCGAGCTCTCCCTCGTCTGTGATACCACCTCCAGCCTCGCTCCAGAGACACACAGAGCCCGGCCGTCATGGGGACCACACCTTTGTGACCGTGTGCGCTCTGAAGGTCATCCTCCTCAGCCAGGCTGTGTGTTTGTTAATAAAAGTCTTCCCTCATAGGGAAACGGTGATGGTACACTAAAAGTTGTTATTGTCATTACTGGGTGTGCTCACAGAGTTGAGAGGTTTCTTGTTTTGTTCACATTTATCTTTTTCACAGAATTGTATACATATATTGTCAATAAGGCTATGTGATTCCAACATTCCAAGGAAATTTACCCCCAAAGCCTCACACTGGGTTTTCAGGGCCTCTTAAAATGGGGCCCAAACTCGTTTAGGGTTAGGGTGAGATATGTCAAATTTCTTCTATAAAATATAGGCTATTACAGATTCTAGTCTATAAAATATTTATTTACAAACTATTAAAACAAATCGATATAAAGCCGTAGTTTATAAGATACATATTTTGGGGTCGCCAATGTATCCAATGAGAGGAAGAGGTTGGGAGCCACTGACTGGACATAAACTTAAGGAAAACAAGAAGCTGACCAAACATAATCTGAATAATTAGGCCTATATTTTGATAAGACATTCTTACAAGATGCATCTTAATTTAAATCAGCAAAACTAGGATTAGATATAAAATACTAACTGTAAATCATAATTAAATGTGGATGACAATAGGCAGCTGGCCTAACATGCATTTCTAACTAAAGGCTGCTACATTGGCCACACAGAGTGTGTCTATATTTGTAACGACAACGATGAGACAAATCAAAGTTGTTTTTGTCTCTTGAAATAATTGAGACGCTGTGACGGTGCGTCACGGTGACGTCGCTTAGGGGGCGTTTCCTTCTGGCTGAATGAAAGCGGAGAGGATGTTTGATAGTTTTATTTTAAAACAGTTAGCATTTATGTTGGACCCCGCAGTGATGTCCAGATGCGGCAGTTAGTTTGAACTTTCCACGCGCAGAGCCGCGTTCTGCGCTGTAAACGGCACTACAGCGAGGCTTTAGCCGCAGCTAACGCGGAGCAACAGCGACTGAAGCCGAAGAAACCGAGGAGTGAACAGCTTCACCGGGGCCGAGCCGCTCGTGCCGCCGAGGACAGCAACACAACCAGTCCAGGCTCCGTCTTTGCTTCTTTGGCTGTGAATTAAACTACTCTCTGACATCTTAAACGAGGAGAAGACTTGAGCTAACTCCGCTAGCCTCGGCGTTTCTCTGATAAAGACGAGCTCGGTCACTTCGGCGGAGCTTTGGACCGGGATCATGGCCAGTGGCTCCACCGCGGGCTTCTCCCGTCAGTCCCCGGGACGCGTCTCCTCCTCCTCCAGCCCCAAGTGTCGGTATCGGTCCGAGTCGGAGGCTGACCTCGTCCCGACAGCGAAGAGCTTGTCCCGGCTGTGCAGCAGAGACGAGGCGGAGCGGACCACGGCTCTGGAGAAACTCTCCGACAACGTCCTCATGTATTTGAGTTTGGACCGCTCCGGATCGAACGGACTCAGCCCAAAAACCCTCCTGCACCTGCTCCGTTTGTCCCTGTCGTGTCCCCTTCAGGAGGTCCGCCACAAGGCCAGCGAGCTGCTTCGGTCTGCGCAGGTAAAGCCCCTTTCACGGGACACGGGGGTCTCTAAAACTACAACTTTACTTTAATACAATCTTCCTCTACGAATGACACGAATATTAGACCCTTCCTTTGACAGAAGAGTGTGACCTTTGACCCCACAGTGTAAAAAACAAGCCAAACAAATGAGACTTTATGCCTGTTGAATTGTCATTTTTTATAAACGTATAAAAATAACTGTTAATCTGTAATCAATACCTTTTTTGATCAACAGAGGCAACGCGTGACAGTTACTCTCCATAAACTGTATTAAATATATCAAATTAATCGAATATGGATCGACCAATAGTTGGGCTCAATATAAACTTGTAGAAAAACACCGCTCTTTGTCCCAATATGATTATATATTACAAATATTTTTAAAACGCGTTGACATATTTAAAGCGCAAATCAGCCCGTTTCTGTTTTGTTTGTAGTTTTTTGTACCGGGTTTCATTATAATAGATCCATGGTTACAGTGTATTTCATCAGACATGAAGGTGACGCAAGAACTGCTGAGGCGCACGAACTGCGGCCACGCCTCCTCCTGGCGCGGCCACGCCTCCTCCTGGCGCGGCCACGCCTCCTCCTGGCGCAAACACGAGCCGTAAACACCGATCGTATCACGCTCACGTCTCTGTCCGGGGAGATACAGCTACTTGTGGCGCGACACCCACTTCTCTATGATTTAATAATGATTTTGTTGACTTTTTAATCACGGCTCCGTCGCTTATAATGTCGGTGAGTTTTGTAACTTTTGTTATTGAGCTTGTCATATCAAACGGCCCTCTCCAGTTTCAGCCACACAAATCTATTTTAAACACTCTAGTTATATTAAAAACTAAATATCTCAATGGCTTTCTTCAGTAACTCTACAAATGATTGGTTTAAATGATTTGCAAATGCAATACACATACTCCATTAATGAATAAATGCTGTACATTTGGTGCATTAGGACTTTTTTGATTAAGTGTTTTTGTTGTTTTTAAACCCAGGAACAAGGTGTAGCAGTCCCTCGAGCTCTGGCTTCAGGTCCAAGTGCCTTTATCCCAGCAAAACAGGTGCGTTTGACCCATCTTAAATCTCCCCATCACTATAATGTAGACATGTTGTTGCATAATACTGCTACAATCTCTGCTACTGTTTCTTTTAGGTGAGAAAAGACAGTTTGATTAAAGTAGATTTTTTTATTGTCTTTCCCTTTGCGTTGACGTCTTTCAGATCTTGCTGGACGGGCTTGATCAGGACGTCCTTATTGAGTCTTTTCTTTCACTGGGTCGGGTGGATCACGTCACAACGGTCATGGCTCTTCACCCGGCCTACCTCAGCTGCTTTCTGAAGACCCAGCATGCTTTGCTGGAGATGGACGGGCCTTTGCCACATCACTGGAGACATTACATTGCTGTTATGGTGAGGAAACCACTGTGGTATCTTAATGCTGTTGTCACCATACCAACCATTTAAACTCAGTTTCCATACTAAGGAATCGGCCTAATACTCGATACACACTGATAATAAAAGGTCTCCTTTTTATTAGACTAAAGACTTATTTTCAAGCCAAAATAATAGTACTTTCTTTATGTTACCATATGGTCTTATACTAGCTCTAATAAAGCTCAGAACCATTCTAAAACTGTTCAGGAAAGGTTGATTTTAGTCATTTATTTTACAATGCTAGTTTTATCTTTAAATTATATATTTTTTGCTACTTTGCCTCAACTGAACATACTGTACTTAAGTGTGTACAAACGTCAGACACAGCCATTGCTTGTGTCATATCAGATAAAATGGTATGTGTGATTAGTCGATGTCGTTTGTCACACAATCTATAACATTTGCTAATATTCTTGAAACACCAGTAATTATTTTTAACAGAGTTGTCCGGATTATCCGCAGGCCGCAGCGAGGCACCATTGCTCCTACTTGGTCCAACAGCACAGCGCTTGTTTCCTGGAGGCGGGAGGCGAGGAGAGCTGGCTCAGTGGCTTGGAGCAGGCGCCGACCAAACTGCGCAGCCTTCAGAGCCTCAACAAACTGATGGCACACAGACCATGGCTCATCACACAGCAGCACATCCAGGTCAGACACCAACACACACGGGCCAAGACTCACTCTGGGGCTCTTTTTACTGCTGCCAAATGGAGCCCAGAAATGCTGTCACGTGCAGAACATTATAACCACTGACACAATACAGAAACACAGATTATAGACACTGTGTGATGTCATCAGAAGGTTCAAAATTCAGGTGATAGGAGAACATAAAGTAGACCGTTATATATGTTACATTTTCTATCTTGTACATACATTTTGTGTACATGGTAAGCTTATTTTATCTTATAGCCTATTTTATTTTTTACTATAGTAGATTTAAATTGTTTTTTATTTAAGTCGTTTTATCTTTGTTCATTGTTTTATGTTGCACCGTTTCACCAAAGCAAGTTGTTGTTTGTGAATTCTGTTCATTGGCAATAAACCTTTTCTGATTCTAAGTATTGGTAATCATATTCTTATATTAAATGAACAAATGCTGTAAAATCTGATATTAATGTTTTCAAACCACGATCTGATATCACTCACATTTATCAGAGTGGTTTTCATTTGCTAAAGCCAACTTTTCATATTTTGTCATATTCTGTGGCTACTTCCAGCTCCTCCATTGAACTCATGTTATTACTACTTAAATTGTTTATGGTTGTTTGATTATTTGCACAAAGTAAAGTATTTTCTTCCTTGTAGGAGCTGGTCTGTCCTGGGGCAGATCCTCGCTGGTCATTGGCGGAGCTTATCCATGCCATCGTGGTGTTGGCGCACGCCCATTCACTCTGTTCGTTTGTGTGGGGCTGTGGCCTGAACCCCGAGTCGGATCACACAGGCGGCTTCACCTTCCAGCCCTCATCTCCCAGTTATGTCCCCCGAAGTCCCCACAGTCCCGCTCACGAGGACGCCAGGCAAGAGGTCCGTCTACATCAGATAGTTATGACTACTTTCAGAAAAATACCCCTCCTTTAGTGACACAGTCAGAGATACTACTACGTGCGCCTCAAACGTGTAGATATGCAGATACAAGCATTGTTCATTCTGTTTATGGTGTATCTAAGTACACTGTGTATTTTCTGTCAAAAGCGTCTTAAACAGTCAACAGAATGTTATTTTATCAGCTCAGTCTGTGATGTTCTGATGAAAGCTGTTCAATTGTTTCAAACTTTAAATTCAGGTCAAACATCAAGTGACTTCAAGTAAAGCAGCGTTGTTGTTTTTATTTTAATAAAAAAGTAGGTGCAGGAAGAGGTAAAAAACCTAAAAGGGTTTATATTAAGGCCGTGGCTGGAGAGCCGCGGCGCGGTCAAATTGCATCGCAGTTTCAGGGACCGCGGCATTTCCCTTATAGCCCGTTATAGCCTCATGGCTAACCTTAACCCTAACCCTAACCTTAAAACGGCGCTAAAACGCGGTCAAATAGCGGCGCAGTTTCAGGAGCCGCGGCGCGCGGCCGGCACAAAAATAACATGGCAGTTTTGGCCGCGCGCCGCGGCACTGCAGACACTCCCTTATATTAAAGCCTCCACATAAAGAATAAATAAAACATGATTGTAGCCGTGCATGGATAAAATCACATATTATTCATACATACAGGTGTGATTATTATGATTCAAAACTATTCAACAAAACATCAAAGTAAGCAAAAATATAGCTGTGTTGTGTTTTTGTTGTTTTGTTCAGTTTCTGGATGACGGCGTTAAACAAACATTTGCTCTCATACCCGTTGCATCAGTATGTCATTAAATAAGTGCAATTGTGTGCACTGTTATTTATTAGCTGCTGGACGGAGCCATGGAGGTGGAGGTGCTGATGAAGAGGATGGTGGAGTTACAGCAGCAGGAGGAAGAGTGCTCCCAGGAAGAGATAATCACTCGCTTTGAGCGCGAGAGGAGCGAAAGCATTCCCACTGGTATGTACTCTGTACATGTTGTTTATCCACATATTTTCGTCCTGCCGTTATCTCACTCTGCTCGGGTTTGACATTTGTTCTTTTTGCTGTTTTCCAGCCGTGGTCCGGGAAGCTCCGCCTGACATGGTGCGGCACCTGGTGGAGGATCCAGAGTTTAGATATGAGGACTTTGCACCCAGAGGAGAGCAGTGTCCCACCACCATGAGGGCACAGGTACAGGACAAACTCAATATGGATTATGATCTGGAGATAAACATACTGTGTGTATACAGTCTTTATTTGACTTTCTACTATGCAAACTAATGCATGTTCTGCACGGCATGTGTGTTTTGTGAAGGACTATTCCTGGGAGGACCATGGCTACTGTCTGGTCAACAGACTTCTGCCTGACATGGGACAGCTTTTGGATGAGAAGTTCCAGGTATTTAACACATTTGAGTAAAGTATATGCTGTTGATCATTATGCACAGATTCAAATGTCACTGTAAACCAACCAAAATATAACATTTAATTAATATGACAGGTTCTCCAGATTTTCATGTTATGACTTAGTTTGGTGGGATAACACCTGTGGTAAATATATCACAGGTTTACATCTGTGAAGTTGCAGTTGGTGAAGAAAGTTTGAAAAATAAGAATTTAAATTTACAGGAATTAAAGCCAAGTTCTAATACAGAATCCCTCTGTGATGTCATCAAAAGGTGACGTGCCATTGAAAACACAGGACAATTGACTCTTAACTGACACTTTTCTGACAGTTTAAACAATCATTCAACAAAATAAAGCTGTTATATGGTATTATTGTTCCTAACTATTTTGTAATGTATATGGATTTCAGTATGGCTGCTAGGTAACAGTTGTGAAAATCTGAGAAATCTGAAATCTAATTGTGTTCACTACGTTTTAATGAAATGTGTAGTGTAATCTGTCCTATAGACTTAAGAGTATAAATGTTTAAATGTGACACTTTTGATCTGCAGGTTGTCAGCAACTTGACTTACCATCGGATGGCGATGCACGAGGGAGTCGATACACACACTTTGAGGAAGGCTCTGTGGAACTACATCCATTGCCTATATGGCATTCGGTCAGTATCAAAAGCACTGTCATTGAGTTTGTTCAATTTAATTATGTATTCAATCACTTCTGCACAGATATGATGACTACGACTACGGCAGTGTCAATGTCTTACTTGAGCGCTCTCTGAAAGTATTTGTGAAGACAATGGCCTGTCACCCGGAGCAGACCACAGTGCGCATTTACAACGACTTCTGGATACATTTCAGACACTCAGAGAAGGTAAAACCAGGGACACGGCTGTTTAGTCTGAGTGAAAATGTTTATGTGAAGAAGAGTTCACCTGTGCCATCTTCTTCCAGGTCCATGCTAATCTTATTGTGATGGAGGCGCGGCTGCAAGCTGCGCTGCTGTACACGCTACGCGCTATCACGCACTACATGAGATGACATACTCACACACGCATATCTGAAACACAAAAGACAACTGCAACTTTGCAAATGCTGAGCCAGCTAACATTCCACGGCACTAATGTGATGGAAGTGGATTCGTAATTTTGCACAATTTTAACACGGTACAATGAATGTTTGTATTTGTGTATGTTATTTTTTTCTGTGTTAATTATTGATGCTGCTTTGCACTGAAGTTCCCCATATTTACTTTTGACCCGTCGACTCCAATGTTTTCATTCAAAAACTTGCACATCTTAAGTCAAACATATCTGAACCATGAACTTATGGCTAGGCATTAAGTCCAACATTCATCACTGTAGGTTTTAGTTATTTATATGACAAATTTGTTTAGATCTGTGAACTGCTGTCAATCACATCAGACTCCTCATGCCTCAATATTTACACATCAAGAAAAGTTGTCTACCTTGTATTTTTCTACACAATAAAGTTACTTTGTTAAAAAGATTATGTCTTATGTGTTTTCGTATTTTTCTCTACTTCAAATTAGTCTCTTTGGTATGGGATGCTATTTCTTTATATAGGAACAGTGTAGAATAAGCATGTACTGTAATCCATAGGCAGGTTGTACCAATTAACTAAATCTAGAAGTCGTAGTTTATTAAGTTGGAATTCATTTCGTTGCTTCATTTAAATAAAAAGTAATATAGTTTTGGACTCTTTTGTTGTGCTTGTAGTTGCACTCTTCCACCACTAGATGTAGACAAAGACTTTGAGGTATGCGGTGTCTCCGCAGCTCAGTTTTCCCACAGTCCCAAACATGGATCTATAGGTCTAAGATTGTTAGTTTGAATGAATTATTTTACCCAGTGTGTTTTATACCATTGTTGAGGACCTTCACGTTTGATATTGCTTTGAATGCTCACACTTCGCCTATATCTTTTCACACGTCTCTTCTGTCCTTCCTGTATCACTGTCTATCTTCTCTGCGTTAGTGAAGTAAGTGAAGTAAATGTCGCATTGTTTGTTGTAAAATGTCATTTGAAATGACCAGATTATAAATGTCCAACTTTTATTGCCATATTTTGCGTGTACTGAAAATGAATGCGGTGCGAGAGTTCAGAGTTCAGAGTAGCTCGCATCATTCTTCATGTGAAATGTGTTCAGGGGCGCGTTCCTCTGGGGCGGACCTCAGCGCGCGCGTCCTCTCCTCACACCTCAGTTTGGCCCTGGTGCCCTGGTGCTCACCACCTCCTGCGCCCTGCCTTCACCTGGACATAGACTTATGGTAAGAAGTATTCCTTTATTACAACTTTGTTAAATGGCTTTAACAAGTCGCCTCCTTTCAAACTTTAACAACGTTTTGACCTGATTGTTCTGATCACAATTGATATACTATATCCATCTCACGTTGACACTACTTTAAAGTCTTCTCTAGGTCAATGTCTGCAAATGTTCGCCAAGACATTGAACTTTAACAATCGCCCAAGCAGATCACATGATTTTGTTGTAGAATAAGTTTAAGGAACGTGAGAATTGCTTCAGTGTTTGGTAAGAGAAGTTGCTTGTGAGAAGTTGTTTGAAGTGGACTCATACCACCGATGATGCCATGTTGAAATCAGAAATGTTGAAACGCATTAGTTAACTGCATAAACAGTTAAATATGCTCTTAAATTGGCATGTAATCAGTATCTCTACATTTTCTGTTCTTTTCTCTAATCTACAATGGATATGAAGTAAAAGATTGTCAGAAAAAGAAAGATATTTAGGCACCTGAATGTGTCATTTGTGATCTGAGGAAACCAACTTGAGGAAAAGGCTGGGCTGAAAGCATCATTTACTTCCCTTCTTTTAGCTCTTCCTGTTTCCTTGACACAATTGATGGTTTTGACACTGTGCACCTGATGCCCTTTCAATTTCAGACTTTAATCACAAATAATCCACGACTTTGTGGGAGTAGTGTCGGACATTGCAGAATGGGCAGATAAAAAAACCAGACCGGACTGACTGACCAAGGCCAAACCTCATCACTTCCTGTTTCATAGCAAGGTCGGTTCCTGTCTTGAGCCATGGTGCAAGGCGGGAAGGAAAGGGGCGTCACTTTAAGCTTAGACATGTATGGTGGAATGGTCAGGTATGCTAAACCAGTGTGGCCAATCGTTCATAACATGGGGCATTCTAATGATTGTGTTATGGCAGTGTAATAAGTCTATGGACGATAACACAGTGACATCATCTGGCAACAGGACCACCCGGTGACTGTTCCAGCGGTGCACCCCTTCCGCCCCTCTCCTGCATTCTGACCGTGCAGCTCCAGTGACAGCTTGCTTCCCATTGTCCTATCATTCCCGCTCCAAACGGGGCCTGCATCCTGTGGGGGGGCTTCCTCCTAATCCGAACCACGGACAAGAGGCACCAGGCGAGGAAGAGGAGAGCGAGGAAAGTGTCTGACAAATGAGTAGATCCCCTGTAAAGCTTGTGTGAGAGCAGGAGAAGGAGTTTGTGAATATTTTGGTTCTCTTGAGCTAATTCCCCTGATAAGGCGGCTTATCTGCAGGCCGTTGTGCAGGAAAGGGTGGGTCCCCGGGATGTTTGTGCGTGTGAGTTTTGGAGTGCTGAGGTTTGAGTGGGAGACTGGACTCAGGCATCAGTGCGCCGTTGTAGGTCACACCGCACAGGCTTCCTCACATTGTTTAGCATAACATTTACTGTACATTTTATCCACTATACGTCTGTTTTGAGAGACGAGGCTCAGAAGACTCCGAGGTAGAACGATACTGAGCTTTTACTTCATCTCAGCGTTAAGATTGTAAAAAAAAAAACACGACTATACTTGATAAATGTTGTGTGGAGTCATTTTATAGTGTACCTTTTCTATCATTTATTCAATTTCATTTCTTTAAAGATGTTAGAGATTGTAAATTGTAATATAATATCTCTGTTATAATACTTATAATTGAGGAAACCAACTGTGCAGTATTTGAAAGGCTTGATACAAACACATGCTTCTCTTTGCCACAATAGAGGTTATAACACATAGTTTTTATATAACTCTCTCAAAAGAATTTCCTTTTCTTTTCTTTTATTATGTAAGCATTTTGGTTTTGCCCAATTCATTTAAATGAAAAAACTGATCAGCGTTTTTGTGACTTGACTTCTACCAAATAAGGAACTTTCTTCAAGCGTGCTATTTCAACTGTGCGAACCTCCCTGAAGCCATGCACACCCGCTCACACATATGTTCTATTTATGCCAAAGGCTGGCCCCACAAACCATCCTTTCATTTACCGTAAGCCTTTGTTTTATTCAACCTGTTTCTCGTCTGGATTCCCGCAGCTCTTTGGACACGTGAACACTGACTTCTGACAACACCACTCTGCAAACATTTCCAGTATTAGTGTCCGAATTATCATCGACCAACACATAGCAAGATATGGATCGTGCATGGCTGAAGGAATGTGAACGTTTAGACAAAAAAACAAACAAACAAACAAACAAACACCAAGAGAATGAAAGGACGTCTGCTTTTTAGGTTGTGAGTGTGTGTGTGTGTTTGTGTGGCTTTATCCTCAGTTTCCAGGAAAAGGGGGCCGGGGGAGGGGGGCATCTGAAGGGCGGACAGGAAACTCAAACATGGCTAACATCCTGCAGCTTTCCCGATGGCCAGCGTGTTATTGCAGAAGTGCGTGATGTTGCAGAAGTGCGTGATATAGAAGTGCGTGATATTGCAGAAGTGCGTGATGTTGCAGAAGTGCGTGATATAGAAGTGCGTGATATTGCAGAAGTGCGTGATGTTGCAGAAGTGCGTGATATAGAAGTGCGTGATATAGAAGTGCGTGATATAGAAGTGCGTGATATAGAAGTGCGTGATATAGAAGTGCGTGATATAGAAGTGCGTGATGTTGCAGAAGTGCGTGATATAGAAGTGCGTGATATAGAAGTGCGTGATATAGAAGTGCGTGATATAGAAGTGCGTGATATAGAAGTGCGTGATATAGAAGTGCGTGATATTGCAGAAGTGCGTGATATAGAAGTGAGTGATATTGCAGAAGTGCGTGATATAGAAGTGCGTGATATTGCAGAAGTGCGTGATATAGAAGTGCGTGATATTGCAGAAGTGCGTGATATAGAAGTGCGTGATATAGAAGTGCGTGATATAGAAGTGCGTGATATTGCAGAAGTGCGTGATATAGAAGTGCGTGATGTTGCAGAAGTGCGTGATGTTGCAGAAGTGCGTGATGTTGCAGAAGTACATGATATTGCAGAAGTACATGATATTGCAGAAGTACATGATATTGCAGAAGTGCGTGATGGTGCAGAAGTGCGCACACGTCCAAAGAGCCGTTCTCTGTCATCAACACGTGATTTTGCGTCGGAACCGTTGCTTTACATTCGGAGCAACATCAGGCCAATTCAAGCTGACTCTAAATGATGCTATGTCCCTGGCCACCGTCACTTTTATTGTTCTTCCTGTGACTCACTTCCTCCACATTCCTTAGTAGGTGGGGGGTGGGTGGGGGGGCGTTGGTGGGCCTTTACACCGTAAGGTTGCAGGTTTAAATCCCTGGGGGCTGATCGGCGATGTGTCCGTTTCAAAGACTTCTGACATGTGCTATGCGTCTCGGCGTGGCATCAATAATAACAATACATAATAAGTGTAGTATCACAAAAAGGAACGCCATGGTGCTGTGAGAGCGAACCTCAACAGCAACAACAACAACAACAACCAAACTATTTTCTCACAAAACCTCTCTCCCCACTCGCTGCCCCATTTCTCTGTCTAACATGGTACTCATTCAGGGCCATTAAAAACAAACATCTTATTATCATTAACATTTTGACCGGTAAACAAGGGTGATCCATCCATCCATTTTCTACCGCTTTATCCGGGCCGGGTCGCGGGGGCAGCAGTCTAACCAGGAACTCCCAGACTTCCTCCTCCACAGACACTTCCTCCAACTCCTCTGGGGGGGATCCCGAGCCGTTCCCAGGCCAGCCGAGAGACATAGTCTCTCCAGCGTGTCCTGGGTCTTCCCCGGGGCCTCTTGCCGGTGGGACATGCCCGGAACACCTCCCCAGGGAGGAGCCCAGGAGGCATCCGGAACAGATGCCCGAGCCACCTCAGCTGGCTCCTCTTGACGTGGAGGAGCAGCGGCTCTACTCCAAGCTCCCCCCGTGTGGCCGAGCTCCTCACCTTATCTCTAAGGGAGCGCCCATCCACCCGGCGGAGTAAACTCATCGATCTACGATCTTGTCCTTTCAGTCATTACCCAAAGCTCATGACCATAGGTGAGGGTAGGAACGTAGACCGACCGGTAAATCGAGAGCTTTGCCTTTTGACTCAGCTCCCTCTTCACCAAAATATTATTGTTGCAGCCGCTGCACCGATCCACCTGTCAATCTCACGCTCCATCCTTCCCTCACTCGTGAACAAGACCCCGAGATACTTGAACTCCTCCACTTGGGGCAAGGACTCCCCACCCACCTGGAGAGGGCAAGCCACCTTTTTCCATGTCCTCGGATTTGGAGGTGCTGATTCTCATCCCAGCCGCTTCACACTCAGCTGCAAACCGTCCCAGTGCATGTTGCAGGTCCGGGTTTGATGGAGCCATCAGGACAACATTGTCTGCAAACAGCAGAGATGAGATCCTGTGGTCCCAAACCGGACACCCTCCGACCCCTGACTGCACCTAGAAATTCTGTCCATAAAAACTATGAACAGACCCGGTGACAAAGGGCAGCCCTGGCGGAGTCCAACATGCACAGGGAACAGGTCTGACTTACTGCCGGCAATGCGAACACATCTCCTGCTCCGGTCATACAGGGACCGGACAGCCCTGAGCAAAGGGCCCCGGACCCCGTACTCCCGGAGCACCCCCCAAAGGACACCCCGAGGGACACGGTCGAAAGCCTTCTCCAGATCCACAAAGCACATGTGGAATGGTTGGGCAAACTCCCATGAACCCTCGAGCACCCGATGGAGAGCATAGAGCTGGTCCAGTGTTCCACGACTGGGACGAAAACCACTCTGCTCCTCCTGAATCCGAGGTTCGACTATCGGTCGGATTCTCCTCTCAAGTACCTTGGAATAGACCTTACCCGGGAGGCTGAGGAGTGTGATCCCTCTGTAGTTGGAACACACCCTCCGGTCCCCCTTCTAAAACAGAGTGACCACCACCCCGGTCTGCCAGTCCAGAGGCACGGTCCCCGACCGCCACGCGATGTTACAGAGATGTGTCAGCCAAGACAGTCCTACAACATCCAGAGACTTTAGGTACTCAGGGCGGATCTCATCCACCCCTGGAGCCCTGCCACCGAGGAGTTTGCGAACAACCTCAGTGACTTGTGGCCAGCCCCTGAGTCCCCGGTCTCTGCTTCCTCTTCGGAAGACGTGACTGAGGGATTAAGGAGGTCCTCAAAGTATTCCTTCCACCTTCCGACGACATCCCCAGTCGAGGTCAGCAGGTCTCCACCTGCACCGTAAACGGTGTTGGTGAAGTACTGCTTCCCCCTCCTGAGGCGCCGGATGGCTTGCTAGAATTTCTTTGGGGCCAACCAATAGTCCTCCTCCATGGCCTCCCCGAACTCCTCCCAGGCCCGGGATTTTGCCTCTGCGACAGTACGAGCTGCGGCCAGCTTGGCCTGCCGATACCCGTCAATGACCTTAGGAGACCTACAAGCCAGAGTGGCCTGATAGGCCTCCTTCTTCAGTCTGACGGCATCTCTTACTTCCGGTGTCCACCACCGGGTTCGGGGTCCAATAACTGAACACCACTTGGGTTCAGATCGGAGAAGCCGTTCTTCCCGATCACCCCTCTCCAGGTGTCACTGGGCGTTGAAGTCCCCCAGCAGAACAACGGAGTCCCCGGTCGGTGCACTGTCCAGTACCCCTCCCAAGGACTCCAAGAAGGCCGGGTACTCTGCACTGCCACAACAGTGAGAGACCTGTCCCCCACCCGAAGGCGAAGGGACGCAACCCTCTCGTCTACCGGGGTGAACTCCAACACCTGGCGGCTGAGCTGAAGGGCTATAAGCCCACACCAGCCCGCCGCCTCTCCCCGCGGGCAACACCAGAGAAGTGGAGCGTCCAGCCCCTCTCGAGGAGATGGGTTCCAGAGCCCAAACTGTGCGTGGAGGTGAGGCCGACTATATCTAGTCGGTATCGCTCAACCTTCCGCACAAGCTCAGGCTCCTCCCCCCCAGCAAGGTGGAATTCCATGTCCCCAGAGTTATTCTCTGTGTCTGGAGATCTGGTCGCCGAGGCCCCTGCCGTCGACTGCCGCCCAGATCTCTCTGCACCGGCCCCTTATGGATCCTCCTGCGGGTGGTGGGCCCATGGGAGGGCGGCCCCACGTCGCTCTTTCGGGCTGTGCCCGGCCAGGCCCCGTGGGGAAAGCCCCACCAGGCGCTCGCCATCGAGCACCCATCCCAGGCCTGGCTCCAGGATGGGGCCCTGGTGACGCCGATCCGGGCAACGTAAACGGCCTTGTTCTTGTTGTCATCATAAAGGGCTTCTGAACCGATCTTTGTCTGACCCGTGACCTAGGACCTGTTTGCCTTGGGAGACCCTACTGGGGGCTTGAAGCCCCCAACAACATAGCTCCCGGGATCATTCGGGCGCTCAAACCCCTCCACCACGTTAAGGTGTCGGTTCAAGGAGAGGAACAAGGGTGATAGTTTGACAAAATCTATGGCAAAAAATAAACTATAATTCTTCTGTTGAACTATATGTCGGTATTTGATGGGGTTTAGAACGCTTTTGGACTGATCATTGTTCCGATGATGCAAATGCATTCAGTGTGTTATATTATACTAACCTATGTGTGCTTTTTACTAACCTATGTGTGCTTTTTACTAACCTATGTGTGCTTTTTACTAACCTATGTGTGCTTTTTACTAACCTATGTGTGCTTTTTACTAACCTATGTGTGCTTTTTCCTTTCGTTCTTGGCCCCAGTCTCTGCTTGGTGGAGACTCTTTTTATTTAAAACAATGAAACTGGAAGTCAGAGTTACATAGATTCCTATCAACTCAATCTTAGATCTTTTGTAATAGCGGCTGTCTGTAACATGCCACAGAAATAATCACACGCACATTTTTTCACACAGGCCAACTAGAAATACCCCACTCAAAACTGTAGAGGCAGAGGGGAAGTGGCTAACCTCACATCTCTCTTTGTCTTTCCTCTTCTGTAGCCGGTCTCACCGCGTCACCTTTATAGCGCCTCTTCATGCTTTGGTGCCTTTGAAACGGTTCCTCTGGTTCACTGCCCTGACGTGGCGCTGCCATCACTCACCTCTGCTCTCTCTTCCCTTTTTTTTTCAGTGGAAATGTTGATTGACAGATGATTTGACAGAGGAAAACATCAGGTGAGAAAAGTGAACTTGTCTTACACCCACTTCCTTTTCCACAAGTGGCTTGGGGGAAATTAACTTTTATTTTAACTTCTCTCTTTGCTGTTTGTTCCTGTGGTTCTACGTTCCCAGGTTAGGACTCCAAATTGCTTTGACAAGTCTCTTGAATTTGTGGGAATGCTACATGTGAAGTGAACAAATCAGATGTGCCCTCATATAACCTCTTATAATCTGGTTATGCAAAATGTTACTACTGCTACTTCTACTTCTACTTGCTGCTTGTACCAACTACTCCTCCTGCTTCTGACCTTCTTCTCACTCGTTGTATAATTTGCATGCATTCTGTCTTTTGGCACAACAGTTAAATCATATACTAAGTTACTATAGCCAAGTGTCATGCCACACATGGGTCACTAAACAGATAGAAGCTTTGAAGTTGACAATGTGGATGCTGTGAAATGTCAAATCAACACTAAAATAGCAAAAAGGAAATGAGAATGACCATAAGTCTATTTTAAAATTCCACCGTTAGCGCTGCTTCTAGTCACTTCTCGCCTCTGTAAAGACATAACCAAGCATTTATGTGTGTGTTATTTTGCAGTCTCTGTCTTGGTGCCAGTTATTATGGGGTGTGCCTGTTGCAAGCAGAAGAAGTCGGCTAAAGAAGCAGCAGCAGCAATTGAGACAGCAGCTATTACAGAGCTGTCTCCTAGCAACACAGACGGAGGCGTGTCATCCCTGACCTCTCGATACTGTCCTGACCCCACTCAGACCATCCCGGACTTCAACCAGGGTTTCCCGTGTGGAACAGTCTTCCCCAGCAGCAACATCCCACAGCGACCTGGAGGCATCACCAGTATGAAACACTTTACATTCTAACAGACACACGCTCGAGAGCCGCTGTAACTCGTGGTGTCAGACATACGTTTAGGACTTCTTTCAGGTCAAATGAGGACACAGATGAATCCTTTCATTCCTATGACTCACATTATAATTTGTCTCCTTGTTGTTTGGAGAATATTTGTGGGTCAAAATGCGTGATGTTGGGGTCAGAGCAGGTCTAAGTTGCAGCTTCAGGGCAATGTTCACACTGCAGGTCTTGATGCTCAATTCTGATGTTTCGGGGGGAAGCGGTTAACATTGCAAAAAACAAAATGTGACTCAAAATTGATATCGCAATAACAAGATTATTGTGAAAGACAGTTATATAGTAAATATATAGTCATTTTAAAGCTGCTTTATGTAACTTTTGCTGGAGATGTTATTCCTCTCCCTGGAAACATATCTCTCACCATAAAGACTAGGAGGGGATGCCACCAGGCCATTTTACAGGTGAGAGCTGTGGAGAGGTCCAATGACATCTCCATGGAAACAAGCAGGTGTCGCACCATTCTCCAGAAATGTTACATAGTGTACCTATAAATGACAACAAAAGAGACCAATTTACCAGTGGTCAAGCTGTGTCACAGTAAAAAACAAGAAAAGAACAAGGTTCTCAGTGTCTATAAACAGGAATGATCACGTCTTTTCTGCTTTTATTGTGGTTATGTTATTATGTTAGTAACGGCACGGTAGCGCAGCGGTTAGCACTCTTGTTTCACAGCAAGAAGGTCCTAGTTTAACTCTCGGGCGGAAAGGGGCCTGTCTGCGTTGTGTTTGCATGCTCTCCCTGTCCGTGTGCATTTCTTCCGGGTACATTAATAGCCACTCAGAGCATATTTTTGATTCAGTTTTCTTGTGCAGGTGGTGGCGTGACTCTCTTCATTGCTCTGTATGACTATGATGCACGCACGGAAGATGACCTCACCTTTCAGAAAGGAGAGAAATTTCAGATTATCAACAACACGTGAGTAAAAATGTATATTCATGTTTAGTACGAGTGTATTTTCTGTTTCATAAAAGATCATTGTCCTGGTTTGTTTGCTTGTATTCAAAATCTACCATGAAACAAGGGAACATAGATTGTATTATTATTTTATTTAAAAGAGCTGCAGTTGCTTCTCTCACGTCTTGTTGAAGTTGACTATGCCTCAGTACTCCCTGCATCACGGCGCCTCTTTTAAACAAACGTCTGTGTGTGTTGGCAGAGAGGGCGACTGGTGGGAGGCGCGCTCGCTGGACACGGGACACTCGGGTTACATCCCGTCCAACTACGTGGCTCCGGTAGACTCCATTCAGGCCGAAGAGTGAGTGCCAACAAACGCTACACCCAAATCACTCCTGAAATGATTGGCATGTTGTCTGGGGTCGGGGGGTCAGAGGTTACCATGGTGACCAGTGTGTTGTTGTCATGGCGACAGGTGGTATTTTGGTAAGATGGGGAGGAAGGATGCAGAGAGACAGCTGCTGGGCAATGGAAACCAGAGGGGCACTTTCCTCATCCGAGAGAGTGAGACCACCAAGGGTAAGAGGCTGTGATTACAACCTATTACAGCTTACCTCTGAATAAAACTGCTGCTATATTCACTTCCACTTTCCCACCTAAGTCTAACAAATGTACAAATGCTTAGTCCATCTTTTTAAAAATACACATTTACTGTAATATAGATGTTTTTAAGTCATTCATTACATGGCCATAAGATAGCTCGTCTTCTGTTTTCTTTCCCAGGTGCCTACTCCCTGTCCATCCGAGACTGGGACGACACAAAGGGAGACCACGTCAAGCACTATAAGATCCGCAAACTGGACAATGGGGGATATTACATCACCACCAGATCACAGTTTGACACAGTGCCACAGCTGGTCGAGCACTACACTGGTAAAAAACCTATTTTTATTCTTTTAATAGGTCTACAACTCTGCATTCGGAAAGTTTCTGTCTCTATACTTGAGTATCAGTGAAACTCATAGCACTCCCTAGCACTTCCTCTTCTGTTTGTTTGTGTAACTCTGACTCCTGGTGTCTGTTAATGGTAATGCACTTACCCAGAGCGACTCACCTTTTGAACTTGACTTTGGGATAATGCAGCTGTGTAAAGTAAAGTAAAGTCATTTCCAGTTATTGTGATCCTTCATTGCTTCGTACACAGTAATGACATAAAATTACATAAAATCACTAAAACTATTGGGGGATTCTGTTGTCACTGTTTTACTCATAATTGTAGACTTTCCTCCAAATGTGTGGGTGAGGCAAAAGTGAAGTCAACCGCAAGATATTTTTCTTTATTGTTACACTTTCTTGTGTGCTGTATGTGTTTATGTTTTAGTGCTTCATGTTATTTAGTTTGTCAGCTCCAACTCCTGATTTGTTCACCTTTGTTTGCGGCCCTCTTTTTGCTTTTTCACTTTCCCCCCTTGTCTGTCTGTTTCTCTCTCTCTCTGCGTCAGAGAGAGCAGCGGGCCTGTGCTGCCGGCTGATTGGCAGTTGTAAGCGGGGTATGCCTAAGCTGGCCGACTTATCAGTGAAGACCAAGGACATGTGGGAGATTCCCCGAGAATCACTGCAGTTGATTAAAAAACTGGGCAATGGCCAGTTTGGAGAAGTCTGGATGGGTAGGACTCAGACTGGTGATAGTGAGCCGTGGGCTGAAGGGACAATGAGAGCACACCTGGAAGAATAAAACACTTCTGATACAGTCTTATTCTTTATTATTCGTTCAGTTAATTATTTCATGTCTAACCGATCGAAAATGCGTGATTAAATATCCAAAATATCTATTCAAATTGTGTTCACATGTGGCAGCAAATTAGTTAGTCAAAAATATGCATGAATAGTTGACTCCAAATGAAGTTGTTTTGACTGCCAGGTGTGCCTAGTGTTATCCTGCCTCCTGCTGTTGTTGCATGTGCATGTTCATCATCTCACCTCACATTTTTGTCATCCCATCCCTTCTCTTTTCCATCTTTTCTGATCCGTCACTCCACCTACCCCACTCCACCTACCCTCCTAACTTCACATCCTACTTCCACTGTCTTTCTTCACCTGTGGTAGGCACTAATGATGGACTGTGCTATTTCCTGACCACGCCGTGTCCTAACTCCACCCCACTCACCATGGGCCTGGGGCGGGACGCCTGGGAGGTGTCGAGGGAGACACTGTCCATGCAGAGAAAGCTGGGACAGGGCTGTTTTGGGGACGTGTGGATGGGTGAGACAGATAACTTCTCCAGGCTTACAGTCTGCTGTGTTGTCTCATTCAGTGTCTGGCTTTGGCTTTGATAAAGTATTTTCTTGTAAGCCATTCCAGATTATGTACTGTGTTCATTATGTCCATCCATGTTCCAGTACTTCTGAGCTGTGCAGAGTTTCTCCTTGTGGCCAATCCATGTCTCAGGTGCAGCTGGCTTTAGTGTAAGACCAGTCAAACCACCATGTTTTCTCACATCACTGTGCCATGTGCATGATCACAAGCAATAGAATAAATATGCATGAGGTTAATGATTTCACTGTGTTTGCTTGTGCAATATACAAGATTTATGAAGTCTGTGTGCATTGTCCCTACACTAATGCTTCGTAATGTCTATAGGGTCCTTTAGTGTTGGAGTTTTAATGTCCCTGTCTGTATGTTAGGTATGTGGAATGGCACCACTAAGGTGGCTGTGAAGACTCTGAAACCAGGAACCATGTCCCCTGAGGCCTTCCTGGAGGAGGCTCAGATCATGAAGCGACTGCGCCATGACAAGCTGGTGCAGCTTTATGCAGTCGTTTCAGAGGAGCCCATCTACATTATCACTGAGTTCATGAGCCAAGGTACAGCAGCGGGCCAGCTGGCAGACTCTCACTACTGTACACTCACTACTGTGGTTGGATTTGGATGTGGTTATAATTTATGCATACATTTCAGATATCATACGTTAAAACAGTTTGTGAGACAATTATTACTGCCCTTATAAAATACTGAAAGCAAGCAAAAAATTGGCAGCTGTTTTTAGGCCCAAGGGGAAACGTTTTAGTAAATTAAAAGACCACAAGTTCAACCGCACAAAGCCCTCAAGAGACAAAAAGTGAATTCCAATCAAGCAAAGGAATTTAATTCCTGTTTCTGAGTTTGCTCTTTGACCTCCCAGTGGAGGTGGCCCATGACATCAGACATTTTCCATCAATACTCTGACAAACAGATAAGCAAAAGGTTAAAATCTGTTCTAATAAACACATATATTTGAAACAAGAATGGCGAAGAGGCAGCTTTGTATGAGGAAATATTTGTTTTTTAATGTATGCTGTGATGAAACGTGAATCAGTAGTGCAAATGGTAACAGTTTCTTATGACAGGCATGAGGCATCCATCTGATCCACAATATGTTCTGTGCATACAGGAAGTTTGTTGGACTTCTTAAAAGACGGAGAGGGGCAGAGTCTCAAACTGCCTCAGCTGGTGGACATGGCTGCTCAAGTGAGTTCTTAACACAGTGACTAAGATACACAGGTGAACTCTCTGGACCCCTCTTTCTCTGTTTGGCAGATTGCAGCTGGAATGGCATACATTGAAAGAATGAACTACATCCACCGCGACCTGCGTGCTGCCAACATCCTGGTTGGTGACAACCTGGTGTGTAAGATTGCGGACTTTGGCCTTGCTCGGCTCATTGAGGACAATGAGTACACAGCTCGACAGGGTAACACCATGTGATCCTTTCACGTCACAATTGTGAATGTGTGGTTTTATTTTTATACATAACTAGTCCTAATTGTAAGAGTATTCATGTGCACTTGTTGCCATGGTTTCAGGGGCTAAGTTTCCCATTAAGTGGACGGCTCCAGAAGCTGCGCTGTATGGACGCTTTACCATCAAGTCAGATGTGTGGAGCTTCGGTATACTCCTGACTGAGCTTATCACTAAGGGACGCGTGCCATACCCAGGTACATTATAATCACACACCCTGAAAAGAACTGTTTCTGTACATCCAAGTACATTATGTGAGAACACTTTCATGTTCCAGAAATAAAGAATACGCACACTATAAAGTAAAAGTGTGTTAAGGACATGACTCCCAGACTGCAGTGCAAATCACCTGCAGATCTAACATTCTTAACCAAAGCTTTATTTTCCCAGTGTTTTAGTAATTTTGTGATCTAAAAAAATAAATAAACTACCATGTGGTATTTGTTACACTGGCTATATATTGTTGTTATGCCATAGATAGCTCATTAGCACAATGTTAAAAGATAAATCTTAAGTGCTTTATTCAAATTTATGGAGACATTTGAAAATTGTTCAGACCACATGGCCTAAAACATTATTATTATTATTTTTTTTTAATCCTGAGCTCACTACTTCTTCCCTTTTTCTTTTTTACATCAATCCCTCTGTTTTCTTCCCCCTGTAGGCATGAACAACCGCGAGGTGCTGGAGCAGGTGGAGAGGGGGTACCGAATGCCCTGCGCCCCGGGCTGCCCTGCCTCGCTGCACGAACTGATGCTGCAGTGCTGGAGGCGAGAGCCCGATGAGAGGCACACCTTTGAATACCTGCAGTCCTTCCTGGAGGATTACTTCACTGCTACAGAGCCTCAGTATCAGCCTGGAGAGAACCTGTGACACACAACACAAATAGACTCATTTTGAAATGGACTTTTATATTGCAACAGGCCTCCTACTGATCATACTTGTGTCTGTGATTTACTGTACGGCTATATAACAATATACATATCAGATTAATAGTTAATTGTCCATGGATCACTGCAGACCGCTCAAGACACATCTTCATCATGTTGAACAGTAGTCAGAGCTCTGCTGGTCAGGCCTTGCAGAAATGCTTTACTCTGTAACCATGACAACAGGAAACTGAAAGAAGATGTAGATGGTTGTGTTGAGGTGGGGGCAGGCAAGTTGGTACAAGATCTCCTCGACTACCATAGATGTTCAAAGCATTCATTTCTTTGTTAAAGGAAATATGGATTAGTTTATAAAGAAAAAAACAAACAAACTTCTGACTCAGTTGATGATGTATGAAGCTATACTACTGATTGTCTATGTGCCTTTAATATGTTTCATACATTCAGAAAGACAGTGACCATATACAACATTTGTGCATGAACTGTTAATATCTTTGCAAACCAAAGATTGCTTTCTTCTATGTTTGACATATAGATTATACATCCATGCTTTTGGATTTTAAGCATTGTCAAAGTCTTATATTATATACAGAGAAGAGAATGTAATTTTCATCCCAAGATTTATCTGTGATATCATTGCAATAAAAACCTGATATCTTTGTAGGGTGTATCCTTTTGTTTTGGTGCTTGTGTGTCGCATTGCTTTGCTTAGTATGTAAGCCTAGTAAACAAATGCCAGCAAACTGACTCAATAGCAAACCAATATTGGACCTATTTGAGATGAATTTGTTTAAATATCTTTCACTTATACACATTCATTTTAAGAGAAAAGTAGCAGCTGAGCCTAAAATACTGCGTCATACAGACAATGACCGCGCTATGGCGACCGCGTCATCAGAGAAATGAACATTGCAAGAATAATTTCGGTCTTGTTAACGGTTCTCTGTCATAAAACTACATTACCCATAATTCCCGCATAGCTGCTTACGGGTACCCGGATGGCTTTGACAAGTGGGCACGTTGGTGAGGCACAGCAGAGACTTGGGCGCACAACAGATTGAGCTGGAATTGCAGAGGCGCGCGGACGGTCTTCGCCTCCCGGATACAGGGGAGTCCCGCGTCTGTCACCCAAGGGAGCAGAGCGCTTTAAACACCCGCGTGTCAGCTCCCGAGTCAGGCACAACACTGTGAATTATCCTTTTCTCTCCCCGTTTTTTTCATTTTTCATTTCTTTTGTTTGTTTGTTTTTGTGGAAAGAAACTGGAGTCAGTCTGAGCGTTTTTTAATCTGTTGGCGCGACAGTAGCAGAGCAGACAGCCCGGCCAGTGCGTCTCCAGTCCGGATGAAGGAGAGCTGGGCGCTGGCAGCTCCATGACCCGGAGACGTGAGCCGATCAGCGGACTGAGGTGAGGTTGTCACGCCGCTCCAGGAGCCGCACCAGAAGCCGCACCAGAAGCCGCACCGGGAGCCGCGCTGCACCGCGTCTCGTGGTGAGTGCACATGCAGCGTCTTGTGTATACAACAAGGAATTAGCGTACTGTCCTCACAGCCAGTTGTGCTGCGTGTCTCTGGCTACGTCTTCCCTTTTACATTAACCTCGTCGGCGCCGTTTACAGACAGCCCCGCGTGCTTACTACTTGGGCACAAATGCGCTTCAGTGAGGGCATGCAGCATGTAGTAAACGCATACAGTAAACGCGCACTGTGGCCCCTGGCTGCCCCCACCTGTTAGACATATCTCTGACATGTTTCAGTAAATGGACGTAGAATAAGGTGCCGGGTTTATTCTGCGCCCTATGCCACATCTTTACATCTGTCTCTTCATATTTTGATGTGACTTTAATGGGACTTAACTAATACATTTACATACCAGCACATGACTGCGCCTCGCTCCATTTGGACATGTGAGGGCTGTTCTCTGAACAGGTATCATTGTGAGGCTCTGTAGAGATTGAATCACTATGTTACAGGACACAGCAGCAGTGGCACATCTTGCAGTGGCAACAGCAGTGCTGTAGTCATGATGGTGATTATCAGCTCTTGTTTGAGATACTCTGTTTGGAGGGGGTGTACAAAGGGAGAAAAGGGGCAGAAGAGAAAGTGGAGGAGACATAAGGAGAGGAGCAGAGTTAGTGTCTGGGCAGTGACAGTTGGGTATTTAAGGCCCCCGCAGAGACGTGCACGGGCTGCTTTAGTGCAGGTGTTGTTAGTATGCAGAGTAATGCTCCTCTGTCTGTCTATCTGTCTGTCTCACTCTCACATAGTCTGCAGTGAAGCCCAAGTTCCTGTGTTGGCAAGTGGACTTGGACATAATGACTTCAACCCTGAATGCCGGAATGAAAAGGAGCTGGCCTTACCTTGGCCGCCTGCTGCTGTCGGTCAGACTTTCTCTGTGTTCTTTGTGTGAGATAAACAGAGAATGAAGACTTATAATATTGAGGTTACATTTTTAGGTGTGGGCCCAGGCCCAGCTATAGGCCTATTGTGCTGCTACCTGTGAGAGCGGGGCCAGTTGTCATAGCAACGGCCTTGTAGTTCCGCTGATGTTCCTCTGTCCTCATTGGCAGGGTCAGTGCACCTAACACAGCACATCTCAGAGATGTGTGTCTGTGTACTAGTGTGTACTAGTGTGTACCTGTGTGTACTATTGTGTACTATTGTGTGTACTAATGTGTACTAGTGTGTATGAGTGTGTACTAGAGTGTACTAGTGTGTTCTTGTGTGACTTGTGTGCCCGGGCCCACATGTGTACTTTGAGGGTGTGCAGGACCTTTTGTGTGTCTTGCTGCAGTTTGTAGGCGTGTGGGCTGATGGCACAGACAAGCTGCTGTGTGTCACAAATATATACCCTGCTGATATGACAGCCGACAGCTCAACCAATCACCTGTTTTCACTCTCTGCCTATCAGCATGTGAGGTTGCCATAGTCAGACGTCCTCTTGATATGGAGGTCGTCATGGTGATAGAAAAGACATAATGGACTCATACCGACTTGTATTCACGCTATACAGAAAAGGAAAAAGAAATGTACATGTCGCACGTATATAAATGCGTAGTCTATTGTCTAATTACATTTTGTGAGTTCTCGGTGTAGTACATGCACCTGTTGAATGAATTCCTGCATTCAGCTTTGGGTGAACACTTTAAACAGCTCCAAAATGATTTAACATGTGTGAGAGCTTGATTGTTTCTTCTTTGTTGATGGGATTAAATTAGTTGACTTCAGTGGCAGTAACAGTAAAAATGTACACTTAGATCAAATTAATTTTCATAATAATAATGTTTTAGTTTTTGGTTATTGCTTTTCTTATGAAGAGGTCAAGTTTCTCACAACGTGAATGACAGAATTGTACAGATTTTTTGAGACCATATAGCAAAAAGACATATTATGTTTTTTGTTTTTTTTTTACAAAAGTAAATCATGATTCAACAGTTTGTTCATTGTAAAAACCCTTATTGATCAAAGGCTGTTTTATAATAGAAACAGTTCCATTAACTTTCTGTTTAAAGGCATGTGGAGGAATTACACTGTAACAAGCAGCAGATTTGTATTTACAGTGTTCTTATTGTAAAAATGGCAATGCAACATATTTTTTGAGCCTTATATGACCCAGAGTCTGAATTTATTAGAATAATTACAACAAAGTACAGACCTGAGGGTGGGGATAGGGGTACGTGAAAGCAGACATTTTATGAGCACAAGCCTCAAATGCCGGATAATACAGGATTACTCCAACAATCAAAATACAACTGAGTAAACAAATTGTCACATGTTTTTAAAAAAAAAAATATTTTCAAGATAGTTTTCCTTTAACCACAAAAAGATGAACGACATCCTTTGAAGATTTAAGGTCTCTTATTACAACTTTTAATTTGTGCAGTCTGCAAAGTACTATGGGAAAAATAATTAGTCTTGACTTTGTCCTCGGAGTGAGAGGTCCTGTCATTTTATGACTTCTATTAATCTAATTGTCACCTGGAGTGAAATGGCTTTTGCCGCAGGCAGGTAAACGTGGCTCACCTCTCCCACACACACAGCACCCACACACACAGCACCCACACACACAGCACCCATTTAGCATTAGTGTAAGCTGTGCTAGTGTGTTTCATTCTGTTGCCTCCCACACACTACATTCATAAAACCTTCTCCACTGACTTAAGAGGAGTTGCCTTTCCCGCTTCTAGACCAACATTTATTTTTTCCATATTTTCTAGTTATCGGTGGCTTTTTCATTCCGAATGCACCTTTTTCAAGTACTAACCTTATAGAGCTCAACAGTCCCGCCCACTTCCAAGTTCGCAGCAGTTCCAGAAGTAAATTTCACATAATTGTTTGCCATCGGATATAGAAAAAAAAATCTTTAGAGTTCAAATGCTCTATGGAGGCTAAACAGCTATGTGGTAACTATGTCCATAATAACTTACAGTTTTTCAAAGTTTCACAAACTGATTTAAATAAAAATATACATCTTGCGCTCATTACTTACCACATTAGCCTCAAACCAGCTTTCAAACATTCAATATCAATTTTTTTTTCTGAGTCTCTATGGGAAAAATGTATGGAAAATGTACTTCTAGAACCAAACGGTGGGCGTGACCTCCACTGGACCGTCATAAGATAGATACTGAGAACATAAAAAGAGATTAGATTTTTAAATCATTTTAAACCAGTACAAATACAAATATGAACAAAGACAGAACAAAAACAGAAGCTGTACTTAAAGGTGCACTAGATAACTTTTTGGATCGAGAGCCCACTTGTCTCCATGGTGATGCCTATAATGTTCCACAGAGTGTTATTGAACTTACTTATGTCCATGGAGACAAGCAGATGCTACCAGGTGTAGATCTGTGGAGAGAGTACTTCATAAAAATACCAGTAATTGAAGAAAAGCATAATAGAGAAGTATAAAACCATACCGTGAAACGCTCAAGTGTTAAACCCCTGCCAGAAAAGTTACATAGTGCACCTTTAACTAGCACCAAAATAAGATTAAATACAAAGAAGCTTATTCATTAAATTATATATGGTCAGTTTCTTGCAATTGACTATATAATTACAAGATGGGTGAATTCAAGATGTTGAAGACAACAGTTCCAGCCACATAAAAAAACAAGACAACATGATTTCATTTAAGCGTAAACAAGCAGACACAACGGCACCCTATAAACTAGAGCAGGATGAATTGTACGAACCACAGTTTGAGAAGCATTTAAAAGAAGTCCTTCTTCACCTATAGCATGGGCATAAACTCCCACTGGTTTTAAGTCTGACAGTGGCAGGAGAGAGTGAGCTTCGACCTCTCACCTCCTGGAGGAAGGAGGCAGCATAGAGTGGAGAGACCCAGAGAAGGATGATGGAGGGCAGGCAGGGAGGACGTGGTGCTGGTGCTGGTGTGTGGGGGGCAGCAAGAGGCAAGTGAGAGGTCAAAGAACAGGAGGGATTTGCAAAGGAAGAGAGGAGCGAGGGAGCTGGGGGAAGGGACAGAGAGAACGGTTGGGTCAGAAGAGAAAAAAGAGGTGATATATGAGGAGCATAGAGAGAGAGTGGACAAGATAGAAGAGTGTGAAGCGGCTTCTGTGTACCTCTCCCTAACAAGCTGGACAGAATCAGCTCAATTATTAAAGAGGAGCGAGAGATG